>NC_057802.1:211414325-211782556 GCF_018294505.1 Triticum aestivum | reverse complement strand
TGAAGGAAATATGCCCTAGAGGCAATAATAAAGTATTATATATTTCCTTATATCATGATAAATGTTTATTATTCATCCTAGAATTGTATTAACCGGAAACATAATACATGTGTGAATACATAGACAAACAAAGTGTCACTAGTATGCCTCTACTTGACTAGTTCGTTAATCAAAGATGGTTATATTTCCTAGCCATAGACATGAGTTGTCATTTGATTAACGGGATCACCTCATTAGGAGAATGACGTGATTGACATGACCCATTACATTAGCTTAGCACCCGATCGTTTAGTATGTTGCTATTGCTTTCTTCATGACTTATACATGTTCCTATGACTATGAGATTATGCAACTCCCGTTTACCGGAGGAACACTTTTTGTGCTACAAACGTCACAACGTAACTGGGTGATTATAAAGGTGCTCTACAGGTGTCTCCAAAGGTACTTGTTGGGTTGGCGTATTTCGAGATTAGGATTTGTCACTCCGATTGTCGGAGAGGTATCTCAGGGCCCACTCGGTAATGCACATCACTATAAGCCTTGCAAGCATTGTGACTAATGAGTTAGTTGCGGGATGATGTATTACGGAACGAGTAAAGAGACTTGCCGGTAACGAGATTGAACTCGGTATCGAGATACCGACGATCGAATCTCGGGCAAGTAACATACCGATGACAAAGGGAACAACGTATGTTGTTATGCGGTCTGACCGATAAAGATCTTCGTAGAATATGTAGGAGCCAATATGGGCATCCAGGTCCCGCTATTGGTTATTGACCGGAGAGGTGTCTCGGTCATGTCTACATAGTTCTCGAACCCAAAGGGTCCGCACGCTTAAAGTTACGATGACAGTTTTATTATTAGTTTATATGATTTGATGTACCGAAGGTTGTTCGGAGTCCCGGATGTGATCACGGACATGACGAGGAGTCTCGAAATGGTCGAGACATAAAGATTGATATATTGGACGACTATATTCGGACACCGGAAGTGTTCCGGAGAAGTTTCGAATTAAACCGGAGTGCCGGAGGGTTACCGGAACCCCCCGGGGAAGTATTGGGCCTTAGTGGGCCTTGAGGGGAGAGAGAGGGCAGCAGCCAGGAGGTGGTGCGCCCCCTCCCAGAGGAGTCCTAGTTGGACTAGGAGAGGGGGGCGCAGCCCCCTTTCCCTCTCCCTCTCCCTCTCTTTCCTTCCCCCCTTCTTTTCCTAGTAGGACTAGGAAAGGGGAGTCCTACTCCTACTAGGAGGAGGACTCCCCCCCTCTCCTTGGCGCGCCCCATAGGCAGCCGGCCTCCCCCTTGCTCCTTTATATACGGGGGCAGGGGGGCACCTAAGAACACACTTGATATACGATATTTTAGCCGTGTGCGGTGCCCCCTCCACCAGATTACACCTCGATAATACCGTCGCGAAGCTTAGGCGAAGCCCTGCGTCGGTGGAACATCATCATCGTCACCACGCCGTCGTGCTGACGAAACTCTCCCTCAACACTCGGCTGGATCGGAGTTCGAGGGACGTCATCGAGCTGAACGTGTGTAGAACTTCGGAGGTGCCGTGCGTTTGGTACTTGATCGGTCGGATCGTGAAGACGTTCGACTACATCAACCGCGTTGTGATAATGCTTCCGCTGTCGGTCTACGGGGGTACGTGGACAACACTCTCCCCTCTCGTTGCTATGCATCACCATGATCTTGCGTGTGCGTAGGAATTTTTTTGAAATTACTACGTTTCCCAACAAGATGGTGGGCCTGCCAAGCATTGGGGGCACGCCCGAGCCGACGGTGGTGACGGGGTGATCCCCCGAGTAGAAGTTGAGGTCGGACTTGGGTGCCGCCCAACCCGGGGGAGCTTCTTGCTGCACAGAAGCTGCGCCAATTTGGTGAAAGAACGACTTGGTGTGACGGTCCGAAGGCGGTGCTTGCGAGCCGCCGAAGGGCCGCGACGGCGAGGGGCGCCGGTGCGGCGAAGCGCGCGACAAAGAGGCCGCGCAGCTCCTCCCAAGATGCCACCGAGGATCCCGGGAGGGCGAGCAGCCAGGTGCGTGGTGCACCAGCGAGGGCCATGGGAAGCCAGTTGGCCATGACCTTGTCGTCGCCCTCAGCCTTCAGGACATCATCTTCATATGCCAGCAGGAAGGTCGACGAATCCGCCACGCTGTCATAAAGCGGCGGCATCTCCGGCTTGAACTTGGGCGTCCATTGCACCTGTCGCAAGGTGGGGGCAAAGGCCCTGAGCCCCCTGACACTGTCATGGGCGTCCGTCATCTCGGTCGGGGGAGCAACGCCGGCCATGGGGACAAGGCGCGGAGGTGGCGGAGTGGGTCGATGGGAGGAAAGCTTCAGCGCACCCCTACCTGGCGCGCCAAATGTTGGATTTCGGGTTCCGGCAAAACCCTTAAGGTTTGAACTCTGGGGTGCGCACAAAGATCTCTCCTCCCTTTAGCTCACACGCTCTCCACGATCTCAAGGCGAAACGCATCAAACTCACAGAACAAAGGGCAAGGGGTTTATACTGGTTCGTGCCACCGATGTGGTGTAATACCCTACTCCAGTGTGGTGTGGTGGATTGCCTCTTGGGCTGGGGATGAACAAGTACAAGGGAAGAACAGCCTCCTGAGGAGAGGTGTTCTTGAGGTTAGTGAGCTTGGGTGGATGAGGGTGATCTAAATCTGGATCCGTCCGTCCTACTATGGTGGCTAGTCCAAATATTGAGCAGGAAGGGATCCAACAACGGCCAATTTTGAAGGGAGACAACTAGTACAAGTTATCCTGACTAAAGATGGTCTTCGCCTGCCAAAGGCTCTGGCGATGCCGCCGTCCTGGGCTCCATGGTGACCTCCATCCTGCCATCCGGCCGGTCTTGGTCTTGTTGCACCGATATGGCAACCTTTGCCTGATGCCTCGGGACTCCTCGCCTGCGCTTGCCTCTTTAGCACCAAAGAGGAAACGAGTACACTGCGCGCGCTGGCGCCCGCCTGGCCTTGGTCGTCATGGATTGCGTCACAGGGACCTCGCGAGGTGCCCCTTGCCTTGATCTCTCCGCCCCTCGCGAGCCAGCCTAGTGAGGCTGCCCCCGAGGAGGTCTTGCGTCGTCCGCCTCGCGAGGCTTGGCCCCTGGCGAGGGTCTTGAGTGTTTGCTAATGAAGATGGGCCTTACGGGCCCGCTGGTGGAGGCACGTCGTGGGCTGCAGGCAGGCAAGTCTGGGACCCCGTTCCCAGGACACCGACAACATTATTGAAAGTTCATTGAATATATGATAATAGTACTCTTTTTACGTCTCGTTGTGGTAATTAATGAAATATAGATATGCAGAGTGACCTTGTCCCTCTATTGCACATCATAAAGACAACCATCTAAAGAACAATTTCAATGCAAATGAATGTACAAATCCTTGTGAAAATAATTCCACTCAATCTTTTTCTTGCTGATCATATATAATAAAGTGACCAATTCCATAATCATACACGCAAATCACCATATTACTATATTAGTAAGTGCAAAGAAATAACATTACCACCAATCCTTAAATTTCTTGTTCTGTAGTGGTTTGGCGCCACCACCTTTATCAGAATAGCAGTTACAATGGTAATGTCCGTAAGAACCAATGAAATCTCCGGTACAGATAATGATAAGTTATTTTCACATTAATCAGAAATACCAATGTGCTTTATTTTTGCTTGTAGAGTAGAACATACCAAATACTCATGCCACTCTCAGACCCTGCTGATCAGGGCTTGTTATTGCTGACTACGCACCATTCTCTCCCACAAACAAATTTATCATAGAACCCGATGGTCGTTTCATAGATTCTCCTTCGACTTTCACTTGTATCTCTGGTAATGAAATAAAAAAATCTCCGGCAGGAATTTCATCCAGCATCTAGCCAAAAAATAGGAAAAATATAGTTGGAGAACACAACACCAGATAGAAGATGCTTCTTGCTAAAGTTGTACATGGCACTATTGAAAAGCTCCAAGGTCATCTAAACAAAATTCAGTGCTGCAATACAAAAATGTTGTTCCATTACTCAAAATTCAGAAATATAGTTCCCCAGCCTAGCAATATGAAAGAAAAACATTCATGTTTACGGTCATATTTAATCTCTGAATTCTGACTCCATTTTTTCATACATCACAGAACTATATATGCAACTAAGAAACATGTGCAGCTCAAATACTATTTGAGCTACATGTATGGCCAGTCGGTTTAAAATCTAACTACCCGATCTAATAAAAAGTATACAAACATATAACTTTGACACGAAGGATATTTGATCCTAATCATCATACCTTCACATAATTAACTCTGACACAAAGGATAGTCAGAGATGTACCAGGCAGATAACTGGAGATTTAGAACATACTTGAATGAAACATATACGTGTAGCATGGAAACACAACATCAACT
This sequence comes from Triticum aestivum, assembly GCF_018294505.1. Lineage (NCBI taxonomy): Eukaryota > Viridiplantae > Streptophyta > Magnoliopsida > Poales > Poaceae > Triticum > Triticum aestivum. Next base: position 211,778,149 of record NC_057802.1, on the reverse strand, counting down.
CATTTTGTTGGCTAACATATGGTAACACGGAAACACATAATTTAAGCTTTCCATAAACATCAGAATGAACTGTCTCTACTGCATATAGATTACCTAGTGCTACTGAAGAGGATGCAGAGTTGCAGACCACCAGTACTGAACCGAGTTTTTATTGATAAAAATTTAGGGACTATGCTGATTGCATGGTTCTTTATTCTGTGATGGATTTTCTTTGAAGGACGAAGAATAGAGCTGGGATCACAGTGTCACCAGTACGCTGCAGTTTTGTTCACTGGACAGCCTCACCGTTAGAGATAGAACTACACATCGTCCTCCACTTCATTGTCAGAAGATTATTAGGAGTTAAAACACCGTAGAAGAAAGGAATCAAATGAATTAGTAGAAATTCTAATAAAGTAAGATATTTAGTGAGCTCCGTACACCCATTGTTTAGTTGTTCGCGCCACAACTTACTGAATTGGCTCCTATCCACAACATATTAAAGTCTAGACTGAATTTGATGGGCACGTACATGGTGAATTTCTTTTTTATAAGACGCCAGGTATCAACATAATTTATTGGGATTCCTCGTGAGTCCAATAGACTGGAAATAAATTAGGAAATTAAAATAATGACGGCAGGCTACTTGCCTGTGGAGATGGGAATGGACAACCGAGGAGAAACTCAACGACATCAAAGAGGTACGGCTATTCGGCAAGTTCTTTGTAGGTTTACGGGCCAGGGGTCATCGAAGCCATGAAGCTCTGCCGCTATCTCTGGTTGCCATGCTACCACTGTATATGCTGCGCCTAAACAACACCTACCATGTATATGCATGCAGTCACATGTACATGCTGGCCTCTGCAGGAAATATATTCCATTGATGATTCCTGAATTGGTTTTTGTTACTGACACATGATTCTCCAATTGTGCCATCATAGTATATAGGTGCAAAACCATGTGGAATATAATAATAACATTAATAAATTTATTTTTCATACAAATTTAATAGTTACTTCTTGAGAAAGAATTCAATGTGAAGTTAATCATCGAAGGAAAAATCATAATGTGTGAGTAGAATAAAAATAATTAAAATTGGCGAACCATGTGCCATTATAATATTTACTTGAACCTTAAAATTTATGTATGGAGTCCCGCACCTCAGTTGAAAGCATGGAACAGATCAACTGCAGACATTGGGGATTGAATTTGTGTTGGTGTTAATTCTGTTCTTTAATTTGAAGGAATCCCCTTCCCCTCAGACCAACTAAAGAAAAGGAGGCATATTTTTAGAAAGATTAATCAAGAAAATCATACACACCTGGAAAAAGGAAAAATGCTATGTATGTAATCCCATGCTTACTGGGCCTTAAGAAATCGCTCAACTGAAAGCTCTATGTTATCTTCCCAAATTGCTTCACTATGTGTAGGGTTGCCACAATCATCGCTGATATAGTATAAGAAGAGCTCAAAATTATCAAGTTGTACCTGTTATTAGGCAAAAGAAAGAAATGATCAATCAAATATGAGGTTCATCTGGAAAGTTAGCATGCATTAGTCCATTATTAGTGATTAAGGTGTTGCTCCTTACTTTGCTTGCATGCCATACCTGCACATTAAAATTAGGAAAGGTTACACACATGTTTCTTCAACACAGAAGGCACCATATTAAATGGATTATTGTTAGTACACACCAAAATAACTTTACTCCTCAGGGTGTGTACTAATATATATATATAATTATTATAGATGCAATAGGTATACTGTGGCGTAAACATAATGAGCACGTACCAATTCTTCATGTTCTGACATCGTACATGGCCATGGCGAGTAGGTAATGCTAACAGATCCGTTGGATAAAGCTTCTTTATTTAATGTGATTTAGTCAAGTTGGGTTCCTCTATTGTGTTGATCTTGCCTGGCCGCTAGTGATAGCCTACTGGATTTGGGTGATCAAAAGATTGATTTATACTTAAACTAAATTATATGAACATGCAAAGAGATTTCCTTGGGAAATTTCAGTCACATGTCCTGTAGTTATTCTCATTGGTATAGATTTTGTGTATTACTATTAGTGCTGCATAGCAATCAAATTCATTCATAAGTAAGACTTCAACACAACATTGGTATATATAATCGTACATGGTTCTGAGGTCTACATGCCTCGCCTGATTGTCAATTTGACACATAAATAGATTTCTGAGACACAACTTTAAAATATACAGAATAAGAACAATTACCGGGGTAACTGCTGCTGTTGTTTTTCCGGCAAGAGGGCATGCATGAGTCCTAACAGCAGCGATGGATTAAATAATTCTTCTCCAGCAGTATGGTGTGCTCTCCCTTGTCTTCTTCATCCCCCAAATAAAAAATAATAAGACTGGGTGTCATCTGCCCATCTGATTCTCCACCGTAGTATGAGAAAGACCATGGCGTGGATGTACTGGTACGAACGCAGCAGATCGAGATGCAGAGAGGAGGTGCAATTGGGGGAGTGGCCAACGCTGGACACATGGGGAAGAGGAGGGATAGGTTGCTGGACACATGGGGAAAAGCAAGGATTGCTCGACACACATGGATGGAGAGGCTTGAAGGAGTCTATGTGGGAGACGGCCTCAGAGAAGGATTGAGGGAGATGGCCTGAGAGAAGGATTGAGGGAGACAGTTTCTTCATTGGGCGGGACGCAGTAGATCGAGACAAAGAGAGGAGATGCAATCTGGGGAGCAGCCAACGCTGGACGCATGAGGAAGAGGAGGGCGGCTAGGGTTGGCTGATAATTAGATGGTTGACGATTAGATGGGTTAATCTTAATCGTAATAACTAAGCCTCACAAGATTAACGGCTCGTAAAATCTAATTAACGTGGGAATTTTTAGAGAGTCTAGAATTAGTATAGGTATAGATAGATATAACCATAGCATAAAACATATGGGTCAAAATCAACCCCTTACAAAATAACACATAAACTAGGGTTTAAACTTCTGTCACTCTAGCAACCCATCAACTACTTATTATTCCACAATGCATTCCCTTAGGCTCAAGTATGGTGAAGTGTCATGTAGTCAACATTCACATGACACCAATAAAGGAAGCAACAACGTACATATCATCAAAATATCAAACGATACCAACAACACATGATTACTTACAACAAGACTTTTCCATGTCCCAAGAACAAAAGTAACTACTCACAAATCATATTCATGTTCAAGATTAGAGGTTTATTGACTATGCTTGAGGATATGAACATTTAACCTTCCACAAAATAAACCAAATAGCATCGACTACAAGATGTAATCAACACTACTAGCAACCCACAGGTACCAATCTGAGGTTTTTGGGACAAAGAGTGAATACAAGAGGTGAACAAGGTTTGAGATGAGATGGTGCTAGTGAAGATATTGATGAAGATTGTCACTCCCACGATGAAAGGATCTTTCGTGATTTCAATGGGTTCGATTTCCCCCTCCTGGAGGGAAGTATCCCCGGAGGAATCGCTCTGCCAGAGAGCAAAAGTACTCCTGCCCAGGTTCCGCCTTGAGATGGCGACGCTTCATCCCGAAAGTCTTCCTCTTATTTTTTGTTGTAGGTCAAAACCCCTCATATAGCAGAAGATGGGCACCGAAGGCCAGCTATGGGACCCACAAGGCATCCGAGCGCGCCTGGGGAGGTGGCCATGCCCTGTTACCTTATGAGCAGCTGGTGGCCCCCTCTAGTATTTCTTTGCTCCAGTAATTTTTTATATATCTAGTAAAAAATCTCCGTGATGTTTCAATTCATTTGGAGTTCTGTAGAATAGGTATCTCTCTTGTAGCTTTTTCAGGTCCAGAATTCAACTGCCGATAATCTCCCTCTCCATGTAAATCTTGCAAATTAAAAGAGAAAAGGCATTACAATTGCATCATAAGTTGGAATAATGACCAAAAGCAATATGAATAACAGTATAAAATCATGATGCAAAATGGGCGTATCAGTCATCAATGGTGAGCATCTCCATGTTGATCATATCTACTACATGACTCATGTTCGACCTTTTGGTCCTCCATGTTCTGAGGGCATGTCTTTACAGGCTAGGCTTGTCATGTTTAACCTAAGTATTATGCATGTGTAAACCTGGCTTACAACATTTTATGTGAATGAAGAGTATCATACCCGATCCTAATGAGGTGCTCCAAAATGACAAACTTCGCAATGGTGCATACTTAGGGAGAACACCTTTTATCTTGAAATTAAGTGAAGGATCATCTTATAATGCTACCGTCGTCCTAAGAAAAAGAAGATGCATAAAAGATAAACACAATCAATATGTGACATGATATGGACATTATAATCTTGTGCTTTTGATCTCCATCTCCAAAGCACCGTCATGATCTCCGTTGTCACCAGCATGACACCATGATCTCCATCATTGTGCCGCCATGTGGGTGTCTCCACCAACTATTTCTTCTACACGTATTGCTAACTCATAGTGACAAAGTAAAGCAATTACATGGCATACAATGAGTGACACATAGGTCATACAATAAATTAAAGACACCCCTATGGCTCGTGTCGGTTGCCGTACTCATCAACATGCAAGTCGTGAACCTATTACAAAACATGATCATCTCATACATCAACATATATCACATCATGTTTTGACCATGCCACATCACAACATGCCCTGCCAAAACAAGTTAGACATAGTCTAATTGTCATTGCAATTTTTACATGGCTACTAGGGCAAACTATAAGAACTGTTCTTATCTACGCAAAACCACAATGGTGATATACAAGTTGCCTTTTAAACTTCTACAAGGACTGCCATAGTCAACTCAGATTCAACTAAGGTGGGAGAGACAGACACCTGCTAGCCACTTTTATGCAATACAAGTTGCATGTTAGTAATTGGAATCGGTCTCTTGTAAGAGGACAAGTAAGTATGGCCATAGCTGCTTCATCCCACAATGCCGCTGAATCCAAATAAGACAATGAAGGTAAGAAATCTAGACATATGTGCGGACAACATCTTTTTGTTCCACTCGTGCATATACATCTACGCATAGACCTAGCTCATGATGCCACCGATGGGGAATGTTGCATGAAAAACAAAAAAAATCCTATGGAGCACCCAAAGATTTAGTCTATGAGATGCATAGCAACGAGAGGGGAGTGAGTCTACATACCCTTGTAGACTGAAAGCGTTAGCATATGTAACGCGATTACTGTAGTCGTAATCTTTGCGATCCAATCGGATCTAGTACGAACGGATGGCACCTATGAGTTTCGCACACGTTTAGCTCAATGGCGTCCTCTCCTCCTTGATCCAGCAAGCGAGGGAGAGGAGGTAGATGAGATCGGGACTATCCCAATGGCAAGGTGGTGGTGGTGGTGGCAGTAGAATTCCGACAGGGCTTTGCCAAGCGCGTACCTGAGAAATGTGGGAGGAGTTGGGAGAGGTAATGGGCAAGGGTCAAGGGGCGGTGATGTATACTACGCAACTTTATTTCTTGTAGACTTTGTTGGGCCTCCAAGCGCTGAGTTTTGTAGGATAGCAGGAAATTTCCCTCAAGTGGATGACCTAAGGTTTATCAATCCATGGGAGGCATCGGATGAAGATGGTCTCTCTCAAACAACCCTGCAATCAAATACAAGAAATCTCTTGTGTCCTCAACACACCCAATACAATGGTAAATTGTATAGGTGCACTAGTTCGGTGAAGAGATGGTGATAGAAGTGTAGTATGGATTGTTATAAGATTTAGTCTATGACAAAAATGGAGCACAAACGGTATTACAATGCTTAGAAACAAGGCCTAGGGTTCATACCTTCACTAGTGCAATCTCTCAATAGTGCTAACATAATGGAATCATATAACAATCCCTCAAAGTGCGACAAAAAATCACTCCAAAGTTTCTATACGAAGACGTGTATGAACCCCTATGCATAGATTACCCCAATGTCACAAAAATCCTCAAGTTGAATACCAAACCATACATCAAGTAACTCAGTAGAATACCCCATTGTCTCCACGGGTATCCACATGCAATACATACATCAAGTGATCTCAAATCTAATATTCAATCCAACATAATGAAACCTCAAAGAGCAAAACTCAATTCATCACAACAAGATAGAGAGGAAAGAATACCATATGATTGTTGGAAATATGCCCTAGAGGCAATAATAAATGGTTATTATTATATTTCTTTGTTCATGGTAATTGTATATTATTCATGCTATAATTGTATTATCCGGAAATCGTAATACATGTGTGAATACATAGACCACAACGTGTCCCTAGTAAGCCTCTAGTTGACTAGCTCGTTGATCAACAGATAGTCATGGTTTCCTGACTATGGACATTGGATGTCATTGATAACGGGATCACATCATTAGGAGAATGATGTGATGGACAAGACCCAATCCTAAGCATAGCATAAAAGATCGTGTAGTTTCGTTTGCTAGAGCTTTTCCAATGTCAAGTATCTTTTCCTTAGACCATGAGATCGTGCAACTCCCGGATACCGTAGGAGTGCTTTGGGTGTGCCAAACGTCACAACGTAACTGGGTGACTATAAAGGTGCACTACGGGTATCTCCGAAAGTGTCTGTTGGGTTGGCACGGATCGAGACTGGGATTTGTCACTCCGTGTGACGGAGAGGTATCTCTGGGCCCACTCGGTAATGCATCATCATAATGAGCTCAATGTGACTAAGGCGTTAGTCACGGGATCATGCATTGCGGTACGGGTAAAGAGACTTGCCGGTAACGAGATTGAACAAGGTATTGGGATACCGACGATCGAATCTCCGGCAAGTAACATACCGATTGACAAAGGGAATTGTATACGGGATTGATTGAATCCTCGACACTGTGGTTCATCCGATGAGATCATCGTGGAACATGTGGGAGCCAACATGGGTATCTAGATCCCGCTGTTGGTTATTGACCGGAGAGGCGTCTCGGTCATGTCTGCATGTCTCCCGAACCCGTAGGGTCTACACACTTAAGGTTCGGTGACGCTAGGGTTGTAGAGATATATGTATGCGGAAACCAAAAAGTTGTTCGGAGTCCCGGATGAGATCCCGGACGTCACGAGAGGTTCCGGAATGGTCCGGAGGTGAAGAATTATATATAGGAAGTCCAGTTTCGGCCACCGGAAGTTTCGGGGGTTACCGGTATTGTACCGGGACCACCGGAAGGGTCCCGGGGGTCCACCGGGTAGGGCCACCTATCCTGGAGGGCCCCGTGGGCTGAAAGTGGAAGGGAACCAGCCCTTAGTGGGCTGGGGCGCCCCCCTTGGGCCTCCCCCCATGCGCCTAGGGTTGGAACCCTAGGGGGGGGAGTTCCCCCTTGCCTTGGGGGGCAAGGCAACCCCTTCCCCCCTTGTGGCCACCGCCCCCCTTGAGATCCCATCTTTTGGGGCCGGCGCCCCCCCATGGGGCCTATATAAAGGGGGGGAGGGAGGGCAGCACACTACAGCCTTGGGCGCCTCCCTCCTCCCCTGCAACACCTCTCTCTCTCTCGCAGAAGCTTAGCGAAGCCCTTGCGAGACCCGCTACATCCACCACCACGCCGTCGTGCTGCTGGATCTCCATCAACCTCTCCTTCCCCCTTGCTGGATCAAGAAGGAGGAGACGTCGCTGCACCGTACGTGTGTTGAACGCGGAGGTGCCGTCCGTTCGGCACTCGGTCATCGGTGATTTGGATCACGGCGAGTACGACTCCGTCATCCACGTTCATTAGAACGCTTCCGCTCGCAATCTACAAGGGTATGTAGATGCACTCCTTTCCCCTCGTTGCTAGTAGACTCCATAGATGCATCTTGGTGAGCGTAGGAAAATTTTAAATTATGCTACGATTCCCAACAGTGGTATCAGAGCCAGGCCTATGCGTAGTTACTATGCACGAGTAGAACACAAAGCAGTTGTGGGCGTTGAGTTTGCCAATTCTTCTTGCCGCTACTAGTCGTTTCTTGTTTCGGCGGCATTGTAGGATGAAGTGGCCCAGACCGACCTTACACGTACGCTTACGTGAGACAGGTTCCACCGACTGACATGCACTAGTTGCATAAGGTGGCTAGCGGGTGTCTGTCTCTCCTACTTTAGTCGGAACGGATTCGATGAAAAGGGTCCTTATGAAGGGTAAATAGAAATTGGCAAATCACGTTGTGGTCATACGTAGGTAAGAAATCGTTCTTGCTAGAAACCTACAAACCACGTAAAACTTGCAACAACAATTAGAGGACGTCTAACTTGTTTTTGCAGCAAGTGCTATGTGATGTGATATGGCCAGAAGATGTGATGAATGATATATGTGATGTATGAGATTGATCATATTCTTGTAATAGGAATCACGACTTGCATGTCGATGAGTATGACAACCGGCAGGAGCCATAGGAGTTGTCTTTATTATTTTGCATGACCTGCGTGTCATTGAATAACGCCATGTAAACTACTTTACTTTGTTACTAAACGGGTTAGCCATAGAAGTAGAAGTAATCGTTGGCGTGACGACTTCATGAAGACACAATGATGGAGATCATGATGATGGAGATCATGGTGTCATGCCGGTGACAAAGATGATCATGGTGCCCCGAAGATGGAGATCAAAGGAGCATGATGATATTGGCCATATCATGTCACTATTTGATTGCATGTGATGTTTATCATGTTTTTGCATCTTATTTGCTTAGAACGACGGTAGCAAGTAGGATGATCCCTTATAATAATTTCAAGAAAGTGTTCACCCTAACTGTGCACCATTGCGAAGGTTCGTTGTTTCGAAGCACCACGTGATGATCGGGTGTGATAGATTCTAACGTTCGAATACAACGGGTGTTGACGAGCCTAGCATGTACAGACATGGCCTCGGAACACACGCAATACACTTAGGTTGACCTGACGAGCCTAGCATGTACAGACATGGCCTCGGAACACGGAGGACCGAAAGGTCGAGCATGAGTCGTATAGAAGATACGATCAACATGGAGATGTTCACCGATCTTGACTAGTCCGTCTCACGTGATGATCGGACACGGCCTAGTTAAACTCGGATCATGTTTCACTTAGATGACGAGAGGGATGTCTATCTGAGTGGGAGTTCATTAAATAATTCGATTATATGAACTTAATTATCATGAACTTAGTCTAAAATCTTTAGACTATGTATTGTAGATCAAATGGCCAACGTTGTCCTCAATTTCAATGCGTTCCTAGAGAAAACCAAGCTGAAAGATGATGGCAGCAACTATACGGACTGGGTCCGGAACCTGAGGCTCATCCTCATAGTAGCCAAGAAAGATTATGTCTTAGAAGCACCGCTAGGTGAAGCTCCAATCCCAGAGAACCAAGACGTTATGAAAGCTTGGCAGAAGCGTGCTGATGATTACTCCCTCGTTCAGTGCGGCATGCTTTACAGCTTAGAACCGGGTCTCCAAAAGCATTTTGAGAAACATGGAGCATATGAGATGTTCGAGGAGCTGAAACTGGTTTTTTAAGCTCATGCCCGGGTCGAGAGATATGAAGTCTCCGACAAGTTCTTCAGCTGTAAAATGGAGGAGAACAGTTCTGTTAGTGAGCACATACTCAGAATGTCTGGGTTGCACAACCGCTTGTCTCAGCTGGGAGTTAACCTCCCGGATGACGCGGTCATTGACAGAATCCTCCAGTCGCTTCCACCAAGCTACAAGAGCTTTGTGATGAACTACAATATGCAGGGGATGGAAAAGACCATTCCCGAGGTATATTCAATGCTGAAATCAGCGAAAGGGGAGATCAGAAAAGAACATCAAGTGTTGATGGTGAATAAAACCACTAAGTTCAAGAAGGGCAAGGGTAAGAAGAACTTCAAGAAGGACGGCAAGGGAGTTGCCGCGCCCGGTAAGCCAGTTACCGGGAAGAAGTCAAAGAATGGACCCAAGCCCAAGACTGAGTGCTTTTATTGCAAGGGAAGTGGTCACTGGAAGCGGAACTGCCCCAAATATTTAGCGGACAAGAATAAGGCCGGCAACACCCAAGGTATATGTGATATACAAGTAATTGATGTGTACCTTACCAGTACTCGTAGTAGCTCCTGGGTATTTGATACCGGTGCGGTTGCTCATATTTGTAACTCAAAGAAGGAACTACGGAATAAACGGAGACTGGCAAAGGACGAGGTGACGATGCGCGTCGGGAATGGTTCCAAGGTCGATGTGATCGCCGTTGGCACGCTACCTCTGCATCTACCCACGGGATTAGTTTTAAACCTCAATAATTGTTATTTAGTGCCAGCTTTGAGCATGAACATTGTATCTGGATCTCGTTTAATTCGAGATGGCTACTCATTTAAATCTGAGAATAATGGTTGTTCTATTTATTTGAGAGATATGTTTTATGGTCATGCCCCGCTGGTCAATGGTTTATTTTTGATGAATCTCGAACGTGATGTTACACATGTTCATAGTGTGAATACCAAAAGATGTAAAGTTGATAACGATAGTCCCACATACTTGTGGCACTGCCGCCTTGGTCACATTGGTGTCAAGCGCATGAAGAAGCTCCATGCAGATGGACTTTTGGAGTCTCTTGATTACGAATCATTTGACACATGCGAACCATGCCTCATGGGTAAGATGACCAAGACTCCGTTCTCCGGAACAATGGAGCGAGCAACCAACTTATTGGAAATCATACATACCGATGTGTGTGGTCCAATGAGTGTTGAGGCTCGCAGAGGATATCTTTATGTTCTCACTCTCACTGATGATTTAAGTAGATATGGGTATGTCTACCTGATGAAACACAAGTCTGAAACCTTTGAAAAGTTCAAAGAATTTCAGAGTGAAGTTGAGAATCAACGTGACAGGAGAATAAAATTCCTACGATCAGATCGTGGTGGAGAATATTTAAGTCACGAGTTTGGTGCACACTTAAGGAAATGTGGAATAGATTCACAACTCACGCCGCCTGGAACACCTCAGAGAAATGGTGTGTCCGAACGACGTAATTGCACTCTATTGGATATGGTGCGATCTATGATGTCTCTTACCGATTTACCGCTCTCATTTTGGGGTTATGCTTTAGAGACTGCCGCATTCACTTTAAATAGGGCTCCGTTGAAATCCGTTGAGACGACACCGTATGAATTATGGTTTGGGAAGAAACCTAAGCTGTCGTTTCTAAAAGTTTGGGGATGCGATGCTTATGTCAAGAAACTTCAACCTGAAAAGCTCGAACCCAAGTCGGAAAAATGCGTCTTCATAGGATACCCTAAGGAAACTATTGGGTATACCTTCTACCTCAGATCCGAAGGCAAGATCTTCGTTGCCAAGAACGGGTCCTTTCTGGAGAAGGAGTTTCTCTCGAAAGAATTGAGTGGGAGGAAAGTGGAACTTGATGAGGTGATAGTCACCCCTTCCGAACCGGAAAGTAGCGCAGCGCGGGAAAATGTTCATGTGGTGCCTACACCGACTAGGGAGGAAGTTAATGATGATGATCATGAAGCTTCAGATCAAGTTACTGAACTTCGTAGGTCCACAAGGACACGTTCCGCACCAGAGTGGTACGGCAACCCTGTCCTGGAAATCATGTTGTTAGACAACGGTGAACCTTCGAACTATGAAGAAGCGATGGCGGGCTCGGATTCCGACAAATGGCTAGAGGCCATGAAATCCGAGATAGGATCCATGTATGAAAACGAAGTATGGACTTTGACTGACTTGCCCGATGATCGGTGAGCCATAGAAAACATAGGGATCTTTAAGAAGAAGACGGACGCGGATGGTAATGTGACCATCTACAAAGCTCGACTTGTCGCTAAGGGTTATCGACAAGTTCAAGGGGTTGACTATGATGAGACTTTCTCACCCGTAGTGAAGCTAAAGTCCGTCCGAATCATGTTAGCAATTACCGCATACTATGATTATGAGATATGGCAGATGGACGTCAAAACGGCATTCCTTAACGGCTTCCTTAAGGAAGAGTTGTATATGATGCAGCCGGAAGGTTTTGTCGATCCTAAGAATGCTAACAAAGTATGCAAGCTCCAACGCTCAATCTATGGGCTGGTGCAAGCATCTCGGAGTTGGAACATTCGCTTTGATGAGATGATCAAAGCGTTTGGGTTTACACAGACTTATGGAGAAGCCTGTGTTTACAATAAAGTGAGTGGGAGCTCTGTAGCATTTCTCATATTATATGTGGATGACATACTATTGATGGGAAATGATATAGAATTCTTGGAAAGTATAAAGGCCTATTTGAATAAGTGTTTTTCAATGAAGGACCTTGGAGAAGCTGCTTATATATTAGGCATCAAGATCTATAGAGATAGATCAAGACGCCTCATTGGTCTTTCACAGAGTACATACCTTGACAAGATATTGAAGAAGTTCAATATGGATCAGTCCAAGAAGCGGTTCTTGCCTGTATTGCAAGGTGTGCAATTGAGCACGGCTCAATGCCCGACCACGGCAGAAGATATAGAAGAGATGAGTGTCATCCCCTATGCCTCGGCCATAGGGTCTATTATGTATGCCATGCTTTGTACCAGACCTGATGTAAACCTTGCCGTAAGTTTGGTAGGAAGGTACCAAAGTAATCCCGGCAAGGAACACTGGACAACGGTCAAGAATATCCTGAAGTACCTGAAGAGGACTAAGGATATGTTTCTCGTTTATGGAGGTGACGAAGAGCTCGTCGTAAAGGGTTACGTCGACGCTAGCTTCGACACAGATCTGGATGACTCGAAGTCACAAACCGGATACGTGTATATTTTGAATGGAGGAGCAGTAAGCTGGTGCAGTTGCAAGCAAAGCATCGTGGCAGGATCTACATGTGAAGCGGAGTACATGGCAGCCTCGGAGGCAGCACAGGAAGCAGTCTGGATGAAGGAGTTCATTACCGACCTAGGGGTGATTCCCAATGCGTCGGGCCCAATGACTCTCTTCTGTGACAACACTGGAGCCATTGCCCTTGCGAAGGAGCCCAGGTTTCACAGGAAGACCAGGCATATCAAGGGTCGCTTCAACTCCATTCGTGAAAGTGTTCAAAATGGAGACATAGATATTTGTAAAGTACACACGAACCTGAATGTAGCAGATCCGTTGACTAAACCTCTCCCTAGGGGAAAACATGATCAACACCAGGACGCAATGGGTGTTCGATTCATCACAATGTAACTAGATTATTGACTCTAGTGCAAGTGGGAGACTGTTGGAAATATGCCCTAGAGGCAATAATAAATGGTTATTATTATATTTCTTTGTTCATGGTAATTGTCTATTATTCATGCTATAATTGTATTATCCGGAAATCGTAATACATGTGTGAATACATAGACCACAACGTGTCCCTAGTAAGCCTCTAGTTGACTAGCTCGTTGATCAACAGATAGTCATGGTTTCCTGACTATGGACATTGGATGTCATTGATAACGGGATCACATCATTAGGAGAATGATGTGATGGACAAGACCCAATCCTAAGCATAGCATAAAAGATCGTGTAGTTTCGTTTGCTAGAGCTTTTCCAATGTCAAGTATCTTTTCCTTAGACCATGAGATCGTGCAACTCCCGGATACCGTAGGAGTGCTTTGGGTGTGCCAAACGTCACAACATAACTGGGTGACTATAAAGGTGCACTACGGGTATCTCCGAAAGTGTCTGTTGGGTTGGCACGGATCGAGACTGGGATTTGTCACTCCGTGTGACGGAGAGGTATCTCTGGGCCCACTCGGTAATGCATCATCATAATGAGCTCAATGTGACTAAGGCATTAGTCACGGGATCATGCATTGCGGTACGGGTAAAGAGACTTGCCGGTAACGAGATTGAACAAGGTATTGGGATACCGACGATCGAATCTCGGGCAAGTAACATACCGATTGACAAAGGGAATTGTATACGGGATTGATTGAATCCTCGACACTGTGGTTCATCCGATGAGATCATCGTGGAACATGTGGGAGCCAACATGGGTATCCAGATCCCGCTGTTGGTTATTGACCGGAGAGGCGTCTCGGTCATGTCTGCATGTCTCCCGAACCCGTAGGGTCTACACACTTAAGGTTCGGTGACGCTAGGGTTGTAGAGATATATGTATGCGGAAACGCGAAAGTTGTTCGGAGTCCCGGATGAGATCCCGGACGTCACGAGAGGTTCCGGAATGGTCCGGAGGTGAAGAATTATATATAGGAAGTCCAGTTTCGGCCACCGGGAAAGTTTCGGGGGTTACCGGTATTGTACCGGGACCACCGGAAGGGTCCCGGGGGTCCACCGGGTAGGGCCACCTATCCCGGAGGGCCCCGTGGGCTGAAAGTGGAAGGGAACCAGCCCTTAGTGGGTTGGGGCGCCCCCCTTGGGCCTCCCCCCATGCGCCTAGGGTTGGGAACCCTAGGGGGGGGGGAGTTCCCCCTTGCCTTGGGGGGCAAGGCAACCCCTTCCCCCCTTGTGGCCGCCGCCCCCCTTGAGATCCCATCTTTTGGGGCCGGTGCCCCCCCAGGGGGCCTATATAAAGGGGGGTGGGGGAGGGAGGGCAGCACACTACAGCCTTGGGCGCCTCCCTCCTCCCCTGCAACACCTCTCTCTCTCGCAGAAGCTTAGCGAAGCCCTGCCGAGACCCGCTACATCCACCACCACGCCGTCGTGCTGCTGGATCTCCATCAACCTCTCCTTCCCCCTTGCTGGATCAAGAAGGAGGAGACGTCGCTGCACCGTACGTGTGTTGAACGCGGAGGTGCCATCCGTTCGGCACTCGGTCATCGGTGATTTGGATCACGGCGAGTACGACTCCGTCATCCACGTTCATTAGAACGCTTCCGCTCGCGATCTACAAGGGTATGTAGATGCACTCCTTTCCCCTCGTTGCTAGTAGACTCCATAGATGCATCTTGGTGAGCGTAGGAAAATTTTAAATTATGCTACGATTCCCAACAATGATCTAACTATATTAACAAAGCCTGTGTATATCAAGATCATGCGAAATCAAGAACAAGGGAGAGAGAAATCAAACACATAGCTACTAGTACATACCCCCATCCCCGAGGGTGAACTACTCCCTCCTCGTCATGGATATTGCCGGGATGGTGAAGATGGCCTCCGGTGATGATTTCCCCCTCCGGCAGGGTGCCAGAGAAGGGGTCTAGATGGCATCACTTTGGTACATGTGCTTACGACGGCGGAGCGGAACCTCTAGGTTTCTTTTTGGGGTTTTCTACATTTAAAGGATTTTTTGGCATCGGTTTCATGTCAGGGGGACCCACTAGGGACCGACAAGCTCGTACGCTGAGGCCTACCCCCAGGGCGTGCCTCCTGGGCTTGTCACTCCCCTAGACTTCGTCTGGCCCACCTCTCAGACTTTGGGGGTCTCTTTTGGTCCATAAAAAATGACCGTAAATTTTCAACACATTCCGAGAACTTTTATTTTGCACAAAAATAACACCATGGTAGTTCTGTTGAAAACAGCGCCAATCCTTGTTAGTTTCACTCAAACCATATAAAAGTGTCGGATCCGGGGTTCCACAGACTCTTGAGAGGTTCGAACTCTGGGGTGCGTGCGAAGATCTCTCCCTCCCCAGTCTGCCCGCTCAACGATTCCATGGCCTAGCTCGACAAACCCAAGGGACAAGAGACAAGGCAGTTTATCCTGGTTCGGGCCACCTTGCGGTGTAATACCCTACTCCACCTTTGTGGTGGATTGCCTCAAAGGGCTGAGGATGAACTAATACAGTGGTAGAACGGCCTCAGGAGCTGAGGTGTTCTTGAGCTTGAAGAGATGGTGAGGTGGTCAGGGCGGAATCGATCCCGCCTTCTATGGTGGTGGCTAAGTCCTATTTTTAGCGGCCTTGGTCCTCTTCCCAAATGTAGGCAGGAAGGGATCGCACAACGGCCAAATTTGAAGGGAGACAACTAGTACAAGCTATCCTGGCAAAATTAGTCTACTCCTGCAAAAGGCTCTGGTGGTGACGCTGTGGTGTGCTCCGTGATGACCTCCGTCCTGTTGTCCTGGCGGTCTTGGTCTTGTTGCACCGATATGGAAACCTTTGCTTGATTCCTCGGGACCCCGTGTCTGCACTTGCCCCCTTAGCACCAAAGAGGAAACTGGTACACTGTGCCCGCTAGCGCGTGCCTTGCCTTGGTCGTCATGGCTCATGTCATGTGAACTGCCCGATGTGCGCCTAGCATTGATATCTCCGCTCCTCGGAAGCCAGCCTAGTGAGGCCATCCCCCAGGAAGGTCTTGGTGTCGTCCGCCTCGGGAGGCTTGGCCCCTCGCGAGGGTCTTGGGTTGTTGTTGCTGAACCTGGGCCATATCGGGCCGTTGACCGAGCCACGCCGTGGGCCGCAGGAAGGAATGTCTGGGTACCCCCATTCCCAGGACGCCGATAGTAGCCCCCGGGCCCAAGGCGCTCGAACATGGCTTCGAGGCAAAGCCAAAGGGAAAGTGTGGAGCGCCGTAGGCCCCAACCACCTGCGGCCTCAGTTGACGCGTGGCGATTGATGGGACGTGGACGTCTCCGCTTCCCTATGCTGCCTCGGCAACCGTTCGACTTGAAGAGACCCTGCTGCATGCAGAGAAAACAATCATTGTGTGCGATCGTGGAGGCCGGCGGTTGGCCTCCTCTTGGCTATAAATGAGGAGAGGGGCGGAGCCCCCTTTGCTTATCTCCTTCCCGTCGCTCGCTCCTTCTTCCTCCACTTGGTCTCGCCGTCTTGTTGTAGTGCCCATGGCGCCGATCAGGAGGTTTTCCGCAACGGAGAAAGGAAAACACCCCCCGCGAGGAGCAGGGGCCGCTCCCCCCGAATAAGAGGCTGAGCCGCCCCCACGACGCCGGCCATAGGTCAGAGGTGACGTGGCCTTGGTACGAGCGACCTCCGCCCAACTTCCCGATTCCTCTGTACGCCTAGGTGCAAGGCTCCAAAGGAGGCAACAGCGCCCGCGCCATGCTAGCCACGGCCGTGGTGGCCAGGCTGAGGTCGCGCGGATGCAGGCCCGCGAACCCACGCAGAAGGCTCCTTGCGTGAGTTTGTGGTGTGGGTGGCGATGCCCCCGCACACGTGGATTCAGCTCCCGCGGTTCTTCGCCGAGGAGATGCCGCTGAGGGGGCCACTCGAGCTGTGGCTGCAGCTCACCGGGTGCTGCAGTCTGGCCACGGGGGCGGAGGTCGATGTCGGCGTTCTGGGAACGGGGGTCCCCAGACTTGCCTGCCTGTGGCCCACGGCGTGGCTGTGCTAGCAGGCCTATACAACCCATCTTCATCAACCAGGCGTTCAAGACCCTCGCGAGGGGCCAAGCCTCGCGAGGCGGACGACACAAGACCTCTTCAGGAGCGGCCTCACCAGGTTGGCTCGCGAGGAGCGGAGAGATCAAGGCAGGGCAAACCTCGCGAGGTTCTCGTGATGTGAGCCATGACGATCGAGACCAGGCGGGCGCCAGCGCCCGCAGTGTCCTTGTTTCCTCTTTGGTGCTAAAGGAGGCAAGCGCAGGAGCGGAGTACCGACGCATCAAGCAAAGGTTTCCATATCAGTGCAACGAGACCCAGACCAGCAGTACGGCAAGACGGAGGTCACCATGGAGCGCAATGCGGCGTCACCACCAGAGCCTTTTGCAGGCGAAGACCGCTTTTGTCAGGATAAGCTGTACTAGCTGTCCCATTTCAAATTGGCCGTCGTTGGCTCCCTTCCCATTGAATATTTGGGAAGAGGACCAGGGCCTATATAAGTAGAGCTAGCCACCACCATAGAGGGACATCTGACCTAGATACAAACGGATCTGACCTAGATCCGAACTAGGCCTCAGAGATCTGATCTTGAGCCAACCCTTAGCCGCTCACCGAGCACAAGAACACTCAACCTCAGGAGGCTGTTCTTCCCCTTGTACTTGTCATCATCAGCCCGAGAGGCAATCCACCACCACCACACTAGAGTAGGGTATTACACCACAATGGTGGCCCGAACCAGTATAAATGTTGTGTCTTTTGTGTTGTGAGTTCATCGAGTTCGTCCACGAGATCTTAGCAAACCTAGGGCGTGGATCGGTAGGAGGGAAAGAACTTCACGCGCACCCCAAAGTTCGAACCTTAAGGGTTTTGCCGGAACCCGTGATCCGACATTTGGCGCGCCAGGTAGGGGTGCGCCGAAGCTTCCTTTTCGTCGCTCCGCGTCCAGTTGCGCCGTCGTCTCCATGGCGGACGCTCGCCGTGCTCGTGCTGAGCGCCGGGCTGCCCTCGCCACCCACGTCGCTTAGATGGCCCCCGTCGGTGGGCCACCTCGTCGTTCCCCGTCGCCTGCCGCCAACGGCGCTACCGGCCCGGCGGGGAACGAGCAGCAAGCATCCTCGCGGCACCCCTCGGTGCGGCGGGACGGCTGCACCGCCACCCCATCGCCAACCCCCGCTGGTTCGTCGTCCCACGCTCGCCGCACTCCCATGGACGCACGAGCCGTGCTCCTCATGGCGCACGAGCTCATGCGCTACCGCCCGGTAGACGACCTCTACGAGGACTGGCTCGACCGCATCGCCGAGCTTGTGTGCGCCGCTGGGGGGTCCCCTGCGCCATCCCTCTCACTGCCTCGCGCTCCGCCAGCTACAGGCGGCGTAGCTCACGGAGCACCTCCGCCGCCTCTGCCCCAAGACGGCACCCTGGCTCCAAGGCGCGCGCCTCCACGACGCGACCCGCCGCGCCCGGCGCCCGCGCATGAAGAAAGAAGCTGCCAAGAAGTTCCTCGACCGCAAGAGAACGCTCCGCTACTCTTCGCACCGCCGCGCCAGGATCGTGTGTCGCGGCAGGGCCCCGCACCGCTTGCTATGGCAGCACGTGGGCGCCAAGACCAAGCTCCACCTCCCAGACGGGCCCCGGCGACCATGGCCGGCTGCCACGCCTTCACTCCTGAGCTGCGTAGCGTCGCCTGGCCGGGTAAATTTAAGCCGGATCTGCCTCCTCGCTACGACGGCACCCCCGACACCGCGAAGTTCCTGTAGCTCTACGAGCTGAGCATCGAGGCGGCCAACGGCGATGAGAAAGTCATGGCGAACTGGTTCCCCATGGTGCTCAAAGACGGCACTCGTTCGTGGTTCCTGAACCTGCCTCCGAGCTCGATCTCCTCTTGGGACGAGATGCGCAACCGCTTTGTCGCCAACTTTCAGGGCACTCGCGACCGCCCGCCGGCCGCGGGTGACCTGCGCCGCGTCAAACAGCAACTAGGGGAGACCCTCCAGAAGTACATCCAGCGCTTCAACAACGTTCGTCTCAAGATCCCCAAGGTGACGGATGAGGCTATCATCTCCGCATTCTCTGATGGCGTCTGCAACGTCAAGATGAAGGAGGAGCTCGCTATCCACGAGGAGCTATGCACATCTCAGGAGCTGTTCAACCTGGCGAAAATGTGTGCAAGAGCTGAGGAAGGGCGCCTGTCCCTCCTTGAGCTCCCGGCTGCGGACCCGAAGGAGAAGAAAGCCAAGGGCAAGGACGTGAAGCACAAGGGAGCAGCCGTGCTCGCGGCGGAGATCAGCCCGAGTCTTCCAAGAGCAGCCTACCGTTCTGCGCCTTCCACAACCTGCACACCCACAACACCAGCAACTGTCAAGAGCTCAGAGCCATCCGAGAAGGACGCTTCGGTCGACGCCCCGAGCGCAACGACTGGGGCTACGACCGGGGAGGAGGACGTGGTGGCGGACGCTGTGATGACCGTGTCCGACGCCAGGAGTGGCGCGACCGGCCTCGTGAGGACCGCTGGCAAGATCAGCCTCGCGAGGGCGCCTGGAGGGACCAGCCTCGTGAGGATCATCCTCAGGGCAACGCCGGTCTTCCCCCCACTACCGCCACCACCGAGAAGGAATGACGACCACCATCAAGACGAGGGGGCTGGGGGCTTCCAGGAGCCGCGTGCTATCGCCTGCATCTTGGGTGGAGCTTAGGCCCCAGCCTCGCAGCGAATCTTCAAACAGTTTGCTCGTGAAGTGAATGCAGTCCTCCCCAAGCTTGAGGCCACACGCCCGCTCAGGTGGTCCCAGTGCACCATCACCTTCAGTTCGGCGGATCAGCTCAAGTGCGCGGCCACCGCAGGCGCCCTCCCGATGCTCTGCTCCCTAGTCATCAACAACGTGCAAGTCACCAAGACCCTCATCGACGGCGGCGCAGGGCTCAACGTCCTGTCTGTCGACACGTTCGACAACCTCCAAGTGCCGTATGATCAGCTTCAGCCCACCAAGCCTTTCTCAGGAGTGACCAACGGCTCCACCACACCGATAGGGCAGGTCCGCCTTCCCGTCACCTTCGGAGAACGCAAGAACTACCGCACCGAGCTCATCGACTTCGACGTCGTGCACATCCGCCTGCCATACAACGCCATCCTCGGGTATCCGACCCTGGCCAAGTTCATGGCAGTGACCCATCATGGTTACAATGTCCTCAAGATGCCGGGGAGCGGTGGAATCATCACGGTCCCATGTGAAGAAAGAGACACGGTGTGCTCTCTCGAGCGTGCCTTTCAAGCTGCAGCAATCGATGACCCCGATAGCAAGGGCGAGGGCCCTCCTGAGGCCATCCCCAAGAAGAAGAAGCAGCTGCACCGTGCAGTACCTCAAGAGGGTGGCGTCGCGACTGGAACCTCGTCAGGATCAGCGCCTGCTCTAGGGGTGCCTCCCTCCATCGCATAGGAAGGCGTGTCCGGCGCCCTTCTCGGGCAGGGCTCGGGGGCTCTCTTCTGGAGGGCCTCAGGCCTTGCCAACATCACGAGGGAGGCGCTCGGGCACCACTTGGAGGCGTGCTTCGCGGCACGCTTCCCTCAGGAGGATACAGGGGGAGGAGCGCCCACCGGTCAGGAATTCATCACCAGGACCACTTAGGAACTGCAAGACGCCAGGGCCATGCACGGCGACCGCCGCTCATGAGGCGCAGCTCCCCATCCAGGCGAGGATGCCAGGCTGCGCGTCTGCGTTGACATCCCAGGGCTCAACAGGGCCGCATCTCAGGAGCTCTTCTGGCCTTCGCGCGTGGGCCGCTGCGAGGGTCCACCGTACAGCTACGTTCGCATGCCATTTGGCCTGCCGAGCATGACGTTCGTCTACCAGCGCAACTTGCGACGCACCCTGGCGACTCAGGAGGCCAGGCACCACGCTGTGCTGACAGAGATGGAGGCGGTCCTCAAGGAACCGCCTGGACCCCTAGAGCCTCCCAAGGCTCAGGGCCTCGGTGGCTCATGAGGAGCGAGTGCTTCGCCGCGTACCTTCAGCTGCCCCGACACCCCTTCATCGACAGAACCAGGTGACATTTTCCAAGTTTATTTGGATGGGAGCGCCCCTCGGGCTGCATCATTCCCAGGCCGCGTGGGTCCGTCCCTGTGGCATGTATCCCTTTTTCCTATGTCTTTAGCTTACCTTGCTGGGGGCGCCCCCCGGGCTGCATCATCCCCAAGCCGCTCGGGCCTGGCCCGGTGGCATGTATCTTCCCTGCATTTACCTAAGCCAGTATGCTTCCCGTGCCTAACCTATCTATGATTATTACCTGCTCGATCGTCACCCATCATGGGAGGCGCTCGCCGGCCATCTTTCTTCAGGATCCTTCGCGTGAGTAGGCTAGGCACGACGTCTGTGCTCGGGCCCGTCCCTGCAGTGTCGATAAATCCAACGGCTGAGCTCTGTCTGGCGGGCCGGCCCCGTTCACGTCACCTCCTGGGGCCGTTGGTGCTTAAACCTCTCACGTGATAACCTCAGGATTCATTCGGCGCAGGTTGTCTGACCACCTCGCAGGACCAGCACAGCAAGCAAGAACCAAGACCAGGCGCAACCCGCCTTGAGGTAGGGCCTCGTGAGTCCCGCGCTGGCTCACGGGTGCCCAAATATACCTCGTCTAGCCCTGCCGTGCAAGCCACGTGTTAGGGCGGGGCTGTACACGCCCCGGGGGCTCTTCGCAGAGGGAGCCCCCCTCCCACGCACAAGTGGAAGCACCATGCTCCGCGCTGGCCGTCGACACTGTCGAGGAGCGGCTATGCCCGTGCACAAGCGGAAGCACTATGCTCTGCGCTGGTGATAAACAACTGAGGGCGTCCTCACGGCCGTACCAACCTCAGGGAGCCCCAGAGCTCACTGTCCGGCCTCACCGCAACGCCTCCACTCAGGAGAGTCGCGCGAGGGGGCTGGGCACGGGGGCTGCGCTCGGGTCACACCCAAGCGTACGACACCCAATCAGGTCTCCCGGACCTGGTCGTCGCGCGCCCCTCCTGAGCCGAGCCTCGGCGAGGGCAAAGGTATGGAGATTGTTTGGACGTCAAGGGGGACTCCTGAGCATCGCGACTCAGGAGCCTAACTGGTCACGTAGCCCCACACTCCTTGGTCCGTCCTGGTCTCCGGTCGGCCCAACGGCGGTTGAGGTATGCGCGGGGCCGGGCTCTGCCGACGTAGAACATCAGCCTATCCTCGCATATTCTTCCTATAAGCCATTTGCGTGTCAAGGGGGGCTCTTGAGCATCGTGACTCAGGAGCCAAACTAGTCACGTAGCCCCTCACTCCTTGGTCCGTCCTGATCTCCGGTTGGCCCAACAGCGGTTGAGGTATGTAACGCCCCGGATCCGATGCGCCAGGTGCCTGCCAGTTATTCGCCGTCCTTGCTGTGTCATTTGCTTGCGTGTTGCATTTTGCCATGTCATCATCTGCATTGCACCATCATGTTTGTCAAAACTTGCATCCGGTTCTTTTCCCCGTTGTCCGTTTCGCGATCCGACACTCCCACACGCGCCCGTCGCCCCTCTCAGTCCTTGTTTCGTGAGCAGGAGAAAAAGTTCTCGGAATGGGCCGTGATTTGCCGAGCGGCCTTGGTATATCACCGATAGACCGTCCGTCAAATTTCGTTCCATTTGGAGGTCGTTTCATGCCCCAACGGTTGACCGCGTAGCCCGAAACCCCTCTCTCTTTGCAGCCCAGCACCCCTTCACCACAGCCCACTAGTCCATTCAAAACCCCTCCATGCTCTCGGTCATTCGATCACGATCGTGTGGGCGAAAACCGCACCTCATTTGGACTGTCCTAGCTCCCTCTACCTATATAAACACCTCCCCCGTCCAAATTCGCAGTCCAAACCCTAGCCCTATTCCTCCGCGCCGCCGGACATGTCCGTCCGCCATCGGACGCGTCCACCGCCGCCGCTGCCACGCCGCTCCAGCCAATCGGCGGCCGCCACGCCACCACCGCCGCCGCTCTCATCCAACCCGCGGCTGCCACCTGTCCCGCCGCTTCCCCGCACCGCGCCAGGCCCGCGGGGCCCATCCCGCCACCGCCGCCACCCGCGGGCGCTGCCCCGCCAGAGCCGCCCGTGCCCCGCCGCCTCCGCCTCGCCGGCGTGGCCCCGCCGCCGCGCCACGGCTGCCCCCGCCGCCGTCGTGCCCTCCCCGCCGCCGGGTCGTTGCCGGAGCGCGCCGCCCGGTCAGATCCGCGCCCCGCGCCGCCTTCCCCGCCGTCCGCCGCCGCCGGTGGCCTCCCCTTCTCCACCGCGCCCGTCGCCGCCGGCTCGCCTCCGGCCAGATCCGGGCCAGCGCTGCCTGGATCCAGCTGCCCTGCGCTGCCCCGCCGTCGTCACGCCTCGCCGCCGGCCCCGCCCGCTCGCCGGAGTCCGAGCTCGCCTCCGGGACCGCCTCGTCCCGGATCGGCCTCGTCCACCCCAGTCCTCCATCCAAACGCTGCCTCCGTCCCGCACCACGCCGTCCCGCTCCGCCCGATCCCCCGTTGACTTTTCCCGCGAGGTAATTTTTCGTCCAAGTCCCTGAAAACTCATGATATGTGTGCATCTTTGACATGCCATAACTTGTTGCATACTGCTCCGTTTTACATGTATGATATATCGAAATGTTCGTCATGAGATGATCTTCATTTTGTTCCATTGTGCCATGCTTGTTTGAGGTCATCGTGATGCCCTAATTATCGTTGCAAGAGTGCTATATGATGTTAGCTGCCGCCTGTTATCAGAACTTGATGATTTGTCTTTTTCATTGCATTTTGTGTGTGCATCCTATGAGCTTGATGTCTATGTGTGTTTTTAACTACATCATGCCATCTTTACAGTGGTGCTAGTCTTGTATTTTTAGGATCTCTGTGGTGACTAGCACAAGCATGCAAAGTAGCCTCCGTGATGTTGCTGATTTCTGTGACAGTCATTTCTGCCAAGTCCGAGTCTGTTATATTTTGTTGCCATGTAAACCTGCTGCTACAAGTCATTCTATGCATAATCTGGAGATGTTCACTAAGGATGTTTTGTTACACATATTATGCTCTATCCATCCATGCCATTTTTTGCATTTATGGCATGCTGTAGCTTGTTGTTATCTTGCGCTACTTTTGCTATAAAATGTTGCTGGCAGATTGTTTACATGTTAATCAATTTTTCCATGGTTGTTACTAGTGATCCATGTACCCTATGACTATGCTATTGCCATGCTTAGCTTCATATTCATGTCATCTTACTGTCGGTTACCTTGCCATGCCATGTATTGCTTGGTGGTGAGTGGTTCAAGCTCACCAAC
The DNA here is from genome assembly GCF_018294505.1 of Triticum aestivum. NCBI lineage: Eukaryota > Viridiplantae > Streptophyta > Magnoliopsida > Poales > Poaceae > Triticum > Triticum aestivum. Next base: position 211,753,699 of record NC_057802.1, on the reverse strand, counting down.
ATGCCTACTTATCGTTGTTTCTGCCATGTCCTGTTATTTTCACTGTCTGAATCTGTCATATTACTTGCTATGTTTACATGGGTGCCATCATATCTTCTGTGCCTTTTTAGCTCATGTTCAGTAAGGGACTTTTGTTCTATGCAATCAGTAGATTCATGTCATGCCTTTGTTTTCTATGATCTGTTCCTATAGAATACTGTTTGATAGCTCTAAACTTTGCAACCTGATGTTATTTCTGCCATGTCCAGTGATTTCTGCCAAATCTGTGAAACTGTTATTATTTGCAATCTTGCCATGTCCTTTTGAGCATGTTTTAGTGACTTCTGGAGATAGCTCAGTGTTCATGTTTTGTCATGCTTTACCTGTACATCACGTCCATGCCCTTTTTTCATGTTGAGTTGCTGTAGCATATTGTTTTGATGCTTGCTAGATGCCTAGTTGCTGTTTTGGACAGATTGTTGCTATATCTTGTTTGGAGTGTATGTGTTGCACCGTTGCTCCGTTTTGAGCATGATCTATATGAAACTTGCTTAGTTTTGCATTTATTTTCATGTTACCTTGTTGCATCCTTGTTTTGAGGTGTTTGCTTGATGTTTGAATGCATTTTTGCATCAATGCCATGCTTATCTTGTTTTGCTCATATCTTCTAGGCCGTAGCTCTGAATCTAATGAACTTTATATGTAACTTGACTAGAATTTCGTGTAGATCATCTTGGTGCATCTTAACTTGCTGTTTAACAATTTGAACATAAGGCTTATTCAGATCTGGACCAATTTCGAAATTTGCATATGAGGACTTACCGGATTTGCTATATGTTGTTTCCGGCCTTATTTAAACTTGCTTTGATGTGTTGTTCTTGTATGCATCATCTATTGCGATGAGTAGCTTCATATAGCCTTGTCATGCATCATACTTGATTGAGCTTCATGCCTTGTTCCTGTGTGTTGTGTTTACCATGTTGTGTGATTCTTCTCGATAGTTCCCGTGTCGTTGCGATTGTGAGGATTCGTTCGTCTTCGTGGCTCTATCTTCTTCATGGACTCTTCTTCTTCCTAGCGGGATTTCAGGCAAGATGACCGTCACCTTGGATCTCATTACTATCATTGCTATGCTAGTTGCTTTGTTCTATCGCTTTGCTGCGCTACCTATTCACTTGCTCTTCAAGCCGCCCAAATTGCCATGAAACCACCTCTAACCTTTGTCACCCTTCCTAGCAAACCGTTGTTTGGCTATGTTACCGCTTTGCTCAGCCCCTCTTATAGCGTTGCTAGTTGCAGGTGAAGATGAAGATTGCTCCATGTTGGATTATGTTTATGTTGGGATATCACAATATCTCTTATTTAATTAATGGATCTATATACTTGGTAAAGGGTGGAAGGCTCGGCCTTATGCCTGGTGTTTTGTTCCACTCTTGCCGCCCTAGTTTCCGTCATACCGGTGTTATGTTCCTTGATTTTGCGTCCCTTACGCGGTTGGGTGATTTATGGGACCCCCTTGACAGTTCGCTTTGAATAAAACTCTTCCAGCAAGGCCCAACCTTGGTTTTACATTTGCCTCACCTAGCCTTTTTCCCTTGGGAGTCGCGCATCACGAGGGCCATCTTTATTTTACCCCCCGGGCCAGTGCTTGTCTAAGTGCTGGTCCAAACCGAGTGATGTCCGGCGCCCCCTGGGCAACCGGGGTCTATGCCAACCCGACGTCTTGCTCATCCGGTGTGTCCTGAGAACGAGATACGTGCGACTCCTATCGGGATTGTCGACACATCGGGCGGCTTTGCTGGTCTTGTTTTACCATTGTCGAAATGTCTTGTAACCGGGATTCCGAGACTGATCGGGTCTTCCCGGGAGAAGGAATATCCTTCGTTGACCGTGAGAGCTTATAATGGGCTAAGTTGGGACACCTCTGCAGGGTATTATCTTTCGAAAGCCGTGCCCGCGGTTATGTGGCAGATGGGAATTTGTTAATATCCGGTTGTAGAGAACTTGACACTTGGCTTAACTAAAACGCATCAACCGCGTGTGTAGCCGTGATGGTCTCTTCTCGGCGGAGTCCGGGAAGTGAACACGGGTTCTGGGTTATGTTTGACGTAAGTAGGAGTTCAGGATCACTTCTTGATCATTGCTAGTTTCACGACCGTTCCGTTGCTTCTCTTCTCGCTCTTATTTACGTATGTAAGCCACCATACATGCTTAGTCGCTGCTGCAACCTCACCACTTTACCCCTTCCTTACCCATTAAGCTTTGCTAGTCTTGATACCCATGGTAATGGGATTGCTGAGTCCTCGTGGCTCACAGATTACTACAACACCAGTTGCAGGTACAGGTTTTGCGATGATCATGATGCGAGAGCGATGTTACTTGTTTTGGAGTTCTTCTTCTACTTCTTCTTCGATCAGGGGATAGGTTCCAGGTCGGCAGCCTGGGCTAGCAGGGTGGATGTCGTTGGAGTTTCTGTTTGTGATTCATCCGTAGTCGGATGTTGATCTTATGTATGATGTATTGATGTATTCTTGCGGCATTTGTATGTCTTGTATGTATCCCCATCTATTATGTAATGTTGATGTAATGATATCCACCTTGCAAAAGCGTGTCAATATGCGGTTCTATCCTTGGTGGGACCTTCGAGTCTCTTTCGGATAGTATCGTATATTGGGCATGACAAGTTGGTATCAGAGCCTCGACTGACCATAGGAGCCCCCCTTGATTGATCGTGTAGTTTGGCCGTTGTCGAGTCTAGAAGATAACTTTTTCGGAGTCTAGTTATATCGGAGAGTAGGAATTCTTTTCACTCCTCAGCCCCTTCATCGCTCTGGTGAGGAATCTTGACGTAGGTGTTTCGACTTACTTCTCTTCCCCTTCAAATTTTTCTTTAGGATCACGCGGTTAGCTTTTGTTCGTTGTCCATTCTCTTTTCAATCCAGGGCATTTCTCTTTGAGTGGTTTCGCTCCTCGCCATCTTTTGCAAGATCAGTCCTCAGTGCTTTCTCAACCGACATTGTTTCCCTGTCCGAAGTTGTCCTTGTTTTTCCCACCCGCCCACCCTTTTTCTTCTCGGAACTAGAGTCCGTAATCGAGTATCCATCCTACTCGTGCGAAGTCTTTGCATTTTTTTCCTCAATCATTTCAACCGGCGTTTCTCTATCCAATTATTCGTCATTCTAGTTGCCTGTGTTTTTCCCACCCTCCCATGCCCTTTTATTCCCGGAGCTTGAGTCTCTTTTGAGCATCAATTTCATTCGTGCGGAACCTCTTCAGTCTTTCGTAAGTTATTTCAACCGGTGAATTCTCGTCTCGTTTGACATTCTTCATCTCTTTTCTTCTCTGGTGGATTCAATTCCAATTTTGGGTAGTAACTATATTCTTTCCTCAACTCAAATGTTTCCCGTTGCTCGTTCCCCTCTCGTCATTTAATCGTTCCGGAGTGATGAAGACATCTCAGGAGATTCGTCTATGTTCGAATTAATTCGAGGTTGTCACCTCATTCAAATATTTCAATCGTTCCGATGCATCATTTCTCTTTCAACAATCCTTTTCAACGGTGTTTTCTTTTCAGTGGACCCTAACCCACAGATCTTTTCCCAGGATCTTACCTGACTCTTCTAATTTCCCGGAGCTATTCTCAAATCCTTTTCAAAGTTCGATGTAAGTATGAATTTCTTCAGTCAGACGCTTTCCAAGATCAATTTCAAATTATTTTCATTGTTGACTCTACCTCTTCGCTTTTCATTATTCCGGAGTATCTCACCAATTTTGGTGTTATTTCTCGTCGTCACTCTCAACATTTGAAGATCGAAGAAGAGCTTCTCTTAAATCTTGTCCGTTCTCCCGAAGATTCATGTCGCTAGCTTGATGTTATCCGCTCATATTGTTCCTAGTCGTGCAATTCTTTTCATTCATCCGGAGTATTTCAGGAGCTGTTTTCCCTCTCGATCATCTGAAGGCCATCTTTTCAGAAGATTTCTTCGTCCTAAGTTTTCAGATTCGTTCTCCAATTATTCTATATCCGTGCCCCTTCATTCGACTTAATATTCTTCGGGTGCTTCGTTCCAGTATTCTTCAATCAGTTCGTGATCTCTTCGTTCTCTTTTTCTCTAAATTCCCTCAAGTATCTTCGTGTTTTTTTTCTAATTCTGCCCGATGATTCATTCTCTTTCGTCATTCAATTTTGAATTCTTACGGTGGTTCGTTCAAGATTCTTTCTATTGTTGTCATATCAATTAATTCGTTCTTTCCAAATCCTACCGGTGGTTCATGAAGACTTTCTCAAGTTTTGCGCTATTTCCCCCTTAATCTTTCCAACGAGAATAAGTCGTATGCAAATCCATGGTATCTCATCAATTTAATCGGTGGAGGATAAGCATAACGTAATCCTTATTCTTCTTTCTTCAAGTGGTTTTATCTCTTCTTTTCGGAGATTGTTCATCTTATCACTTTCTCGGTTCAAAGTGTTTTCATCTTCTTCTTTTTTCCAGAGTTCCAAGCTTCTCGCCGATTTCGTCGCGAACCTCCATCCAAATCATCGCAAGGCTTTACCCTTATTCTTTTCATACCTCAATTCTGTCTCATCATCCTTTTGTTACCGGAGTTCTCCACGGTGGTTCGTCATGATTTAATTCATTCTTCAAGTGTTCATCAAGATTCTTGTTCAAGGAGTTCTAGCATTTTTTTCGTCTTGCGTCTTGAAGTGCAACTAATCCTCCTTATTCTTCTGAAGTGGAGTTTTCCTTTTCTTCGTTCTTCTCAGCTATCCAATCATTTACGTTTTTGGCCGGTTATCACCTTATGATCTTGAGATATTATCTATAAGACCACAACAAGCTTATTCTTTTGTTGTTGAATTTAAAAAAAACTCCGGTCAATGTTTCCTTCTAAGGATGCTCTCTATTTCACTCATGGTAGAAGTTGTCATCTTCTTCCTCGTTCTTCTCATTCCTCTCTTTCAAGCCTTCCGGAGGTTTTGTGTGTTCTTCAAGTCAAGTATCGTTCCATTTCTCAAGTTCATGTTCTATTCTTTCCTTGTTCAGCCGGAGTGCTGCATAAATTCCTTTGTTAGTATTCCTTTTCTATCTTCTCCTAACCGGAGTGGTTTCAAATTCAGTCTTATTCCTTAAGCTTTTGCTTCTTGTCTCATTCAACATTCCTCTTTCCTACTTGAGTGTTCTTGACTTTGTTCATCCGCACTTTATTGTTCGTATTTCACCTCATCCCTTCTTCCTTCCGTCTCGGTCCTAAGATCTCGGGACGAGATCTCTTGTTAGTGGAGGAGTGTTGTAACGCCCCGGATCCGATGCGCCAGGTGCCTGCCAGTTATTCGCCGTCCTTGCCGTGTCATTTGCTTGCGTGTTGCATTTTGCCATGTCATCATCTGCATTGCACCATCATGTTTTTCAAAACTTGCATCCGGTTCTTTTCCCCGTTGTCCGTTTCGCGATCCGACACTCCCACACGCGCCCGTCGCCCCTCTGAGTCCTTGTTTCGTGAGCAGGAGAAAAACGTTCTCGGAATGGGCCGTGATTTGCTGAGTGGCCTTGGTATATCACCGATAGACCGCCCGTCAAATTTCGTTCCATTTGGAGGTCGTTTCATGCCCCAACGGTTGACCGCGTAGCCCGAAACCCCTATCTCTTTGCAGCCCAGCACCCCTTCACCACAGCCTACTAGTCCATTCAATCAGGTCACACCCAAGCGTACGACACCCAATCAGGTCTCCCGGACCTGCTCGTCGCGCGCCCCTCCCGAGCCGGGCCTCGGCGAGGGCAAAGGTATGGAGATTGTTTGGACGTCAAGGGGGACTCCTGAGCATCGCGACTCAGGAGCCTAACTGGTCACGTAGCCCCTCACTCCTTGGTCCGTCCTGGTCTCCGGTCGGCCCAACGGCGGTTGAGGTATGCGCGGGGCCGGGCTCTGCCGACGTAGAACATCAGCCTATCCTCGCATATTCTTCCTATAAGCCGTTTGCGTGTCAAGGGGGACTCCTGAGCATCGCGACTCAGGAGCCTAACTGGTCACGTAGCCCCTCACTCCTTGGTCCGTCCTGATCTCCGATCGGCCCAACGGCGGTTGAGGTATGCGGGGGGCCGGACTCTGCCGACGCAGAACACGATGCAAATAGGAAGAAAAATCCCCAAATCTCGAAGCAAATATTACAAGACATATTGTTCTCACAATATCAAACGAAAGTTTAACGCCTCCACGAGGCCTGATGCATGCTGCAGGAATGAAACAAGAAAGCAGCCGCAGGTCACCCCTGGACACCGCCATCACCCACAAGAGGTGCTCCTTCCTTGGTAGCATCGCCTTCACCTTCACCGTCGGCCAAAGGCGCAAGAGCGAAGCCACGGAACTTCTTCAGCAGGGCCTCCACGTGGCCCTTCACGGCAGCGGCAGCAGCCGCATAACGCTCCTCATATACAGGCTCCAGCAGCTCGTCAAGGCGGGCGGAGGGATCGACAAGGTAAAGGTGGCTGAAGACCCGCATAAGCACGGCCGAGGAAAGGACGCGTGCCTCGTCCTCTGCCATGGGGCCGATGCCGGCCACAACCTCCTCAAGCACATCAACCAACTAGGGAAGAAGCTTGGCGGGGCCGTCCTCGTCGGTGGACAGTGGCCTCTCCAAGCCCTTCTCATAGAGCGCCTTCATCGCCACGCGAGACCTCTTCTCGAGAAGCGCGAAGGCCTCGCGGTCTTCGGCCAGGACCTTCGCCTTGATGTCAAGGTCGACCTCTTTCGCCTTCACCTTCCGCTACAGCTCCTCCAGTCAGTCGCGCTCCGCGGACTACGCCTTCGCCAACTCCCCCAGCTCGGCGTCGCGGTCCCTGACGGCGTCCTTCCTGGCCCTCATCTCCTCCTCCTTCGCCTGACGGCCACGGGTTTCTTCGGCGTACTGGTCACGCAGACTCTTCAGCTCGTCCTCCAGCACCCGGTAGCTGTTGCGAGCGGCCTCGGCATCCTTCAGCGCTGCCTCACGATTGGTCGCAGCTTGTGCGGTGGCCCGCTTCTCCTCCTCGGAGGCCGTCGCGGCCTGGTTTAGTGTCGCTTGGACCGCCGCGTTAGAATGAAGCCAGCCGGAGGCCAGCTCCAGGTGCCCGACTACCAGGCGCAGGTCCACGCCCAGGAGATCTTCCCGCAGCTGGGCCATCTCTGACAGAACGCGCTCCAAGGTGGCGGAGGAAGCAGAAGAAGCTGGGAGTAGTGGCGCAGCAGGAGAAGCAATCGACGTCATCACCAGAGCCTGGGAAACTAAGGGCTCCTGAGCCTTCGGGACCTCATCAGCCGAGCCAAGCACCGGCACTTCCGGAGCCAGCGGGGCCACGGGGGCTGACTCCTCCCGATGATGTTCCTCTTGGCCTCGCGAGGGCGACCAGGCTGGGGAGGTGCGAGTGCTGTCGCCTCCTTTCTCCGCAGAGGGGGGGGGGCTATATCCTCCTTCCTTTTCTTCGCCAAAGGCGTCGGCCTGACCAACCAAGGGTGAACGTCAGGGAATAGCAAGTACAAGCAGGAACAAGACGAAGCTCGAAGCACCTACTGATCCACCGCGACATAGTCCACCTTCCGCTTGGGGAGCCTGAAACCCGAAAGCTTCGGAGCCCGAGGAGTGGGCACACGGGCTCCGGGAGCAGAAGACAGCGTAGCAGAAGGGCTGGAGGCAGCTCCGGGCGGCATCAAGGCGGGGGTAGCATCTCGAGAGACCAGCGACGATCTGGCCCTTGTCGGGATGAGGGGCAGCTCCTCCTCCTCCTGGCGGGCGTCGATCTCGGCGTCGTCTGGCTCGGCGTGGAGGATGTCGGCCTTGCTCAAGGGAGAAGTCTCCCCCATCTCCTCGGGGGTCGCCTCTGAGGCCACCTCCTCTTCTTCCTCCTCGCGGAACACGTCAGAAGACAGCTCCACCGGCTTCGGCGCTGCGGGAGCTCCAGAGGGCGCAGGCGGCACCAGCCCACGTCAGTCGAAGGAGGGCCGGCGGCCACAATCTGCTCCCAGTCCTTGCGGCGGAATAGAGGAACGAAGGCGTTCGGCGGGTACTCCTGGAAGTCCCCGACCAAGAGGCGCAAAACTGCGGATAGCTCATCGTCACCCAAGGCCTTCGGGCTCAGGCGAATCTTGTCTTCTTCATCTCCAAGCCTCCACAAGGGGCGCGCACGCACCTGAAGAGGAGCGACGTGCAGCATCAGGAATTCCCTCAGGAGCATGGCCCCTGTCACCTTTGCCGCCTTCGCGTTGCCCGGCTTCAGGTCGGCCTGCATCTGCGCCAACACCAACGATGCCCGCTCATCAGTGAGCTTCGCGCAGGACCACCCCTTGTTGGACTGGGGCGCCTCCGTCGGCAGCGCCAAGCGCAGGTGGATGCACTTGGCGCCCATCATGACCCACTTGGCCCTGAGGTTGTCGGCCTTCTTCCCGGTATTCGAGATCGAGTTGGCCTTGCCGGCCGCAATGAAATTGGCGCACCAGGAGATATGGCCCTCAGTGACGTGGAGGAAGAAGAAGTGGCACAGCAGTGCCACGGACGGCATCACGCCCAGATACACCTCGCAATAGTAGGCAAAGATGGACAGGAGAAGGGTGGAGTTGGGATGAAGATGCAGCACCTGCAGCCCGTGGTGGCCGAGGACCTCATAGAAGAAGTCGGAGAATGGGAGAACCAACCCCGCGGCGATACTACTCGTGAAAAAGGGGAAGAAGGTGCTTCCCTCAGGCTCCGGCACGTCGGAGGCAAGCCGGAGCTCCGTCTTCCCCCTCTTGTTGCTCTCCCCCGCCGTGAGCAAGCGCATGGCAGCGAGGCTCTTCTCCAAGACGTTGGGCACGTCGAGCGCTGGCTCGAACCAAGCCGGCGATGCGGAAGGCTTGACCTTGCACGGCGCCATTAGTCGCTGGTGCAGAAGAAGATGGAAGCATATCTAAGGATTTCGGAAGCATGGCGCAAGAAAGGGGATCTGAGCAAGGCGAAGGGAATCAATGAAGGCAAGCACTGTCTGTGCCAGCCTTTTGTCAAGTCGGGCATTTCTGAGGCAGCGTGGGGAAGCGGAGACGCCCACGTCCAATCAACCGCCACGCATCGACCACGGCCGCAGGCTTTTGGGCCCGCGGCACTCTGCACTTGACCTTTGGCTTCGCTTCGAAGCCAAGCCCGAGCGCGCCTTGGGCCCGGGGGCTACTGTCGGCGTTCTGGGAACGGGGGTCCCCAAACTTGCCTGCCTACGGCCCACGGCGTGGCTGTGCTAGCAGACCTATACGGCCCATCTTCATCAACCAGGCGTTCAAGAAACTCGCGAGGGGCCAAGCCTCGCGAGGCGGACGACACAAGACCTCCTCGGGAGCGGCCTCACTAGGTTGGCTCGCGAGGAGCGGAGAGATCAAGGCAGGGCAAACCTCGCGAGGTTCTCGTGACGTGAGCCATGACGATCGAGACCAGGCGGGCGCCAGCACGCGTATTGTCCTTGTTTCCTCTTTGGTGCTAAAGGAGGCAAGCGCAGGCACAGAGTACGGAGGCATCAAGCAAAGGTTTCCATATCAATGCAACAAGACCAACACCAGCATGACGGCAAGACAGAGGTCACCATGGAGCCCAAGGCGGCGTCACCACCAGAGCCTTTTGCAGGCGAAGACCGGTTTTGTCAGGATAAGCTGTACTAGCTGTCCCCTTTCAAATTGGTCGTTGTTGGCTCCCTTCCCGCTCAATATTTGGGAAGAGGACCAGGGCCTATATAAGTAGAGCTAGCCACGACCATAGAGGGGACATCTAACCTAGATCCAAACTGATCAGACCTAGATCCGATCTAGGCCTCAGAGATCTGATCTTGAGCCAACCCTTAGAGCCGCTCACCGAGCACAAGAACACCTCAACCTCAGGAGGCTGTTCTTGCACTTGTACTGTTCATCACCAGCCCAAGAGGCAATCCACCACTACAACACTAGAGTAGGGTATTACACCACAACGGAGGCCCCAACCAGTATAAATCTTTTGTCTTTTGTGTTGTGAGTTCATCGAGTTCGTCCGCGAGATCTTAGCAAACCTAGGGCGTGGATCGGTAGGTGGGAAAGAACTTCGCGCGCACCCAGAGTTCGAACCTTAAGGGTTTTGCTGGAACCCGTGATCCGACAGTAGAGGTCATCCCCCCGGGCAAAATCTTCATGACCTGAGGATGGGGCAAGGTCGCCCGCGCTTGCCCCGCGGAGGGGGCCCTCGCCATCCATTTTGAGTATGACGGCGCCTCCACGCTGTTCTTCAAGGTCTTCGACGAGGAAGGCCGCCGCCTTAAGTGTTGCCCCAGAGGAAGCCGCCAGCATGGCGCGGCAGCTGGTGTTGAGCCTGCCTCCGGTCCTGCCGATAGCTCCTCGAGCAGCAGCGACGATTCCTGGGAATCCAGCGACTCTCCCGAGCCTAGCGAGTCTCCGGAGTCGAGCGACGATAGCTACGTGCCTCTGAGCTCTCGCCGTGCCCAGAGCGCGGCAGCGGCATCCGCTCGGCATCGAAGGTGATCTGGACGGGGTTGGTGCCGGCCCCACATGGCCCACTGTTGATGATGGCGTCGATGGCTATGCCCGTAGCCAGGGCTCCTTGAGGCTCTTTCTTCTTTTGTTCCCTGCGAGGAATCAAGACGAACCCCGCCGGGGTATGTAAAGAACTTGTCATGCTTTATTACTCATGTTATAAGGTTGCGGCTGCGTGTCTTGCTTCGGCATTGTTCCCCCTTTTCGTCCTCGTGGTAGCTTAGCGCTCTACGCCGGCAGGTCCCAGTCCCTAGGCAGGGTTCGGCCGTCGCTGGTATGCCAGGTCGCGATGGCGTGGTCAAGGCCAGGAGGTGAGCGGCCCAATGTCCGGTAAGAGCTCCTGAGGCGCGATGCTCAAGAGGTCCCCTTTGGCATGCAAGCAGCTTCCTGAAGGCCGAAAAGGATGGCGGCATTGCCGGAGCAAGGCTGCGAGAGTCGAAAATTCCAAATAGCGGCATCACGCTAACACGAATAGGTGACTTATCTTAACGATCCTGAGGTGATTCCTTGCGCGGCGCCCGATTTGTGCTTCAGTGGCGCTGTTACTAGGTAGGGCCCACACCTGAATGCTCTGCGTCCTCGGGGTCCGACCCTCAAGCGAGGCTCAGCCGCCGCTGGTATGCCAGGTCGCAATGTCGTGGTCAAGGCCAGGGGGTGAGGGCTGGAGAGTCAGTAGGAGCTCCTGAGGCGCGATGCTCAGGAGCCCCCCCTTTAACGTGCAAGCGAATCACGTGAAAAAGGGGGCAGGCGGCAGGGCCACCCGTAGTTAAGCTCTGGAGATTCCTGCGGGTTAGTCCAAGGGGCGAATATAACTCATAATCGCGTTTGCTGTCCTGCCGCTGATCTTTCCGCAAGAAGATGAAGGCACTAAGCATCTGGTGAGGTGACGTGCGCGGGGCATGCCGCGAGCCAGAGCTCGATCTCTCAGGTTTTTCAGCATTACAGGGACGGACCCGAGCACAAGGGTCGTGCCAGCATGTGTAGCCCCCGTTGCGGGATGAGCAAGAGGCTGGTCAGCAGCGCGGGAGGCCGTGAAGGGCAACAGGCAAGCAGGTGACGACATAAATCTTCTTGTGGAATGAGGTAAAGCTAGTTCTAACAGATGCAAAACAATACATGCCGCAGGGACGGACCCATGCGGCCTGGGAATGATGCAGCCCGATGGGCGCCCCCAACAAGGTAAACCAAAGAACGAAAGGATACATGTCATAGGGACAGGCCCATGCGACCTGGGGATAATGCAGCCCGGGGGGTGCCCCCAATAGAATGAACCGGAAAATGTCACCTAGCACCGTTGCTGAACAGATGTTGAAGTAGCTGAAGATGCCTGCTGAAGAAGTTGCTCGTCACGAGTCGCCTGGGTCCTGAACCTCTGGAGGCTCAGGGGGCTTGTGAAGAACCATCGCCATCTCCGCCAGGACCGCCTGGTGCCTAGCCTCCTGAGCCGCCAGGACGCTCCGCAAGCGACGCTGGAAGGTAACGGCCGAGTTCGGCACGCCAAAAGGCATGCGAACATAGCTGTGAGGGGGGCCCTCACACCGAACAACGTGCGATGGCCAGAAGCGCTCCTGAGATGTGGCCCTATTGAGCTCTGGGATGTTGACATAGACGCGCAGCTCGTCGTCCTCGCCAGGACAAGGAGCTGCGGCCGGGTGTGGGCGGCGGTCGCAGCGCATGGCTCTCGCCTCTTGAAGCTCCTCGATCGTCTTGGTGATGAACTCCTGAGCACCTGGTACCCCATGCCTTGTGCCCTCATGAGGGAAGCGTGCGATGAAGCATGCCTCCATGTGGTGCCCGAGTGCCTCCCTCGTGACATTGGCTAAGTCAGAGGCCCTCCAGAAGAGAGCCCCCGAGCCCAGCCTGAGGAGGGCGCCGGGCGCGCCTTCCTTCTTGGGGACAGGTCCCATCTGCGGGTGCAGGTCCTGAGGTGGTGCCGCTGGAGACACTGCTCTCCTGAGGCTCTTGGCGGAGCAGCTTCTTCTTCTTCTTGGGGACAGCCTCAGGAGTGTAGATGGCGCCTTCGTTGTCTAGGTCCTCGACCGCCGCAGCCGGGTAGGCGCGCTCGAGAGAGCACACCACATACTTCTCCTCGCAGGCGATCGTGATGATGTCGCGGTTCCCTGGCATCTTGTGGACATTGTAGCCATGATGAGTCACCGCGATGAACTTGGCCAGGGCTGGGTACCCAAGGATGGCATTGTACAGAAAGCGGATGTGAGCAACGTCGATGAGCTCGGTGTGGTAGTTGTCGCACTGGCCGAAGGTGACAGGGAGGCGGATCTGCCCTATCAGGGTGGTGGAGCCGTCGGTCACTCCTGACAAAGCCTTGGTGGGCTGTAGCTGATCATAGGGCAATTGGAGGCAGTCAAACATCTCGATGGAAAGAACATTGAGCACCACACTGCCATCAATGAGGGTCTTGGTGACAAGGACATTGCTGATGACGGGCGAGAAAAGCATCGCGAGGGCGCCGGCATTTGCCGCGCACTTGAGCTGGTCAGACTTGCTGAAGGTGATGGTGCACTTGGACCACCTGAGCGGATGTGTGGCCTCAAGCCTGGGGAGGGCTGTGTTCACCTCACGAGCGAACTGCTTGAAGATGCGCTGAGAGGCTGGGTCCTGAGCGCCGCCCAAATGCAGGTGATGATGCGAGGCTCCTGGAAGCCCCTAGCCCCCTCGTCCTGGTGGTGGTCGTCATTCCTTGTTGGCGGTGGTGGCCGCAGAGGGAGGCTGGCGTTGCCCTGAGGACGGTCCTCACGAGGTTGATCTCCAGGCGCCCTAGCTAGGCTGGCCCTGCCAGCGGTCCTCACGAGGCTGGTCACGCCACTCCTGGCAGGGGCCGCGGTCGTCCCAGCGTCCCCCACTTCATCCTCCTCCGTGGTCGTAGCTTCGGTCGTTGCGCTCGGGGCGGCGACCGAGGTGCCCGTCGCGGATGGCCCTGAGCTATTGATAGTCATTGGTGTTGTGGCTGTGTATGTTGTGGAAGACGCAGAACGGACTGCTGCCCTTGGATGACTCTGGGTGGTTGCAGCCGCGCTTCATCTCCGGTTCGGCCACGAGCACGGCCGCCCCCTTGCGCCTCACACCCTTGGTCTTGGCCTTCTTGTCTTCTGGGTCGGCCGTCGGCAGCTCGAGGAGGGAGAGATGTCCTTCCTCAGGCGCACTTGGTCACCATGTTGAACATCTCCAGAGCCATGAACAGGTCCTCGTGTATGGCGAGCTCCTCCATCTTGACATCACGGATGCCATCAAAGAATGCTGAGATGATGGCCGCGTCCGACACCTTTGGGATCTTGAGGCGAACGCTGTTGAAGCGCTGGATGTACTTCTGCAGGGTTTCCCCTGGCTGCTGCTTGATGCGCCACAGGTCACGCGCGGCAGGCGGGCGGTCGCGAGTGCCCTGGAAGTTGGCGACGAAATGCTTGTGCATCTCGCCCCAGGAGGAGATCGATCCTGGCGGCAGGTTCAGGAGCCACGAGCGTGCACCATCCTTGAGAGCCATGGGGAACCAGTTCGCCATGACCTTCTCGTCGCTGCTGTCCGCCTTGATGCTCAGCTCATAGAGCTGCAGGAACTCGGCAGGGTCGGGGTTGCCATCGTAGCGCGTAGGCATGTCGGGCTTGAACTTTTCCGGCCAGACGATGATGCGCAGCCTGGGAGTGAAGGCACGGCAGCCCGCAGTGGTCACTGGAGCCCGTCGTGGAGGCGGAGCTTGGTCTTGGTACTTGATACGTCCATTTTGCATCATGCTTTTATATTGATATTTATTGCATTATGGGCTGTTGTTACACATTATGTCACAATACTTATGCCTATTCTCTCTTATTTTGCAAGGTTTACATGAAGAGGGAGAATGCCGGCAGCTGGAATTCTGGGCTAGAAAAGGAGCAAATATTAGATACCTATTCTGCACAGCTCCAAAAGTCCTGAAACTTCACCGAGGCACGTTTTGGAATAAATAAAAAATACTGGAGAAAGAATCAACCAGAGGGGGCCCACACCCTGGGCACGAGGGTGGGGGGCGCGCCCTACCCCCCTGGGCGCGCCCCGTGCCTCGTGGGCCCCCTGGCAGGCCTCCGATGCCCATCTTCTGCTTTATGAAGTCTTTTACCCTGGAAAAAATCATAAGCAAGCTTTCAGGAAGAAACTTCGCCGCCACGAGGCGGAACCTTGGCGGAACCAATCTAGGGCTCCGGCAGAGCTGTTCTGCCGGGGAAACTTCCCTCCGGGAGGGGGAAATCATCACCAATGATCCTCTCATCGGGAGGAGGTCAATCTCCATCAACATCTTCACCAGCACCATCTCATCTAAAACCCTAGTTCATCTCTTGTATCCAATCTTTGTCCCAAAGCCTCAGATTAGTACCTGTGGGTTGCTAGTAGTGTTGATTACTCCTTGTAGTTGATGCTTGTTGGTTTATTGGGTGGAAGATCATATGTTCAGATCATTTATGCATATTAATACCCCTCTGATTATGAACATGAATATGATTTGTGAGTAGTTACGTTTGTTCCTGAGGACATGGGAGAAGTCTTGCTATAAGTAGTCATGTGAATTTGGTATTCGTTCGATATTTTGATGAGATGTATGTTGTCTTTACTCTAGTGGTGTTATGTGAACGTCGACTACATGACACTTCACCATTGTTTGGCCCTAGAGGAAGGCATTGGGAAGTAATAAGTAGATGATGGGTTGCTAGAGTGACAGAAGCTTAAACCCTAGTTTATGAGTTGCTTTGTAAGGGGCTGATTTGGATCCATATATTTCATGCTATGGTTAGGTTTACCTTAATACTTCTCTTGTAGTTGCGGATGCTTGCAATATGGGTTAATCATAAGTGGGATACTTGTCCGAGAAAGGGCAGTACCCAAGCACCGGTCCACTCACATAGCAAATTATCAAAGTAACGAACGCGAATCATATGAGCGTGATGAAAACTATCTTGACGATAATTCCCATGTATCCTCGGGAGCGTTTTACTTCATATAAGAGTTTGTACAGGCTTGTCCTTTGCTACAAAAAGGATTGGGCCATCTTGCTGCACCTTATTTACTTTCATTACTTGTGCCCGCTACAAATTATCTTATCACAAAACTATCTGTTACCGATAATTTCAGTGCTTGCAGAGAATACCTAACTGAAAACCGCTTGTCATTTCCTTCTGCTCCTCGTTGGGTTCGACACCCTTACTTATTGAAAGGACTAAGATAGATCCCCTATACTTGTGGGTCATCAAGACTCTTTTCTGGTGTCGTTTCCGGGGAGTGAAGCGCCTTTGGTAAGGAAAAATTTATATAGTGCGCTGAAATTTACTGTCACCTGTCACTATGGAACATAATCCTTGGAGGGGCATGTTCGGGGTATCTTCACACCGACCAATAGAGAAAAGAGTTGCTCCTCAACCTACTGAACCTACTGAAAATGTTTACTTTGAAATTCCTTCGTGTATGATAGAGAAACTGCTAGCTAATGCTTTCACAGGTGATGGAACATTACATCCTGATTTGCTATGGTTAAAGATCTCTTGGCTGATAATATTGATGGGCATGGTATTTACTTCTATGATGAAGCTGCTAGAATTGCTAGACCTGATACTAAAAATAAACATAGACCTGTTGTAGGCATGCATGTTATTTCTGTTAAGATAGGATGTCATTGTTATCATGGCTTATTTGATATGGGTGCTAGTGCAAGTGCAGTACCTCATTCCTTATACGAAGAAATTTTGCATGATATTGCACCTGCTGAGTTAGAGGAAATTGATGTTACAATTAAGCTTGCCAATAGAGACACTATTTCACCAGTTGGGATTGTTAGTGATGTTAAAGTCTTGTGTCGGAAAGTTAAATATCCTGCTGATTTTCTTGTTCTTGGTTCCCCACAAGATGACTTCTGTCCCATCATATTTGGTAGACCCTTCTTGAATACTGTTAATGCTAGGATAGACTGCGAAAAGGATGTTGTTACTATTGGTTTGGGGGATATGTCTCATGAGTTTAACTTTACTAAATTTCGTAGACAACCCCGTGATGAGGAATTGCCTTGTAAAGATGAAATTATTGGTCTTGCTTCTATTGCCGTGCTTCCTAATGATCCTTTAGAACAGTATTTGCTAGACCATGAAAATGATAAGTTTATGAATGAAAGAAGGGAAATAGATGAAGTATTCTTTAAACAGGGACCTATTTTGAAACACAACTTGCTTGTTGAAATCCTAGGGGATCCTCCTCCACCCAAGGGTGATCCCGTGTTTGAGCTTAAACCTTTACCTGATACTCTTAAATATGCTTATCTTGATGAAAAGAAGATATATCCTGTTATTATTAGTGCTAACCTTTTAGAGCATGAAGAAAAGAAATTATTGAAAACTCTGAAGAAGCACCGTGCTGCTATTGGATATACTCTTGATGATCTTAAGGGCATTAGTCCCACTCTATGCCAGCACAAAATAAAATTGGAGAAAGACGCTAAACCAGTTGTTGATCACCAACGACGGTTAAATCCTAAGATGAAAGAAGTGGTAAGAAAAGAAATACTAAAGCTTCTGGAGGCAGGTATAATTTATCCCGTTGCTGATAGTCAGTGGGTAAGTCCTGCCCATTGTGTCCCTAAGAAGGGAGGTATTACCGTTGTTCCTAATGATAAAGATGAATTGATCCCACAAAGAATTGTTACAGGTTATAGAATGGTAATTGATTTCCGCAAATTAAATAAAGCTACTAAAAAGGATCATTACCCTTTACCTTTTATTGATCAAATGCTAGAAATATTATCCAAACATACGCATTTTTGCTTTCTTGATGGTTATTCTGGTTTCTCTCAAATACTTGTGTCAAAGGAGGATCAAGAAAAGACCACTTTTACTTGCCCTTTCGGTACCTTTGCTTATAGACGTATGCCTATTGGTTTATGTAATGCACCTGCTAGCTTCCAAAGATGCATGATGGCTATATTCTCTGATTTTTGTGAAAAGATTGTTGAGGTTTTCATGGATGATTTCTCTGTATATGGAACTTCTTTTGATGATTGCTTGAGCAACCTTGATCGAGTTTTGCAGAGATGTGAAGAAACTAACCTTATCTTGAATTGGGAGAAGTGCCACTTTATGGTTAATGAAGGTATTGTCTTGGGGCATAAAATTTCTGAAAGAGGTATTGAAGTTGATAAAGCTGAAGTTGATGCTATTCAAAAGATGCCGTGTCCCAAGGACATTAAAGGTATAAGAAGTTTCCTTGGTCATGCCGGTTTTTATAGGAGGTTCATTAAGGACTTCTCTAAAATTTCTAGGCCTCTGACTAATCTCTTACAAAAAGATATCCCTTTTGTCTTTGATGATGATTGTGTAGAAGCATTCGAAATACTTAAGAAAGCATTGATTTCTGCACCTATTGTTCAGCCACCTGATTGGAATTTACCCTTGGAAATTATGTGTAATGGTAGTGATTATGCTGTAGGTGCTGTTCTAGGACAAAGAGTTGATAAGAAATTAAATGTTATCCAATATGCTAGTAAAACTCTAGACAATGCCCATAGAAATTATGCTACTACTGAAAAAAGAATTTTTAGCAGTTGTATTTGCTTGTGATAAGTTCAGACCTTACATTGTTGATTCTAAAGTAACTGTTCACACTGATCATGTTGCTATTAAATACCTTATGGAAAAGAAAGATGCTAGACCTAGACTTATTAGATGGGTTCTCTTGCTACAAGAATTTGATTTGCATATTATTGATAGAAAGGGTGCTGAGAACCCCGTTGCAGACAACTTGTCTAGGTTAGAGAATGTTCTTGCTGACCCACTACCTATTGATGATAGCTTTCCTGATGAACAATTAGCTGTCATAAATGCTTCTCGTACTGCTCCATGGTATGCTGATTATTCTAATTACATTGTTGCTAAATTTATACCACCTAGTTTCACATACCAGCAAAAGAAAAAGTTTTTCTATGATTGAAGACATTACTTCTGGGATGACGCACACCTTTATAAAGAAGGAGTAGTTGGTATATTAGACGTTGTATACCTGAGCATGAACAGGAACAAATCCTACGCAAGTGTCACTCCGAAGATTATGGAGGAGACCACGCTGGAGATAGAACTGCACATAAGGTATTGCAATCCGATTTTTATTGGCCTACTCTCTTCAAAGATGCCCGTAAGTTTCTCTTATCTTGTGATGAATGTCAAAGAATTGGTAATATTAGTAGACGTCAAGAAATTCCTATGAATTATTCACTCGTTATTGAACCATTTGATCTTTGGGGCTTTGATTATATGGGACCGTTTCCTTCCTCTAATGGGTACACACACATTTTAGTTGATGTTGATTACGTTACTAAGTGGGTAGAAGCTATTCCAACTAGTAGTGCTGATCATAACACCTCTATTAAGATGCTTAAAGAAGTTATTTTTCCGAGGTTTGGAGTCCCTAGATATTTAATGTCTGATGGTGGTTCACATTTTATTCATGGTGCTTTCCGTAAAATGCTTGCTAAGTATGATGTTAATCATAGAATTGCATCTCCATACCACCATTAGTCTAGTGGTCAAGTAGAACTTAGTAATAGAGAGCTCAAATTAATTTTGCAAAAGACTGTTAACAAATCTAGAAAGAATTGGTCCAAGAAACTTGATGATACATTATGGGCCTATAGAACTGCTTATAAAAATCCTATGGGTATGTCTCCATATAAAATGGTTTATGGAAAAGCATGTCACTTACCTCTCGAACTAGAGCATAAGGCATATTTGGCCATTAAAGAGCTCAATTGTGATTTCAAACTTGCCGGTGAGAAGAGGCTATTTGACATTAGCTCACTTGATGAATGGAGAACCCAGGCCTATGAGAATGCCAAATTGTTTAAAGAAAAGGTTAAAAGATGGCATGACAGAAGGATACAAAAGCGTGAGTTTAATGTAGGTGATCATGTGTTGCTATTCAACTCTCATTTAAGATTTTTTGCAGGAAAACTTCTCTCTAAATGGGAAGGTCCTTACGTTATCGAGGAGGTCTATTGTTCCGGTGCCATAAAAATCAACAACTTCGAAGGCACAAATCCGAAGGTGGTGAACGGTCAAAGAATCAAACATTATATGTTAGGTAATCCTATAAATGTTGAAACTAATGTTATTGAAACCGTAACCCTGGAGGAATACATAAGGGACACTTTCCAGAACGTTTCAGACTCCGAAAAGGAATAGGTACATGGTACGGTAAGTAAACCGACTCCAAAATAGTTCTAATGGCAATTTTTCTCCGTTTTGGAATATTTAAGAAAATAGGAAAATATGTAGTCCGGGAAGGACACCAGGCGTCCATGAGGGTGGAGGGCGTGCCCCCTACCTTGTGGGCACCTCGTGTGCTCTCCGGACTCCGTTTTCTTGCACGATACTTCTTTTGGTCGGAAAAAATTCATTATATAATCTCCCGAAGGTTTTGACCACCGTACCACGCAAATATCCTCTGTTTTTGTTTCGAGCTGTTTTTCTAACAGATTTAGATCTTCATGACGTCTTCAAACGCCCCCAAGGACAAGTTCTTCGAGAAGGTTATCAATCCCTACCTCGCGGAGGTGCTGCAACACCCTCAAACCATTGAGATGCGTGATGGGGTGCTGCACATCCGCGATGTCGAGGGACCAAGGAGGACCGGGAGCGTGGAGACAAGACTCGAAGCAATGGAGCAACAAGTTTTCAAGTGCCAAGGATGGTGGAACGCGGACTCAACGCCAACCACATGATGATCGCGGAGTTCACCAACAACCACAAGCTAGATGCCAAGAACATTGGGGAGACCATCTTCAAGCTTCACGAGAAAATCGAGCATCTCCAAGCCCAGATCTATGACCTGCAAAACCAAAACTGTGACTATGAATATAGATTCAAGAGGATGAGTTTGGCTGCAGATTTGAGGATCCCGGAGACTCGATCATCCTTGTATGATGGTGAGCCTATGCCTTGGAAGATGGACGACAAGCCTATAGCATCAACAACTCCATCATCACCACCTCTGAGGAAGGAGACATAAACACATGGGTATGGGCACTCCCATTGGCAACTGCCGAGATTGGGGGAGGTGCCCCGGTATTGTATCACCATCACACTCCTATCTTTACCCTTTTTCTTAGTTCGATCCTTTTGGTAATATCTTGATCTAGTAGAATAAATTTTTAGTATGATTTAGTTTTGAGTTTTGCTTTATGATCCTTCTATGTAATCGAGTCCGTGAGCTATATATAATAAAGATTAGTGTTGAGTCAAGGGCTTGATTGTCTTGGTATGATCTTGAGAGAAAAGAGAAAGAATAAAAAGAAGTAAAGACATCATATTGATCTTATGGAGAGTAATGACTTCACATATAAAGAGTATGATGAATAAAAGTTGTTGAGAGTTGACAAACATAGTTTTGGTCATCCTTGCAATTAATAGGAAGTAATAAAGAAAGAGAGGTTCCCACATATAAATATACTATCTTGGACATC
Source organism: Triticum aestivum (assembly GCF_018294505.1). Taxonomy (NCBI): domain Eukaryota; kingdom Viridiplantae; phylum Streptophyta; class Magnoliopsida; order Poales; family Poaceae; genus Triticum; species Triticum aestivum. The sequence continues at coordinate 211,732,728 of NC_057802.1, read as the reverse complement.
TTTTATGATTGTGAGTACTCATTAAAATATGACATGCTAAAGAGTTGATGTTGGACAAGGAAGACAACGTAATGGGTTATGTTTTCTTATATCTGAAATAAAGTATATTGTCATGGATCATCCAACATGTTGAGCTTGCCTTTCCCTCTCATGCTAGCCAAATTCCTTGCACCAAGTAGAGATACTACTCGTGCTTCCGAATATCCTTAAACCCAGTTCTGCCATGAGAGGTCACCATACCTACCTATGGATTGAGTAAGATCCTTCAAGTAAGTTGTCATGTTGCATGCAATAAAAATTGCTCTCTAAATATGTATGATTTATTAGTGTGGAGAAAATAAGCTTTATATGATCCTGTGATATGGAAGCAATAAAAGTGACGGACTGCATAATAAAGGTCCATATCACAAGTGGCAATATAAAGTGACGTTCTTTTGCATTAAGATTTCGTGCATCCAACCATAAAAGCACATGACAACCTCTGCTTCCCTCTGCGAAGGGCCTATCTTTTACTTTTGTCTTATTCCTTATGCAAGAGTCATGGTGATATTCACCTTTCCTTTTTACATTTTATCCTTTGGCAAGCACCTTGTGTTGGAAAGATCCTGATATATATATCCAATTGGATGGAAGTCATCATGAACTATTATTGTTGACATTACCCTTGAGGTAAAAGGTTGGGAGGCAACACTATAAGCCCCTATCTTTCTCTGTGTCCGATTAAAACTCTGTACCCATAAGTATTGCGTGAGTGTTAGAAATTATGAAAGACTAAATGGTAGTTGAGTATGTGGACTTGCTGAAAATCTCTTATATTGATTCTTTCCGATGTTATGATAAATTGCAATTGCTTGAATGACTGAGATTATAGTTTGTTGGTTCTCAATGAAGTTTCTGATTCATACTTGACATTGTGAATAGATTATTACTTGAGCATAAGAAATCATATGACAATATCCATATATGTTGCTGTTATAAGAATGATCATGATGCCCTCATGTCCATATTTTATTTTATCGACACCTCTATCTCTAAACAGGTGGACATATTTATCGTTATCGGCTTCCGCTTGAGGACAAGTGAGGTCTAAGCTTGGGGGAGTTGATACGTCCATTTTGCATCATGCTTTTATATCGATATTTATTGCATTATGGGCTGTTATTACACATTATGTCACAATACTTATGCCTATTCTCTCTTATTTTGCAAGTTTTACATGAAGAGGGAGAATGCCGGCAGCTGGAATTCTGGGCTGGAAAAGGAGCAAATATTAGAGGCCTATTCTGCACAGCTCCAAAAGTCCTGAAACTTCACTAAGGCATGTTTTGGAAGAAATAAAAAATAATGGAGAAAGAATCAACCAGAGGGGGCTCACACCCTGGCCACGAGGGTGGGGGGTGCGCCCTACCCCCTGGGCGCGCCCCCTGCTCGTGGGCCCCCTGGCAGGCCTCCAACGCCCATCTTCTACTATATGAAGTCTTTTACCCTGGAAAGAAAAATCAGAAGCAAGCTTTTGGGAAGAAATTTTGCCGCCACGAGGCGGAACCTTGGCGGAACCAATCTAGGGATCCGGCAGAGCTGTTCTGCCGGGGAAACTTCCCTCCGGGAGGGGGAAATCATCGCCATCGTCCTCACCAACGATCCTCTCATTGGGAGGGGGTCTTTCTCCATCAACATCTTCACTAGCACCATCTCATCTAAAACCCTAGTTCATCTCTTGTATCCAATCTTTGTCCCAAAGCCTCAGATTGGTACCCGTGGGTTGCTAGTAGTGTTGATTACTCCTTGTAGTTGATGCTAGTTGGTTTATTTGGGGGAAGAACATATGTTCAGATAATTTATACATATTAATACCCCTCTAATTATGAACATGAATATGATTTGTGAGTTGTTACGTTTGTTCCTGAGGACATGGGAGAAGTCTTGCTATAAGTAGTCATGTGAATTTGTTATTCGTTCGATATTTTGATGAGATGTATGTTGTCTAGCCTCTAGTGGTGTTATGTGAACATCGACTACATAACACTTCACCATTATTTGGGCCTAGAGGAAGGCATTGGGAAGTAAAAAGTATATGATGGTTGCTAGAGTGACAGAAGCTTAAACCCTAGTTTATGCGTTGCTTCGTAAGGGGCTGATTTGGATCCATATGTTTCATGCTATGGTTAGGTTTACCTTAATACTTTTGTTGTAGTTGCGGATGCTTGCAATAGAGGTTAATCATAAGTGGGATGCTTGTTCAAGTAAGAACAGCACCCAAGCACCGGTCCACCCACATATCAAATTATCAAAGTACCGAACGCGAATCATATGAACGTGATGAAAACTAGCTTGACGATAATTCCCATGTGTCCTCGGGAGCGCTTTTCTCCATATAAGAGATTGTCCAGGCTTGTCCTTTGCTATCAAAAGGATTGGGCCACCTTGCTGCACTTTATTTACCTTTTTTACTTGTTGCTCGTTACAAATTATCCTATCACAAAACTATCTGTTACCACTTATTTCAGTACTTGCAGAGAATACCTCGCTGAAAACCGCTTATGATTTCCTTCTGCTGCTCGTTGGGTTTGACAATCTTACTTATCGGAAGGACTACGATAGATCCCCTATACTTGTGGGTCATCACGGATGCTTGCAATATGAGTTAATCATAAGTGGCATGCTTGTACATGTAAGGGCACCGCCCAAGCACCGGTCCAGCCACATATCAAATTATCGAAGTACCGAACGCGAATCATATGAGCGTGATGAAAACTAGCTTGACGATAATTCCCATGTGTCCTCGGGAGTGTTTTCTTTCATATAAGAGTTTGTACAGGCTTGTCCTTTGCTACAAAAGGATTGGGCCATCTTGCTGCACTTTATTTACTCTTGTTACTTGTTACCCGTTACAAATTACCTTATCACAAAATTATCTATTACCGATAATTTCAGTGCTTGCAGAGAATACCTTACTGAAAACCGCTTGTCATTTCCTTCTGCTCCTCGTTGGGTTCGACACTCTTACTTATCGAAAGAACTACGATAGATCCCCTATACTTGTGGGTCATCAAAAGCTTAGGATACTAGTTCTACCACCGGGAAGAGAACAAAGTGTTTGTTGCTCGGAATGGGGTTTTCCTTGAGATGGAGTTTCTCAGTCGGGAGGCCTGTGGGAGGACGGTCCGACTCGAAGAAATTTGAGGACCACTCGGGGACGGCTCGGCTGGTGATGAGATCATACCGGAGTCAGTCAGGGAACCCGTAGTGGAAGCGGCACCGGAACCACGAAGGTCGGAAAGATTGCGCAGAGTGTGTGATGTATTGTTGCTAGAAAGCGATGAGCCGGGCATGTATGTGGAAGCAATGGTGAGCCCAGATTCCGAGGCATGGCTAGAGGCCATGAGATCCAAGTTAAAGTCCATGGATGAAAATCAAGTCTGGGACTTGGTTGATCCGCCGCCTGGCGTAACGGTCATTGGTTGCAAATGGGTCTTTAAGAAGAAAACCAATGTGGATGGAAATGTTCAGATCCACAAAGCTCGGCTTGTCGCTAAGGGTTATGGACAAGTTCAAGGAATTGACTACGACGAGACTTACTCGCCGGTAGCGATGCTGAAGTTGGTGAGGATCATGCTGGCTATAGCTGCATATTTCGATTATGGGATATGGCAGATGGATGTCAAGACGGCTTTCCTTCACGGAAATTTAACTGAGGACGTGTATATGATATAGCCCTAGGGGTTTGTCGATCCGACTAGCACTAGTAAGGTATGCAAGCTCAAGAGATCCATTTATGGGTTGAGGCAAGTATCTCGGAGCTGGAACATTCATTTTGATGAGGTCGTCACTGGTTTCGGCTTCATCAAAAGTGAAGAGGACTCTTGTTTATACAAGAAGTTAAGTGGGAGCTCGATAGTGTTTTTGATCTTGTATGTGGATGACATCTCATCAAAATATCGAACGAATAACAAATTCACATAACACCACTACTAATAGCTATCTTGTGGGGAACTTAGAACAAGAAAATCACCAGGATATTTAGTTTTCCCACACAAGACTTCAACATCTCTAACAATTCCAATGGGTGATATTGTATCTCTAGTAGCAAGTTTGATGGTAACATCAATACCTTCTATCTCAGCAGGTGCAATTTCATTCATAATTTCTTTCTATAGGTCATGAGGTATAGCACTAGCACTAGAACCCATATCACATCAGCCATGATAACAATGAGCTCCTATTTTAACAGAAATAACAGTCATGCCTACCACATGTCTATGTTTATCTTTAGCACAAGGTTTGGCAATTCTAGCAGTTTCACCGCAGAAATAAATAACATGCCCATCAATATTATCAGCCAAGAGATCTTTAACAATAGCAATATTAGGTTCAACTTTAATCTGCCCAGGAGGTGTATAAGTTCTAATATTGCTTTTACGAACCATAGTTGAAGTTTTAGCATGATCCTTTGTCCTAACCGGGAAAGGTGGTTTCTCAACATAAGAAGTAGGAACAACAGGATCATTATAAGTGACAGTCTTTTCTTCGACTTTAGTAGGTGCAGCTACATTTACTTCTATGGGAGGATGATATTTAAACCACTTCTCCTTGGGGAGATCAACATAAGTAGCAAAAGATTCACAGAAAGAAGCTACTATCTCAGAGTCAAGTCCATATTTAGTGCTAAATTTACGGAAAACATCAGTATCCATAAAAGATTTAACACAATCAAACTTAGGTGTCATACCTGACTCACCTTCGTCAAGATCCCAATCTTCAGAGTTGCATTTAATTCTATCCAATAAATTCCATTTGAATTCAATAGTCTTCATCATAAAAGAGCCAGCACAAGAAGTATCGAGCATGGTGCGATTGTTATCAGAAAGCCGAGGATAAAAGCTTTGAATAATTATTTCTCTTGGGAGCTCATGATTGGGGCATGAATATAACATTGATTTAAGCCTCCCCCAAGCTTGAGCGATGCTTTCTCCTTTGCGAGGCCAAAAATTATATATATAATTGCGATGACGATGAGCAAGATGCATAGGATAAAACTTCTGATGAAATTCCAATTTCAATCGTTTGTAGTTCCATGACCACGTATCATCACATAGCCTATACCATGTCGATGCCTCTCCCTCCAAAGATAAAGGGAAGACCTTCTTCTTAACAACATCATTGGGTATACCTGCAAGCTTAAATAATCCACAAACTTCATCCACATAGATTAGGTGCTCATCAGGACGCTTTGTTCCATCTCCTGCAAAAGGATTAGCTAGCAGTTTTTCTAACATACCCGAAGGAACTTCAAAGGGAACATTTTCATTTTCAATAGGTTCAGAGGTCGAGGCGCAACTCTTTGCTCTACTGGTCGGGGTGAAGATACCCTGAACAAGCCCCTCAGAGGATTACTTTCCATAGTAATAAGTGACAGTAAATTTCAGCACACTATATAAATTTTTCCTTACCAAATTCCACCTACCAAAGGCGCTTCACTCCCCGGAAACAGCGCCAGAAAAGAATCTTGATGACCCAAAAGTATAGGGGATCTATCGTAGTCCTTTCGATAAGTAAGAGTGTCGAACCCAACGAGGAGCAGAAGGAAATGATAAGCAGTTTTCAGCAAGGTATTATCTGCAAGTACTGAAATAAGTGGTAACAAATAGTTTTGTGATAGGATAATTTGTAACGAGCAACAAGTAACAAAAGTAAATAAAGTTAAGAAAGGTGGCCCAATCCTTTTTATAGCAAAGGACAAGCCTGGACAAACTCTTATATGGAGAAAAGCGCTCCCGAGGACACATGGGAATTATCGTCAAGCTAGTTTTCATCACGTTCATATGATTCGCGTTCGGTACTTTGATAATTTGATATGTGGGTGGACCGGTGCTTGGGTGCTGTTCTTACTTGAACAAGCATCCCACTTATGATTAACCTCTATTGCAAGCATCCACAACTACAACAAAAGTATTAAGGTAAACCTAACCATAGCATGACACATATGGATCCAAATCAGCCCCTTACGAAGCAACGCATAAACTAGGGTTTAAGCTTCTGTCACTCTAGCGACCCATCATCTACTTATTACTTCCCAATGCCTTCCTCTAGGCCCAAATAATGGTGAAGTGTTATGTAGTCAACGTTCACATAACACCACTAGAGGCTAGACAACATACATCTCATGAAAATATCGAACGAATACCAAATTCACATGACTACCAATAGCAAGACTTCTCCCATGTCCTCAGGAACAAACGTAACTACTCACAAAGCATATTCATGTTCATAATCAGAGGGGTATTAATATGCATAAAGGATCTAAACATATGATCTTCCACCAAATAAACCAACTAGCATCAACTACAAGGAGTAATCAACACTACTAGCAACCTACTAGTACCAATCCCGGACTTGGAGACAAGAATTGGATACAAGAGATGAACTAGGGTTTCGAGAAGAGATGGTGCTCGTGAAGATGTTGATGGAGATTGCCCTCTCCCGATGAGAGGAGCATTGGTGATGACGATGGCGATGATTTCCCCCTCCCGGAGGGAAGTGTCCCCGGCAGAACAGCTCTACCGGAGCCCTAGATTGGTTCCGCCAAGTTTCCGCCTCGTGGCGGCGGAGTCTCGTCCCGAAAGGTTGCTTATGATTTTTCCCTTGACGAAAGACTTCATATAGCAGAAGATGGCCACCGGAGAGCCAACAAGGGGCCCACGAGGCAGGGGGCGCGCCCTGGGGGGGGGGGGGGGTAGGGTGCCCCCACCGTCGTGGCCAGGTGGGTCCCCCTCTAGCGTACTTCTTCCGCTCAGTATTTTTTATTATTTCAAAAAATAACTTTCGTGGAGTTTCAGGACTTTTGGAGTTGCGCAGAATAGGTCTCTAATATTTGCTCCTCTTCCAGCCCAGAATTCCAGCTGCCGGCATTCTCCCTCCTTATGTAAACCTTGTAAAATAAGAGAGAATAGGCATAAGTACTGTGACATAACATGTAGTAATAGCCCATAATGCAATAAATATCGATATAAAAGCATGATGCAAAATGGATGTATTAATCCGCAACTACAAAAGAAGTATTAAGGTAAACCTAACCATAGCATGAAACATATGGATCCAAATCAGCCCCTTACGAAGCAATGCATAAACTAGGTTTTAAGCTTCTGTCACTCTAGCAACCCATCATCTACTTATTACTTCCCAATGCCTTCCCCTAGGCCCAAACAATGGTGAAGTGTCATGTAGTTAACGTTCGCATGACACCACTAGAGGAAAGAGAACATACATCTCATCAGAATATCGAACTAATACCAGATTCACATGACTACTTATAGCAAGCCTTCCCCCATGTCCTCAGGAACAAACGTAACTACTCACACAGCATATTCATGTTCATAATCAGAGGATTATTAATATGCATAATAGATCTGAATATATGATCTTCCACCAAGTAAATCAACTAGCATCAACTACAAGGAGTAACCAACACTACTAGCAACCTACAGGTACCAATCTGAGTTTTGGATACAAAGATTGGATACAAGAGATGAACTCGGGTTTGAGAGAAGATGGTGCTGGTGAAGATGTTGATGAAGATAGACCCCTTCCCGATGAGAGGATCGTTGGTGATGACGATGGTGATGATTTCACCCCTCCTGGAGGGAAGTTTCCCCAGCAGAACAGCTCTGCCAGAGCCCTAGATTGGTTTCGCCCAGGTTCCGCCTCGTGGCGGTGGTGTTTCGTCCCGCAGGGTTGCTTATGATTTTTTCCAGGGTAGAAGACAACATATAGCCAAAGATGGGCACCAGAGGCCTGCCTGGGGGCCCACGAGGTAGGGGGGCGCGCCCAGGGGGTAGGGCGCGCCCCCCACCCTCGTGGCCAGGGTGTGGGCCCCCTCTGGTATTTTCTTCGCTCAGTATTTTTTATTAATTCCAAAAATGACTTCGGTGGAGTTTCAGGACTTTTGGAGTTGTGCAGAATAGGTCTCTAATATTTGCTACTTTTCCAGCCGAGAATTCTAGCTGCCGGCATTCTCCCTCTTCATGTAAACCTTGCAAAATAAGAGAGAATAGGCATAAGTATTGTGACATAATGTGTAATAACAGCCCATAATGTAATAAATATCGATATAAAAGCATGATGCAAAATGGACGTATCAACTCCCCTAAGCTTAGACCTCGCTTGTCCTCAAGTGGAAGCCGATAACGATAAATATGTCCACATGTTTAGAGATAGAGGTGTCGATAAAATAAAATACGGACATGAGGGAATCATGATCATTCTTATAATAGCAACATAAATATATTTTGTCATATGATTTCTTATGTTCAAGTAATAATCTACTCACAATGTCAAGTATGAATCAGAAACTTCATTGAGAACTAACAAACTATGATCTCTGTCATTGAAGCAATTGAAATTTATAATAACATCGGAAAGAGTCAATATAAGAGCTTTTCAGCAAGTCCACATACTCAACTATCCTTTAGTCTTTCACAATTGCTAACACTCATGCAATACTTTTTGGGTATGGAGTTTTAATCGGACACAGAGAAATATAGGGGTTTATAGTGTTGCCTCCCAACCTTTTACCTCAAGGGTAATGTAAACAATAATAATTCATGCTAACTTACATCCAATTGGATATATATATCAGGATCTTTCCAACACACGGTGCTTGCCAAAGGATAAAATGTAAAAAGGAAAGGTGAAGATCACCATGACTCTTGCATAAGGTATAAGGCAAAAGTAAAAGATAGGCCCTTCGCAGAGGGAAGCAGAGGTTGTCATGTGCTTTTATGGTCGGATGCACGAAATCTTAATGCAAAGGAACGTCACTTTATATTGCCACTTGTGATATGGACCTTTATTATGCAGTCTGTCGCTTTTATTGCTTCCACATCACAAGATCGTATAAAGCTTATTTTCTCCACACTAATAAATCATACATATTTAGAGAGCAAATTTTTATTGCTTGCAACGATGACAACTTACTTGAAGGATCTTACTCAATCCATAGGTAGATATGGTGGACTCTCATGGTAAAACTGGGTTTAAGGATATTTGGAAGCACAAGTAGTATCTCTACTTGGTGGAAAGAATTTGGCTAGCATGAGGGAGAAAGGCAAGCTCAACATGTTGGATGATCCATGACAATATACTTTAGTTCGGATATAAGAAAACATAACCCATTATGTTGTCTTTTTGTCCAACATCAACTCTTTAGCATGTCATATTTTAATGAGTGCTCACAATCATAAAAGATGTCCAAGATAGTATATTTATATGTGAAAACCTCTCTTTCTTTATTACTTCCTATTAATTGCAACGAGGACCAAAACTATGTTTGTCAACTCTCAACAACTTTTAATCATCATACTTCTTTATATGTGAAGTCATTACTCTCCATAAGATCAATATGATCTATTTATTTATTTTTATTCTTTCTTTTCTTCTTTTATTCCCTCAAGATTATAGCAAGATAATCAAGCCCTTGACTCAACACTAATCTTTATTATATATAGCTCACAGACTCGATTACATAGAGAGATCATAAAGCAAAACTCAAAACTAGATTATACTAAAACTTTACTCTACTAGATCAAGATATTACCAAAAGGATCGAACTAAGAAAAACGGCAAAGATGGGAGTGTGATGGTGATACGATACTGGGGCACCTCCCCCAAGCTTGGCAGTTGCCAAGGGGAGTGCCCATACGCATGTGATTAGGTCTCCTTCCTCGGAAGTGGTGGTGATGGGGTTGTTGATGATGTAGGCTTGTCGTCCCTCTTCCAAGGCATAGGTTCACCATCATAGAAGGAAGATCGAGTCTCCGGGATCCTTAAATCTGCAGCCAAACTCATCCTCTTGAATCTATATTAGTACTCACAGTTTTGGTTTTGCAGGTCATAGATCTGGGCTTGGAGGTGCTCGATTTTCTCGTGAAGCTTGAAGATGGCCTGCCCAATGTCCTTTGCGTCCAGCTTGTGGTTGTTGGTGAACTCCGTGATCATTATGTGATTGGTGTCGAGTCCACGCTCCACCATCTCCTGACACTTGAAAACTTGTTGCTCCATTGCTTCAAGCCTTGTCTCCACGCTTCCGGTCCTCCTCGGTCCCTCAACATCGCGGATGTGCAGCACCCCCTCATGCATCTCAATGGTTTGAGGATGTTGTAGCACTTCCGCGAGGTAGGGGTTGATGACCTTCTCGAAGAACTTGTCCTTGGGGGCACTTGGAGACGTCATGATGATCTAGATCTGTCAAAAAAACAGCTCGAAACCAAAACAGAGGATATTTGCGTGGTACGGTGGTCAAAACCTTCGGGAGATTATATAATGAATTTTTACCGACCAAAAGAAGTATCGTGCAAGAAAACGGAGTCCGGAGGGCACACGAGGTGCCCACGAGGCTGGGGGCGCGCCCTCCACCCTCGTGTCCTTCCCGAACTACTTCTTAATTTCCTATTTTCTTAAATATTCCAAAACGGACAAAAATTACCATTAGAACAGGTTTGGAGTGGGTTTACTTACCGTACCACATACCTATTCCTTTTCGGAGTCTGAAACGTTCTAGAAAGTGTCCCTTCTGTACTCCTCCGGGGTTACAGTTTCAATAACATTAGTTTCAACATTTGTAGGATTACCTGAGATATAATGTTTGATTCTTTCACCGTTCACCACCTTCGGATTTGTGCCTTCAAAGTTGTTGATTTTTATGGCTCCGGAACGATAGACCTCCTCGATAACGTAAGGACCTTCCCATTTAAAGAGAAGTTATCCTGCAAAAAATCTTAAACGAGAGTTGTATAGCAACACATAATCACCTACATTGAACTCACGCTCTTGTATCCTTTTGTCATGCCATCTTCTAACTTTTTCTTTAAATAGTTTGACATTCTCATAGGCTTGGATTCTCCATTCATCAAGTGAGCTAATTTCAAATAACCTCTTCTCACCGGAAACTTTGAAATCACAATTGAGCTCTTTAATGGCCCAATATGCCTTATGTTCTAGTTCGAGAGGTAAGTGGCACGTTTTTCCATAAACCATTTTATACGGAGACATACCCATAGGATTTTTATATGCAGTTCTATAGGCCCATAATGCATCATCAAGTTTCTTTGACCAATTCTTTCTAGATCTATTAACAGTCTTTTGCAAAATTAATTTGAGCTCTCTATTAGTCAATTCTACTTGGCCACTAGATTGTGGGTGATAAGGAGATGCAATTCTATGATTAACATCATACTTAGCAAGCACTTTACGAAAAGCACCATGAATAAAATGTGAACCACCATCAGTCATTAGATATCTAGGGCTCCAAACGTCGGAAAAATAACTTCTTTAAGCATCTTAATAGAGGTGTTATGATCAACACTACTAGTTGGAATAGCTTCTACCCACTTAGTAACGTAATCAACAGCAACTAAAATATGTGTATACCTATTAGAGGAAGGAAACGGTCCCATATAATCGAAGCCCCAAACATTAAATGGTTCAATAAGAAGTGAATAATTCATAGGCATTTCTTGACATCTACTAATATTACCAATTCTTTGACATTCATCACAAGACAAGACAAACTTACGGGCATCTTTGAAGAGAGTAGGCTAATAAAAACCGGATTGCAATACCTTATGTGCAGTTCTATCTCCAGCGTGTTGTCCTCCAAAAGCTTCGGAGTGACATTTGCGTAGAATCAGTTCCTGTTCATGCTCAGGTACACAATGTCTAATGACACCATCTACTCCTTTTTTATAAAGATGTGGGTCATCCCAGAAGTAATGTCTCAAATCATAGAAAAACTTTTTCTTTTGCTGGTATGTGAAACTAGGTGGTATAAATTTAGCAACAGTGTAATTAGCATAATCAACATACCATGGAGCAGTACGAGAAGCATTTATGACAACTAATTTTTCATCAGGAAAGCTATCATCAATAGGTAGTGGGTGATCAAGAACATTCTCTAACCTAGACAAGTTGTCTGCAACGGGGTTCTCAACTCCATTTCTATCAATAATATGCAAATCAAATTCTTGTAGCAAGATAACCCATCTAATAAGTCTAGGTTTAGCATCTTTCTTTTCCATAAGATATTTAATAGCAGCATGATCAGTGTGAATAGTTACTTTAGAATCAACAATATAAGGTCTGAACTTATCACAAGCAAATACAACTGCTAAAAATTCTTTTTCAGTACTAGCATAATTTCTTTGGGCACTATCTAGAGTTTTACTAGCATATTGGATAACATTTAGCTTCTTATCAACTCTTTGTCCTAGAACAACACCTAAAGCATAATCGCTAGCATCACACATAATTTCGAAGGGTAAATTCCTATCAGGTGGCTGAACGATAGGTGCAGAAATCAAAGCTTTCTTAAGTATTTCAAATGCTTCTACAATCATGATAAAAGGCAAAATGTATATATTTTTGTAATAGATTAGTGAGAGGCCGAGAAATTTTTGAGAAGTCCTTAATGAACCTCCTATAAAAACCGGCATGACCAAGAAAACTTCTTATACCTTTGATGTCCTTAGGACACGACATCTTTTCAATAGCATCAACTTTAGCTTTATCAACTTCACTACCTCTTTCAAAAATTTTATGCCCCAAGACAATGCCTTCATTAACCATAAAGTGGCATTTCTCCCGATTCAAGACAAGATTAGTTTCTTCACATCTCTGCAAAACTCGATCAAGGTTGCTCAAGCAATCATCAAAAGAGGACCCATAAACGGAGATATCATCCATGAAAACCTCACAAATCTTTGGAAGGTAGCAGCTGCATTACATAAACCAAAAGGCATACGTCTATAAGCAAAAGTACCGAAAGGGCAAGTAAAAGTGGTCTTTTCTTGATCCGCAGCTGACACAGGTATTTGAGAGAAACCAAAGTAACCATCTAGAAAGAAAAAATGTGTATGTTTGGATAATCTTTCTAGCATTTGATCAATAAAAGGTAAAGGGTAATGATCCTTTTTAGTAGCTTTATTTAATTTACGGAAATCAATTACCATTCTATAACCTGTAACAATTCTTTGTGGGATCAACTCATCTTTATCATTAGGAACAACGGTAAAACCTCCCTTCTTAGGGACACAATGGACAGGACTTACCCACCGACTATCAACAACGGGATAGATTATGCCTGCCTCCAGAAGCTTTAGTATTTCTTTTCTTACCACTTCTTTCATCTTAGGATTTAACCGTCGTTGGTGATCAACAACCGGTTTAGCATCTTTCTCCAATTTTATTTTGTGCTGGCATAGAGTGGGACTAATGCCCTTAAGATCATCAAGAGTATATCCAATAGTCGCGCGGTGCTTCTTCAGAGTTTTCAATAATTTCTTTTCTTCATGCTCTGAAAGGTAGCACTAATAATAGCAGGATATATCTTCTTTTCATCAAGATAAGCATATTTGAGAGTATCAGGAAATGGTTTAAGCTCAAACATGGGATCACCCTTGGGTGGAGGAGGATCCCCTAGGATTTCAACAGGCAAGTTGTGTTTCAAAATATGTCCCTGTTTAAAGAATACTTCATCTATTTCTTTTCTTTCATTCATAAACATAAAATTTTCACTAGGAGGCACGGCAATAGAAGCAAGACCAATAATTTCATCCTTACTAGGCAATTCCTCATCACGGGGTTGTCTACGAAATTTAGCAAAATTAAACTCATGAGACATATCATCCAAACCAATAGTAACAAGATCCTTTTCGTAGTCTATCCTAGCATTAACAGTGTTCAAGAAGGGTCTACCAATTATAATGGGACAAAAGCTATCTTGTGGGGAACCAAGAACAAGAAAATCAGCAGGATATTTAACCTTCCCACACAAGATTTCAACATCTCTAACAATCCCAATCGGTGATATAGTATCTCTATTGGCAAGCTTAATTGTAACATCAATACCATCAAACTCAGTGGGCGCAATATCATGCATAATTTCTTTGTATAAAGAATGAGGTATTGCACTAGCACTAGCACCCATATCACATAAGCCATGATAACAATGATCTCCTATTTTAACAGAAATAACAGGCATGATCCTTTATTCTAACAGGGAGAGGTGGTTTCTCAACATAAGCAGTAGGAACAATAGGATCATTATAAGTGATAGTCTTTTCTTCAACTTTAATAGGTGCAACTACTTTTACTTCAATGGGAGGATTATATTTAAACCACTTCTCCTTAGGGAGATCAACATGAGTAGCAAATGATTCACAGAAAGAAGCTACTATCTCAGAGTCAAGTCCATATTTAGTGCTAAATTCACGGAAAGCATCGGTATCCATAAAAGATTTAACACAATCAAACTTTGGTGTTATACCTGACTCCTTACCTTCGTCGAGGTCCCAATCGTCAGAGTTATGTTTAATTCTTTCCAATAAATCCCATTTGAATTCAATAGGCTTCATCATAAAAGAGCCAATACAAGAAGTATCGAGCATGGAGCGATTATTGAGAGAAAGCCGGGCATAAAAAATTTGAATAATCATTTCTCTTGAGAGCTCATGATTAGGGCATGAATATAACATTGACTTAAGCCTCCCCCAAGATTGAGTGATGCTTTCTCCTTTGCGAGGCCAAAAATTATATATATAATTACGATCACAATGAACAAGATGCATAGGATAAAACTTCTGATGAAATTCCAATTTCAATCGGTCGTAGTACCATGATCCCATATCATCACATAGCCTATACCATGTCAATGCCTCTCTCTTCAAAGATAAAGGGAAGACCTTCTTCTTAATAATATCCTCAGGCATACCTGCAAGCTTAAATAATCCACAGACTAGGTGTAAATCGGGATGCAATGTTCCATCTCCTGTAAAAGGATTAGCTACAAGTTTCTCTACCATACCCGAAGGAATTTCAAAGCAAACATTTTCAGTAGGTTCAGCAGGTGGAGGAGCAACTCTTGGCTCTACTGGTCGGGGTGAAGATACCCCGAACAAGCCCCTCAAAGGATTACTTTCCATAGTAACAAGTGACAATAAATTTCAGCACACTATATAAATTTTTTCCTTACCAAATTCCACCTACCAAAGGCGCTTCACTCCCCGGCAACGGCGCCAGAAAAGAGTCTTGATGAACCACAAGTATAGGGGATCTATTGTAGTCCTTTCGATAAGTAAGAGTGTCGAACCTAACGAGGAGCAGAAGGAAATGACAAGCGGTTTTCAGTAAGGTATTCTCTGCAAGCACTGAAATTATCGGTAATAGATAATTTTGTGATAAGGTAATTTGTAATGGGCAACAAGTAACAAGAGTAAATAAAGTGCAGCAAGATGGCCCAATCCTTTTTGTAGCAAAGGACAAGCCTGGAAAAACTCTTATATGAAGGAAAACGCTCCCGAGGACACATGGGAATTATCGTCAAGCTAGTTTTCATCACGGTCATATGATTCGCGTTCGGTACTTTGATAATTTCATATGTGGGTGGACCGGTGCTTCGGTGCTGCCCTTACTTGGACAAGCATCCCACTTATGATTAACTCCTATTGCAAGCATCCGCAACTACAAAAGAAGTATTAAGGTAAACCTAACCATAGCATGAAACATATGGATCCAAATCAGCCCCTTACGAAGCAACGCATAAACTAGGGTTTAAACTTCTGTCACTCTACCAACCCATCATCTACTTATTACTTCCCAATGCCTTCCCCTAGGACCCAACAATGGTGAAGTGTCATGTAGTCGACGTTCACATGACACCACTAGAGGAAAGACAACATACATCTCATCAAAATATCGAACGAATACCAAATTCACATGACTACTTATAGCAAGACTTCTCCCATGTCCTCAGGAACAAACGTAACTACTCACAAAGCATATTGATGTTCATAATCAGAGGAGTATTAATATGCATAATAGATCTGAACATATGATCTTCCACCAAGTAAATCAACTAGCATCAACTACAAGGAGTAATCAACACTACTAGCAACCTACAGGTAACAATCTGAGGTTAGGATACAATGATTGGATACAAGAGATGAACTAGGGTTTGAGAGAAGATGGTGCTAGTGAAGATGTTGATGAAGATTGGCCCCCTCCTAATGAGAGGATAGTTGGTGATGACGATGGTGATGATTTCCCCCTCCCGGAGGGATGTTTCCCCGGCAGAACAGCTCTACCGGAGCCCTAGATTGGTTCCGCCAAGGTTCCGCCTCGTGGCGGCGGTGTTTCGTCCCACAGGGTTTCTTATGATTTTTTCCAGGGTAGAAGACACCATATAGGCAAAGGTGGGCACCGAAGGCCTGCCAGGGGGCCCACGAAGCAGGGGGGCGTGCCCAAGGGGGTAGGGCGTGCCCCCACCCTCGTGGCCAGGGTGTGGCCCCCTCTAGTATTTTCTTCGCTCAGTATTTTTTATTAATTCCAAAAATGACTTCCATGGAGTTTCAGGACTTTTGGAGTTGTGCAGAACAGGTCTCTAATATTTGCTTCTTTTCCAGCCCAGAATTCCAGCTGCCGGCATTCTCCCTCTTCATGTAAACCTTGCCAAATAAGAGAGAATAGGCATAAGTATTGTGACATAATTTGTAATAACAGCCCATAATGCAATAAATATTGATATAAAAGCATGATGCAAAATGGACGTATCAGGTTTCCCTCGGATATCCCACGAATATGCATTTATCCGACTTGGGTGTAAGCTTGTCTGACATAAGTCGCTTGACAAATGCTTCACAACCCCAAATCTTTAGAAAACACAAACTGGGACTCTTCCCGGTCCACATCTCATGTGGTGTCTTGTCTACGGATTTTCATGGTACCCTGTTAAGTGTGAAAGCTGCAGTTTCTTGAGCGTATCCCCAGAATGACAATGGTAAATCTGATTTGCTCATCATAGACCAGACCATGTCTAACAAGGTCCTATTCCTCCGTTCCGACACGCCGTTTCTCTGTGGCGTACCCGGAGGTGTGAGCTGTGGTACTATACCTCGGCTTTTCAGATGATCATCAAACTCCTGGCTCATGTACTCACCTCCATGATCAGATCGTAGAAGCTTTATAGTCTTGCCGAGCTGATTCTCAACCTCGTTCTAAAACTATTTGAACTTTTCAAAAGTTTCCGACTTGTGCCTCATCAAATAGATATATCTATATCTACTCAAGTCGTCGATGAAACTCACGAAGTACTGATAGGCACCTCTGGCAGCTGTGCTCATTGGACCACACACATCACTATGTATAAGTTCCAATAACTTGGACGCCCTCTCGCAACTCTTTGCAAAAGGAGACTTAGTCATCTTGCCGAGCAAGCATGATTCACATGTCTCGAACGACCCGAAGTCGGACGAAGTTAGGAGCCCATCATCATGGAGCTTCTTCATGCGTTTCAGACTAATGTGTCCAAGCCAGCAATGCCAGAAGTATGTCGGATTTATCTCATTAGGCTTATGCCTCTTGACATTCACGTTATAGACCGGTTCCTGTTCCAGATTCAATATAAATAACCCATCAACAATGGGTGCATAGCCGTGGAACATACCATTCAAATAAAACGAACAACCATTGTCCTTTAAATTGAATTCATAACCCTGACTCATCAAGCATGAGGTAGAAATAATGTTCCAACTAAGTGCAGGAATGTAATAACAATTATTCAATTCCAAAATAAATCCAGAAGGAAGCTGAAGCTGCATCGTCCCGACCTCCAATGCAGCAACTCTTGCTTTGTTGCCGACCCTGATGTCAATCTCCCCTTGTGCCACACGCCTAGTTCTTACCAGCACCTGCATCGAGTTGCAAATATGAACAACCGATCCGATACCCAAGAGCTACTAGGTATGTCAGCAAGGTAAATGTCTATAACATATGAAACAAGTGTACCTTTGCCGGAAGCAGCATTCCCAGCATTCTTGCCATGCTCTGCAAGCCACTTGCTACAGTTCCTCTTCCAATGACCAGTTTCCTTGCAATGATAGCAAATGTTCTTTGAGTCCAATCTAGACTTCGGCGCAGCGGCGGAGGTTACCATCTCCTTGCCCTTTGCCTTAGCCTTCTTCTTAGACCAACTCTTCTTGAACTTAGCCGATTTCTGCACCATCAACAGTTAATGTGTGCCTTTCTTAATATCCTGCTCTGCCACTTTGAGAATCCCATGCAATTCAGTGAGCTTCTTATCCATGCCTTGCATATGATAGTTCGAGATGAACGTCCCATAGCTAGGCGGAAGAGAACCCAGAACTGCATCTGTAGCCAGCTCATCCAAGAGCGGGAAGCCCAACCTATCCCAAGCTTGCACATATCCGATCATCTTGATCACATGTGGACTAAGTGGATCACCTTCCTTCAGCTTGCAATCCATCAAGGATCACCAGACGTTGAACCTTTCGGTCCTAGCCTATGTCTGAAACATGCTCTTGAGACTCTCGATCTTATCGTAAGCCTCAACATTTTTGAAATGATGTTGCAAATCGGGCTCCATACAAGCCAGCATCAGACAGCTGATCTCCGTTGATTCATCAACGAGTTTTTGGTAGGCATTCTTAGCTGTGGCACTAGCATTATCGGCAGCGTCCTCTGGAAGTGGATCCTCTAGAACATTTTCCTTTTTATCATGCTTGAGAATAATTCTCAGATTTCTATACCAGGTGGTAAGTTTGTTCCATTCAGTTTATCCTTTTCCAGAATTGATTTCAATGCAAAGTTGGGTTGAGCAGGTGGTACCATTGATCTACAACAGAAAATATGCAATCACCAAGCAATGTGTTTATGTAGGGTAATTCAAGCCTTAAACATAAATACTCCCACTGAAGTCAGCATCCCTCCGCAAACTCTCAGTGATTCAGGATCCGACTAGCGCATGCGACTAGTGAGCTTTAGCATCACTGCTAGACAACATGCCTATCCGGTAAGCAACTCCTTGCTAATCGTATCTTTATACGACTCCTGTCGGTCGGCAAGGTATCTCCTACCCCGGCCCCCAACCTTCTCTGCCACAAGGCCCAAAACCGTTTTGTTAGCCTTGTCAAGTTAACCTGATGGAGTGCATGTCCGTGTCTGACACGAACCCTTCAGTTCAAGGACACCCAGTCACACCCCAATTTTATGAGCCCACTACTAGACGTACTTGACGTGGGATGGCAATTCTCTTGATATTCATGAGGGATCTTTCTACCATTCTAACACGCATAGAAAACAAGAAGCATAACAATCACAAATAAACATATATTCTGAAATAGTATGGTTCCTTCATGGACATTCTTCCAGGTCGGCTCCGACTCCGATGACCATCTAGGAACTCCATCTTGTTTGTCACGCCGGGACACCAAGCCACCAACCTGATCTCTATTATCCAACTACTACAACTAGTAATGAATTTTACATAGAGTCACAAGTCGACACACAGGTCATTATACAATATAATGACAGCACTTTGGCTCCTGCCGGCTGACAAACATGACACGCAGGCCATATATAATTTACACACATGCATCACATACACATGAGCCATACTATTCACATCAAACCTGCAAAACTAAGTTATGCATAGAATCGCATTCTAACGGTTTGTGTGTTGGGTACGGAATACACGGTGCTACGCACACGGCGGTCCCATCGATAATCACGAACCTAAGGGATCACGCCGAATTTTCCGATCTGACCGATCTCATCGATCATCGCGAATCCAATTTGGATTTACGTTTTACTGTTAACCCCGATGGCGGATACCGACCGGTAGGGGTAGGTTGTGTCACGACCTCATCGATCCCGATTGACAGAAAACATAGCCTCATCGATCCCCATGTGCAGTCGATCTCATCAACCGTGCACATAGCCGATCTCATAAACGACGACAGATCTCATCTGCCGCCTCCACATATCTAATATGCATACAATCTGAATCCAAATCCTATAGCAGAGGCTCTGATACCACTGTTGGGTTCTACGGTAGGGTGCGTCGACTGCAAATTAAAATTTCCTACGCGCAGAACAACCAAGAACATGCTGCGGGGGATGGATCACACATCGTGACCACTAGATGCGCAGTGCCGTGCAGCGGAAGAAGAGTTGGGGCAGCGCGTCCGCATGGATCGTCTCCTCCTCGTGCGATCTCCGTCGAACAGCCGGTCATCCGATCCCATGTACAAGTTCGCCGGAGCGGCGCAGTTGCACCGCCTCTAACGGTATCGGTGCGTGCTGGAGGATCGTCGTGCGGCGGACTGCTAGGTCTGATCATACAACCGACGGCGAGTGGAGGTGTCTATTCGCAACACATGCAAACCCTAGTGACAGCGCCGAAGCGATCAAACTCATGAGTGTGCCGCACCTCCACTTTATATAGGCGTCTATCACGGGCTCAATACTTGGGCCTCGCACGGACCCTAAAGCCCATAAGTCTACTCGGCGACAATCCGAATATAGCTCGGATCACATCCGACCAGTGTCCTCGGATCCGACCTCATAGGTTCCTTCCCTTAAGCGCGACCCCTAAGGTTCAAGCCGCTTGGTCGCAGTTCGGATCACCTCCGAACTGCACAGTTGGTGGCGGCCTCTAGCAAGGCATGCCGAACACCAAGCAGACTATGAAGCTGGTTAGCGAACTTGTACATCATACTTCCATTCCTTTTGCCACACGATATATGTTGTCGTGCTCAAGGCGAGTCTGTCATACTTGTGCTAGCCCGACCTCTTTCTCGTTTCAGTTATGCCAACCACTATCTGGATTATCTCATAATCCTTGTCGCATGGCCATGCTTATCCTGGTCGGATCACACGAGGGGCCCAGAGTATATCTCTCCTGATCGGAGGGGCAAATCCCATCTTGCTCGACCATGTCTCGCAGCATGGGTCTGGACAAGCCTGAAACCTACGTTTGTAACTACCTAGACACGGAGTAGCGTTTGGTCGGCCCAAAGCTGGTCTGCCACCATCCCGAGTACATGCACCAGCTCTGGTCTTAGGACATAGAACATATGTTGTACTAGAGACTCACAGATGACATATCGCTACGTCTCATAGTCGGGTCTGTCTGACTCGGACCTTATCTCGACTTGGATCCGACTATGTCAAATCCGACCAGATCCTTCCAAGTCCATATTATCCGGTTAGCATCCAATGCTCCATGGCTAGTGAGACCAAGCCATCGATCGTGTCATATGCTAGTCTAGTTGGCTGCGCGTCCACACAGCCCTTTTGACTAGGGACCTTTTAGGACAGTCATCATACAATGCATAGTCCCACAAACAAGTCACGTACTTACTGATACACATCTTTGATAATGTCCAAGGACTATCTTTATTTATAAACACATAGGAAATATCATCATACATGATTGCCTCTAGGGCATATCTCTAACAAATTCATGGCGTCATCCCACCATGACTACAACACTTTGAAGATGCCAGGGCCGGTAGGAGTTATTTCCATTCCGTCAGACGAGAAAGACGCAATACTTTGCGTGGATAAGATGTACCTGGACGCAGTCATGGCAGAGGCCGTGGCAGCGGTAGTCCCCGCCAAGGAAAACAAAGGAAAGAAGAAGGATAGCAGGGACACCAGCAAGGAATCCGGGAAGCATACCTCTTCAGAGTACGCTGCGCCTGTTGATGACTTGCCGGAGAGTTCCAACGGCGAGATCCAAGGTTGCCGCACCACACGTGAAGAAGGTCCCGGCAGGGCTGGCTGGCATTGATGGTACCTTCACTATCAGCGCCATCCTTGATGACAAATAGGAAAGCGCGCTCGTTGCCTTCCTGCAGGAGAATATCGATGTGTTTGCCTCGCAACCATCTGATATCCCCGGTGTTCCTAGGGAGGTAATCGTGCACGAGCTTTCTGTCTGCTCACATGCCCGACCCATTAAGCAGAAGGTTCGAAAGCAGGCCTTGGAGAGGCAGCAGTTCATTGTCGAAGAGATTAAGAAGCTTGAGGCAGCTGGTCTGGTCAGAGGAGTACTGCATTCGACAAGGTTAGGAAACCCAGTGGTCGTATGCAAGGTTAACGGAAAATGGAGGCTTTGCATAGATTTCACAGATCTCAACAAGGCTTGCACGAAGGACCCATTTCCCTTGCCGCGCATTGACCAGATTGTGGACTCCACTTCAGGTTGTGATTTGCTCTGGATGCACACTCTGGGTATCATCAGATCTTCATGTCCAAGGAAGACGAAGGGAAGACCTCGTTCATCACCCCATTTGGTACGTACTGCTTTGTGCGCATGCCTTTCGGGTTAAAGAGTGTCGGGTCCACATTTGAAAGAGCAGTCCAGATTGGTTTTGAACCACAGTTGCACAACAACATTGAGGGTTATATGAATGATATTGTGGTCAAGACCAAGGACAAACCCCCCATCTAGGATTTGGAGTAGACATTAGCTAATCTGCGCAAGATCAACTTGAAGCTAAATCCGGAGAAGTGTGTGTTTGGCCTTCCCTCCGCCAAGCTGCTTGGGTTCTTCATGTCCACTACTACAGGTTGCTACTAACGCGACACTATGATCAGAGACCCTTCAAAAAAACTGTGTCCGATGCA
This sequence comes from Triticum aestivum, assembly GCF_018294505.1. Taxonomy (NCBI): domain Eukaryota; kingdom Viridiplantae; phylum Streptophyta; class Magnoliopsida; order Poales; family Poaceae; genus Triticum; species Triticum aestivum. The sequence continues at coordinate 211,710,249 of NC_057802.1, read as the reverse complement.
ATAATCGGAAACGGTGGTGTAAAAGAACCGTCAAAAAGGTGCAAAACGTTTGTGATGCCGGATGCATCAAACACGGTTCTGATTTTAATTGTGTGTGTGATGCAGGGCATACAGTTCAGTTCAATGAACTGTTTGCGATGAGGTGGAACAAAAGAAACGGGCAGCCAGATGAAGACATGTGCGATATATACAACATATAGTTCACCCGGATGAACTATTTATGAAGAGGAGGAACAATAGAAATGTGCAGCTAGATAAAGGTGTGTGCGATTGAGGACATACGCTTCAGAAGGATTAACTGTTTGCGATTAGGAAACAGAACAGAAACGGGTCAGGCAGATCAAAGTGTCTGCGATTGATGGCATACACTTCACACGGATGAACTGTTTGCGATTAGCCACAACAAACAGAAACAGTTAGATAGATCAACGTGTGTGCGCTAGACGGGCACACACATTCAAATTAAAAGAAGCATGCGCGATGGTAATAACGATCGCGCACGGTTGTCGGAACAAGACGTGTGCTGACATTGCCTATTGTGGTGCACCCTATGGTGCAAACGCGACGCACTACAAAAAAAGACACATCCGTGACATTTTGGGCCGAACGAAATTTTTTCTGTCATACTTCTGACACTTCTATGATGATAATTGTCAAAAAACCCGGTATCATCATAGATGTGGTGGGCTCCTACTTCTATGACAAAAAATCATGACAGAAAATAGGCTTTTCATCCTGGGCGGGCCGGAGACGTAGCTGCATGACATTATTTGGGCCGTCCATGACGGAAAAACCGTGGTAGAAGCGAGGGCGAGGAAAATTTCGGGGAGTTCCCGGTTACGGTGGGTGGTTGGGGGCCGAGCGATGCGTGTTTCTCTCATACACGTACGCGCGTGTGTGCGAGGTGTTGGGCTCTAACTGAACCCGAGCGAGGCGTTGGGCTCTAACTGAACCCGAGCAATTGCACTAGCTACGTTACTGAAACCGATCGAGCGATTCCTGCGCTACTTCTGCTAACTGAAGCCGATCGATGCTGCCTCTGGATGAACAGTGAGGGTTGCTGGGGGGTTTGGATGAACAGTTCCCGGTGGGGGTGGATGAACAGGACCCCGTGGTGTTTCCTTTGGATGAACAGGACCCCGATCGATCGAGTCGGTTGGGGCTGGATGAAGTGGACCCCGTGGAGGGCTGGATGAACAGGACGACCAAGTGGAGGGCTGGATGAACAGTAGACGGTGGAGGGCCGAATGAACAGTAGCCCGTGGAGGGGTGGTTGAATAGGAGCCTGTGTGGAGACGGCTGGTTGAATAGTAGCCGGTGGAGTAGCGTGCTGTGGAGGCTGGATGAACAGGAGCCCGTGGATGAACAGTCGCAGGGGAGGCTGGAGGAGGTCGACGGTGGATGAACAGTAGCCCGTGGAGGCTGGAGGGGGTCGACGGTGGAGATGAACAGTATCCCGTGGAGTCCCGTTTTGCGGTACGCCACACCCCTCCCAATGAACAAGACCCCCGTTTCGACCGTAGCGCTCCAACACAAGTCTGTTTCCTCCATTTTGCGGTACGCCACACCCCTCCCGATCAACAGGACCCCGTTTCGACCGTAGGAGGTTTAACACAAGTCCGTTTCCTCTGTTTTGCGGTACGCCAGACCCCTCCCAATGAACAGGATCCCGTTTCGACCATAGCCGGTCGAACACAAGGCCGTTTCCTCCATTTTGCGGTATGCCAGGCCTCGTTTCTATCGGTTGTTCTGTCCAAGACGGTTGGCTCCCACGCGTTCCGTTGCCTCCTGATGAACACGACGCATTCCGTTGCCTCCCCATGAACACGACGACGATGCAGTTTCTCCATTCCGACCCAGCCATGTACACGAGCCCTGGCCGTATGTATGCGCGAGTAGGCGTTCGAGACCCCGCCCGTATGTACGTATGTGGCCGTATTTTCTTTCTTGCACACTGGCCGCTGTACGTACGTGTACATGCTACATGCGCGCCACTACTATGACACGTGCGCGCTCTACATCGACTAGTATGTACATACACGTTCGCGACCAGAATGATAACACTACGTACGGTTCGACCAGGTGGGTCCCAACTGTCAGGCACTTCCTTGCATGCGAAGATATAGCTGGTGGGTCCCAGCAGTCTGGGAGGCGAATCGTTTTTTTGCCCGGACGCACTTCCTTGCGTGCGAAGATGTAGCTGGTGGGTCCCAGCAGTCAGGGGGGAAACATTTTTTCACGAAATACGGTGGCCCGTCCGGTGGGTCCCCGCTGTCAGGTGCAGGAATAATTATTTTGCGCGTAATAAGGAGGCACTTCCTTGCGGCTGCCGTGGACCCAGCTGTCAGCCTCTCCACGTATAGTACTCTTCCGACGGAAGTTGGTCGTTGACCACATTGACCATGCCGCGCCGAGAGCACCAAGGCGGTGGATGACGGCGAGGCCTAGGAAGGGGACGACACTGAGCCAGGGAAGACGCGGCAGTGGATGCCCACACGGAGAGGAGTACGAGGGTTCACTGGTTCGGCTGCGGTGTGAGGCTGCCGTCACTGCAGAATAACAGGGGGTGTGGGTGAGTAGAGGGATGGCCTGGCTAGCGGTGGGAGTAGTAGGGGCTGGTGAGGCCTCCGCGGCATCGCAGCCGGCCACGGGAGGCAGGAGCACGAGGCACGACCGGCATTGGTTTGGGCGGCTGGATCAAGAATACCAAAGGTTGAAGAAGCACTACGACCGTTGGATGGACATCGTACGGTCACTGGAGCTAGAATCGTGCATATTGACTAAGTTGACAAAGCCCTCCGTCCCCGTCAACTTTGTAGGCCCACAAGTCAGCCTCCCACTATACTGGGTCCCAGCTAGCAGGGGGAGTATTCATTTTTTTGTGCGTAATAAGGAGGCACTTCCTTGCGTGCGAAGATATCGCTGGTGGGTCCGAGCTATCAGCGGCGGTAACATTTTTTTTGCGAAATATAGAGGCCCTTTCGGTGGGTCCTAGATGTCAAGTGGAGGAATCATTATTTTGCGCGTAATAAGGAGGCATTTCCTTGCGTGCGGCCGTGGACCCAGTTGTTAGCCTCTCCACGTACAGTCCACTTCAGATGCATGTCGGTCGTTGACCATGTTGACTAGGCCGCGCCGAGAGCACCAGGGTGGTGGACAACGGCGAGGCCTAGGAAGGGAACGACACGGAGCCAGGGAAGACTCGGTAGTTGTTTCCCACCCGGAGGGGAGTACGACTGTACGAGGGTTTACTGGTTCGTCTGCCGTCACCAGGGAATAACAACAGGTGTGGGTGAGTAGAGGGATGGCTAGGCCAGCGATGGGAGTACGGTGGGGCGGTGAGGCCTGCGCGGCAGCACAGCCGGCCGCGGGGAGGAGGGAGCAGGTAGTCCCGTCGGCGCTTGTTTAAGTGGCTGGAGCAGGAAGAGCAGAGATTGAAGAAGCACGAGGGCCGTTGGATGGACATCCAACAGTCACTGCTTGTGCGTCAACCTTTTTTTAGGAATGCCTCAAATCTGTGGAAAACAGCATACAGCCCATCTGCCATTATTTATAATAATTTACAGCCCATTTGCTAATTCTTAAGGTTTTTTTGGAGCCCATATTTTTTTCTTAGCATTACAGCCCATATTGTGGCCATGGTTAAAAAATTATACGAAATTTTGCATACTTCGGTGCGGTCCGAACTGTTGTTAATCCTGAAATTTCAAGTCACATTCAAACTGATTTTAAAAATAAATGTATATCAATATAAAATCCAACAAATTGTCCACGCATAAAAATCAATGCAATTTAAAATCTCGAAATGAAAAAAAGAAATTGAAACTAATTGCCGGTTTGATGTGTTTTAAAAATGTACATCCCATTTCTCATTACTGATAGGCCATTTTCTCGGCCAGCCGAATGAAGCTCTCCTTGTCTTGAAAGATTTGCAGCGCAACAGGCCTGACAAAGAGACTTACCTGGCAAATCACAAAAAAACTGGGCTGTGGCCGTGGACCCAGCTGCGGCCGTTGACCCATCTGTCAGCCTCTCCACGTACAATACTCTAGCGATGGAAGTCGGTCGTTGACCACATTGACCACTCCGCGCCGAGAGCACCAAGGCGGTGGACGACAGCGAGGCCTAGGCAGGGGACGGCGTAGAGCCGGGCAAGACGCGGCAGTGGATGCCCACGCAGAGAGGAGTACGAGGGTTCACTGGTTCGGCTGCGGTGTGAGGCTGCCGTCGCCGCAGAATAATAGGGGGTGTGGGTGAGTAGAGGGATGGCCTGGCCAGCGGTGGGAGTAGTAGGGGGCGGTGAGGCCTCCGCGGCATCACAACCGGCCACGGGAGGCAGGAGCACGAGGCACAACTGGCGCTGGTTTGGGCAGCTGGAGCAAGAAGACCAGAGGTTGAAGAAGCACTACGGCCGTTGGATGGACATTTTACGGTCACTTGAGCTAGAATCGTTCATATTGACTAAGTTGACAAAGCCCTCCGTCCCCATCAACTTAGTTGGCCCACAAGCCAGCCTCCCACTATTGTGGGTCCCAGCTAGCAGGGGGGTATTCATTCTTTTGTGCGTAATAAGGAGGCACTTTCTTGCGTGCGAAGATATTGCTGGTGGGTCTGACCTGTCAGCGTTGGGAACGTTTTTTTCACGAAATACAGAGGCCCTTCTGGTGGGCCCCAGCTGTCAGGTGGAGGAATCATTATTTTGCGCATAATAAGGAGGCATTTCCTTGCGTGCGTCGTGGACCCAACTGTCAGCCTCTCCACGCACAGTCTAGTGCCGATGGTGTCGTTCGTTGACCATGTTGACCACTCCGCGCCGAGTGGATCCAAGGTGGTGGACGATGGCGAGGCCTAGGAAGGGGACGACGCGGAGCCGGGGAAGACGCGGCAGTGGATGCCCACGCGGAGAGGAGTACGAGGGTTCACTGGTTCGACTGCGGTGTGAGGCTGCCGTCACCGCAGGGCCTGGCTAGTGGTGGGAGTAGTAGGGGGCGGTGAGGCCTCAATGGCAGCACAGCCGGCCGCTGGAGGCAAGAGAAGGCGGTCTCGCCGGTGCTGGTTTGGCGGCTGGTGCAAGAACAGCAGCGATTGAAGAAGTAGAAGGACCGTTCGATTCAAATCCAACGGTTACTACTACTAGAATCGTTTGTTGACTAAGTTGACAAGCCCTGGGTACGCGTCAACTTAGTAGGCCCACATGTCAGCCTCCCAACCGGTGCGCCCCAGATGTCAGTGGGAGGAATCATTTTTTCGCGTAATAAGGAGGCAGTTGATTGCGTGCGGCCAGGCCAGCGGAGGGAGTAGGGTGGGCCGGGGAAGCCTGCACAGCATCACAGCGGCCCACAAGAAGAGGGAGCAGGCAGTCCTGCCGGCGCTAGTTTAGGCGGCTGGAGCAGGAAGATCAGAGATTGAAGAAGCACGTTGGCTGTTGGATGGACATCCGATAGTCACTGCTGCTAGAATCGTGTGCTGACTGACAAAGCCTTGCGTAAACAAGTCAGCCTCGAAATCTGTGGCGTGTACAGCAAATTTTCTATTATTTTTATAATTTTTACACATTTTCTAATTCATATGGAATTTATTGCAGCTCGTTTTCCATTTTTAGAATTGCTACCCATTTTCTAGTCAGTACCATCGTTAAAAAAAATTAACTAAATATGTGGGAAATTTTGAAAATTCGCAAATTTTTGCTGGGGAACAAAATATTCTTAATCCAAAAATTAGTAGCCATACTAAAACAAATTTAAAAATAAATTAGTACTATGTCATGTTAAATCCAATGAAATACTCCCTCCGGCCCAAAATTCTTGTCTTATATTTGTCTAAATACGGATGTATCAAGTCACGTTTTGGTATTTGATACATCCGTATCTAGACTAATCTAAGACAGGAATTATGGGACAGAGGGAGTATAAGATATCAGTGAAGAACAAAAACAAAAAAAGAAACTAATATCCCATTTGCTATAATTTTTTTTGGAATTTTCAACCCCTTTTGATATTACTTTTAACAGACACTGACCATACTCTTTGGCTAGGCCGGAATGCATCCCTCCTCGTCTTGAAAGATTTGCAGCCCAGTAAGTCGGAGAAAACAAATAGGCCTAGCTTCGGTATTCTTAAAAAAGAAATACCGGGCTACCTATTTTCCCAAAGAAAAAATTGTTGGGCTGGTCATGTTGTTAGACGGGCCATAGAGACCGCACAGCCCAGTTTATAACCTGCTCCTCCGAATTACTACTCAAAAAAGTAGTGCAATTCTATTGTTAATTGACTATACATTGAAAATGATGTGGGTCCCAGGTATCAGCAGGGTGGATAAGAGTAAAAAATGAGGGGTTCATCTGAGTAGTAAAAGAGGCGTTTGCTTGTGTTCGGGAGTGGACCTGGTGGGTCCGTACTGTCATACTCACAACTACAGTCCTCTCCCGATTCAGTATGTTGACAGGGACCGTTTCGAAGAAACTATGTTGACAGGGCAGGACGGCGGCGCCGCGGCGAGCGCACCAAGGCGGAGGATAATGTGTTGTCACCAATGTGCTGGGCTGGGTTGGACATTCTTATTGAAAAATAAAAATGAACCGGAACTATTTACGACGTTGACTACGATTTGCATGGGTCCGCTGGTTGCGGGAAGAAAATGCTAGGAGAAAGAAGATTGGTCGCTATCTTTGCCTAAGAATAATATCGACTGAATGTAACGACACTATCATAGGAAATAATATCCTCCTGTTAAATCGTGAATTTAAAGAACTGGTGCATGAGCATTTAGCTTTATTTATTTATTTACTTATTTATGTTTAGGGGACCATGAGCATGTACCTGGGCCGGATTCATGTGAGAGCCTCCCATCCAGTTAATTATGGGCTTCTCTATTGGGCCTTCATTAGTGGGCTGCATGTTATCAACAAATGGAAAATGTGTTCTGTACAAAAAGTAGTATGCGCTACGTACGGTACGGGGCACTAAAGGATCGAACTGTGCAACGACTTCCAAAATATTGTGTTTGTCGTTCTAACAACACATTTATTCAACCAACAGACAAAATATACTACAAATTGTACATTGAAAACAGCAGCAGCAACTACCAGGGCTGGGGGTGCAACAGAAGCAGTAAGCAGGCCAGAAGAGTGAAGACGCAGCTCTCTCTATCCGCCATCATTACAAAAGGGCTACCAAACTAAATAAAGATCCTACTACACCAAGTGTACGCATCTAACTAACTGGCTCAGTTAGACATTAGAATTTATTAAGTTGTGGAGATTGGCTGACGGCTTTAACCAGATGGGTGCCTGACGGGGGAAACTCTAGCCAGCAGGTCAAAGTCTGATACTTGCGACCCTCTCTCCTACTTTGGGCTGCAAAGCGTGGCGGCACATATCATGGTATGGTGCATGCAGAGACGCATGGTACGCTATATACACACAGTTTTGCCTGATGAATGAAACCGCGCTGCCATCATGATCCTTGTCGTTGGTTATCTCCTGGTTAATAGGATAATTCAGTCCGACAAACAGAGAGCGTGTACCAAGGCTACTTACCAACCTCCAGTCAAAAATTCCTGAAGGCCCAGAGAAGCTAGGATCCTGCTCAAAGACCTTGCAGTGACTGTGATTGTATTCCCCGAAACAACACGTCCGGTACCAGGAACCACCTGCAACTGCCATGCCACTTTTCTTTGAAAGGTTCTAGGATTAGGAAGGGTAGGGACACCAGGTGGCCTACAACATCATATCAAGTTGGAGTCAAATAACCCTAAAAAAAGTTGGAGTCAAATAAAAAAGGGCTCTTGATGTAGTCAATCTTAAGAACAACATGTTATGAGCAAGAATATTTTTTCAGTAAATGTTGACAGTAATATACACAAGCCATCATGATATCATAGGAAAGTAACATACTGCTGTAACAGCCGTTTGTAGGGATGACTGGAGTAGGCCAGCAATACATCCAGCCATAGAAGGAGTCGATAGCGTAAATGAAGCCCTTGTGTTCAATGGCATCAGAGAACCATGGAGGATGTATGATCCTGCGATGGACGTGCAGATTTATCCAATTACCGTAGTGACCTGTCAGATAGGCGAGACCGCGGTTGAAGAACGCAATTAGCCTGAAGTCTTTATAATTCGCAGATCTTGTGGGCACTTGGCAGATTACAACCTTGAGCAAATCAAACTTGGTATCATGTTGGCTACCGTCAGATTCCGAGTATTCTGGGCCGTGGTGCCAAAGTAGTGCAGTGTTAATCGAAGGAAGGGGGATCAATCGCCGGGTGTAGACCTCCACGAGCATCCAGCTGCCGCAGCCGTCGACGAGCACCATCCAGGACGTGTTCATGCCGACCCAGTACATACCGTTAATGTAGTTGAGGGTGACGGGGATCGGATCGCAGTCAAGGGGGTTGATGCTCGCCACCCTATGATCGTTATGCTGTGTGACACGCCGTTTCTGAAGATCAGGCGGCATTAGCAAGAAAGGAGATGGCTTAAAAAGCTCCGTCCTAAGGGCTTTGAGTAAACGGTACAGCCCCGACGAGCACGTGGCAAGCGGCATGGTACTGAGATTGTCCACACGCGAAACAATGAGCTTGATTACCTCTGTGGGGAGCGAATTCCGGCCACTCTTTTGGCGGACGCTGCTCGGTTCTGCCATTGTTAGTGCTTGGGTTTCGGACGAGGGGGGGAGGCGCCTTAGCGGGATGGAAGATTGGACGAGGGGGGGGGAGGCGCCTTAGCGGGGATGGAAGAGCGGACAAAGATGGAGAAGCAAATATGTGCTGCGGGAAGTGGTCAGGTGATGATGACTACAGCACGCCGCTTGACTTACGAGACACATACCAGCAGTGTAGGGTCATATCAAAGTCAGACAACTTGCTTGAGTGATCACAGTACTGGTACTCCCTATAGTACCTACTACTATGCCCTAACTTGCTTGAGTAGAGTAGTAGTGGAGTAGGACTCTGCTCTACTACTAGCACCAGAGGAGTAGTATATTCTAAAATAAAATAGTGACAAACTTCAATCCCGAGCGTGGAACGACTACGAACCGCCATCAGTGCTAACTCCAATCCCTAGCAAACGTTCGCTGGGAGACATGGCAGTTGCAAACGCCTGCGACGCAGTTATAGTACGTGCGTAAGGGCGGCGGTTTTGTCAAATACTATGGCTTAAAAACAGGCCACCGTCGGATGGAAATCTGACGGTTACGTGGGATTCGTCAGGATTGAGCTCGTGCCGAACAATCGCCAGATATCATTACTAAAAAAAGGTTAAAACACCCGGGGCTATAACTTGCACCAGCTGACCACTAACAATGATACTAACATAGTTGTAAAATGGTCAAAGACCGTGTCTACGTGGTGTTTGGAATTATATGCAAAAAAATAGCAAGATGACCGTGCATTGCACGGCACACCATCATCACCAACTCGGTTTTTTCTCTGCTCCTACTCCTATAAAAGACTCAGTTGGTGATGATGGAGGCGAGGAGGCGTGTTCAGCAGGGCGTGCAGCGGACGGCGTAGTACTATTCGATTTGTTATAAAAAACAAAGAAGAGTAGTAGAGATAGAGATAAGAGTAGAGATAGAGACTTAGGCCTTCCACTATATAGGCCAAAAGCGGTGCTAAATTTGCTTTTTGGGTATTTGGCACTAATGCCCTACATTGCCCAAGTGATGCCAACCAAAAATTTCTGGGCACCGGAGCACCATCTACTGCTTCGTGTGCTACTCCTGCGCTCCATTCGGCGGCCGCAACGTCCCCTACAGCCACTCCCTCCTGCGCTCCATTCGGCGGGCACTGTTGAAATTTGGGTAGCACACTCTGGCGACTGCTGGCTGCCACGACTTCACCGACGACGACTTCTTCCCCGACCTCGGCAACCTCTTCATCAACGACATGGGCAACAACCTCAGTGCCAACGGTGCTGCTCCCATTGCACCGTATGTATTTCTGTCCTTCCTGTTCGAAATCTTGGTAGAATTCATGTTTCTACTCTGTATCCTACTAGATTCTATCTGTTCATCTACTATGCTAGTCCACATGATTAGTTTAATCTCTGTTATAGCCATCATGATTTATTTCGGGCTTATTCGGATTAAATCTCGTAGTAACTTGCTCATATATTCAACTGGCGCAACGTCCCCAACAGCCACTCCCGTTTCATGGACGGCCTGGTCGATGCCGCCAAGGAGCCTTTCGTCTACTGCTATGAGTGCCCGATGCCATTTTGGGGCTCGTTGACGGACATCGTGCATCACCTCACGGATGCGTGCAGCGATCACTACTGGCCCTTGGCGGAGAATATCAAGTACGAGACGTGCTACCCATTCACCATGCCGAAGTCGTTGGAGGATCACCGCCGCCTGCTAGTCTCGGAGGAGGACGGCAGCGTCTTCCTCTCTTGATCGTGGGCACCGGCGAGGCCCGCGCAGGCCGCCGCAGGCCGCCGCCCCGTATCTGTAGTGTGCGTCAGGGGCAACGCCGCTGACGCTGACACTGACACTAGGCCGATGTACGGGTGCGTGCTCACTGTTACTACCCCTCCGAGGTACGTGGGCGGCGACACCGGCTCCATCATGCTAACTAGGACTGTGCAGAGCTGGAACCTTCCCACCAATGTGGACATGGAAGACGCATGGTATGATTTACCCCCCAACGTGGTGCACGGGGACTCCAAGGAGGTTCACCTGGACATACGCATTATCAAGTTAAATGTTGATCATTAGTCTTCGCTTAGTGTAATCCACTGTTTAAGCATGTGGAGACTTCCATGCATGATCTTGCTCTATTGGAATATCGCGCATGAATAAAAGTGTATCCATTTATAGTTTAGTCTAGAATCTTCCTTGTTTGATTTTTTACTACAGTACTGGTGAAAGACTTACTATGAACCATTTCTTACATCTCCTATGCCCCTTCCAAGTCATCCTGATTTAATTCCTCCGTCTATGTGTATAAAGGCATGGTTAATACTTAATAGTATAGCCAACTGTTGACTATAAGAAAGTGCAATGTCATCTGTAGCCAACATGTATAACAATTGATACTCAAAACTAATTCTTAAAGATCATTTCTTGCAAAGCACAATAAGTGTTATTTCTTCACAAGTTTTGGATGCAGGTTGAACAGTTGAACGCTTTTGTTTGCAAAATATACCTTTTTATCTATTTCACCCAAATGTTTGTGAGCTCTAGAGATGACCCCCACATCCTTTGTCAAAATAAACAACTCCCCGATCAATGCATTTCACTCTTCCGTGCAACGCACGGGCACCTTACTACTATAGTAGTACGACCAAAAATTGAACTAACATTATATGTAGTACGATAAATGTTGATGCATGTCACCTAAAATTATATCATTGAAAACTATGTTCAAATACGAATCCAACGATATAGTTTTTGTTGACATGCACTAACATTTTGTCAGTTAAATCTTCAATCAAATTCAATGGGGGACTAATAAACCACGACCGATATAGTACAAGTGTAGAGGGCGGCGCTGCACGAGAGTCTCACACTCAGCCCGCTCATGGCGTGGCAGTAAAGCCGTCATATCAAAAAACCCAACCACTGCCAGTAATAAGTGGCCTGGTAAAATAACCGGACAGGCAACCATCACATCCCTCCGTCTTTTTTGCATTTCATCTCTCTGCATTTACTTTCTCCGGTTCATCTCGCACACTCGATCCCTAGCTACTACTCCTAGTATCCCTAGCTACTACTCCTAGGGCTAGTTCTTTTGGCGGCTTAAAAATAAGCCATCTCTTCCCCAGCTTTTCCCATAAGACTAGTCACAGTGGAGAGTAACATTAAGGCGCGTCACTCATTTATTTGGGCTTCTAAACTACTACTAGTACCTCTGTCCTGGTTTATTCACCACCATTGTAATTTGTGGTAAATTTTGACCAAAGATTTAACTCATAAAATGTTAGTGCATGTGACATGCACAAACATTTCATTAGTTAAATTTATGATCAAAATTTGACACAGATTACAATGGGGACCAATAAACCAGGACGGAGCAAATAGTAATGGGATTACTACTGATCTAGAAGCCTAAACAAACTGGCCCCTGGTACTCCTACTAGTAGTACTAGTACTCAAGTTGGAATTCCAATTGCACGGCACAACTTGTTAGGCAAAAAATTCGATACATGGTGTAGGAAGCGGGTTGGGAATTTGCATGCCTTTCCGACCAGTGAGATACTCCGCACAAAGTACGACAGAGAAATAACCACAGAGAAGGAAGCTAAAAGTAAACAATCAAACGAGCATTTTTGCATTGAATCGTTTCACAACCTTGACTAGTGTTGTTTTTCTACTTTTACAAAAATTGCATCGTAATGTTAAAACGTGCATTTGCACGTACATAAGTAATAGTACTACTCCCTCCGTCTAGGTGTATAAAGTCTTCCCTCCTTCTTGGTCATGATGCACAACCAAAGATGACTTATTCACCTGGACGGAGGGAGTAGCACAGTCTGCAAGCATATATAGAGAGAGACGTGTAGTGCGATGGTATATAGTAAAGTTTGTGCTATATGCACCTACTTACAAAATGCATACGGATACACAAGGTTTCCAAACTTTCCCTCTTACATACTTAATTAAGGACGCTAATAATTCCTGAACATTCGGGATTTATCATTTGCGTCCCAAAACTAATGAGATCACCTTACGAAACTAAATTATACTCCTGCTAAAAGCCACGGCGCTCGCAGGAGCGCTTGCGGCGCACCACGAGTGCCCTGGTGCGCGGCCGTTTCCTAGCGCGCCGACACAACGCCTCTTCCTCAGCCTCGCAACTCGCGAGGTGCTGATTGGCGGCTTGCCGGCGGGCGAGCGCGATCTCACCGGTGTGGTGATCCGGCGCCAACAGGTACTCCTCCTCGCTAGAAGCGTGCACCCGGTCCACGTACCGCCAAGCGTAGATGAGGCGCTTGGGCCCGACTGCACTCAGGGCTTTGGCACGAGCGTCCTCCGCCACCCTCACGGCCCTTGCACGAGCCTTCTGCCAAATAGCCAATTGCCTGACTCTCTCGGACGCGACATAGACCTGCCAGGCAGCTTGCCCCGCGACGCGCTTCTCTTCCTCGGCCTTCTTCTCCGCCTCTATTTCGGCTTTCTCTGCCGGCGGAAAAGCCTCCCACATGGCGACATCCATTTCTTTCCAAAGATCCTCAAGGCTGGGGGGGAGGGGGTCAGCGGGCGGTGCGGCATTCTCCTCGTAGCGTGGAGCCTCCGCGAACTACGACGCGCGTGCTGGCGAGATTGGGAACGCCAACGTGTCCACCTCGACGCATCGCGGCGAGGAGTGGAACACCGACGCGTCCTCCTCGACTAGTGGCGGCGAGGAACGGAATGGCGACGCGTGACCGTCCAGGCGGTGCAGCGAGGGGTGCCTACGGCTTGGGAGGGGTGATGCCATGGTGGTCGATGTGAGAGGGAGGGGGAGGAGATAGCGATGAACGTGAGCGTTCTTCCAAATGCCATGGGAGGCGCATTATTTATAGCAAGCAATGGCACACCTACGTAAGATATGGACTGAGCTGCACTGACTTAACTGCAGGTCCAGTTGCGTCACTGACATGTGGGCCAGACCCCTGTTGGGCCCATATGTCAGTGACCCAATGCACCTGCAGTTAAGTAACTGAAGCAGCATCCTGGAAGATATGTTGCGTGATTAACGTAACATCTACGTGGGCATATTTGTTGGAGTAAATTACGGGGTGGGAAGGTGGAAATATTGCTGGTCACAATGGATTGGATGAGCGTGAGGGGAGGAGTCATGCATGCAGATTTTTTCCACACGGGGTGGAGTGGTGGCACCGCCGGAGGGAGAAGGAGAGTCTGGCAGGCATATTGTTTCCACACATGGAGAGGAAAAGATTTGGAGACGAATGGGCTTCCTACAGGTATGGGGAACGGTGCATAATAAGTCTCATCTTGCATGTCGGGCTAGGTATAGTCTCAAGTCATTAAAAACATACACGCCCCACACATGTTCATATTTGAAGGTGCACTAAATTATTGGATGCGATGATTAAGGCTGACCATAATGGTGGTATCTTAGCTGGTATCATGCACACGGGAATAGCAAACATGCTGATGTGGCAAAGAATTAAAGAAGAGACGGGGGTTAGAGTAACTAGTGTTCATGCATGCATTGGTAAACACATTTTTTGTGAAGAAGGACAGCATTAGTTGAGTACTTTTGCAGACTACAAAAACTATTCCACCGCCTCTATCTTGGTAAGAGTAGGTGCAATTTTTGAATCGAGCCCTTTAAACTAGAAGGGAGGTAGTAGTACTCTAATAGCTAACCTTGGCCCTGTTTGGATCCATGTGTTAGAGTTAGTTTGGGTTAGTTTGAACTCAACTAACCCAAAAATATCCAAACAGGAGGGTTAGTTTGGGTTAGATGCATCTAACCCATTCAAAAAATTTAACCCACCCAAGAGGTGCTTATTTGGGTTAGTTCTTCTCGGGACACTAAAAAACACATTTTTCTCTTGCTCTCCCCGAAGCAGATCCCTCCCCACTTCCTCGAAGCTTCTCGTCCTCTCCCTCCCTCCCTCTCGCACCGCCCATGAAGGCACCTCGCCATATCCGCGCTCTATCTAACCCTGTCATCCAAACACCTCTTTCGCTAGAGTTACTTCAGGGTTAGTTTAGGATTAGAATCTAACTCTAACCTTTAACTGAGTTAGAGTATCCAAACAAGGCCCTTGTTGTGATGACAAGATAGGACATGGCATGCACCTGGACAGAGGAACTAGTCTGCATTGTGCATTTAAGTTTTGTCTGAAGTTAATGTACCTCTACTTTGACCAAACTTATAGAAAAATGTATCAACATTCACAATGTCAAATCAATATTTTTATACTCATTATAAAACGTAGTTCTTATACTCATTATAATCAGTATTGTAGATATTGATATTTTTAGTATAAATTTGGTCAAACACTTTGCAAACGGTTGACGGAAGTAAAAAGGACCAGAGGCAGCATCATGCATGCGGAGTAGGCAAAACAATTGCTCAGTTATAGCCGGTCGAAGTCTCAAAGGGCGCGACCGCGCGAGGGAGGCGAAGGTCATGGGAGGCACGACGGTTGACGGAATTAAGTGAAGTTACCCATGCGCCGGCATGGCATGCGAACAGGCAGAAGCTATACCGTCAGGCCTACGATATGGGTCTAGTAGACATGACATCTAGTGGGTCCCGCATAGTTCTCGAGAACTCTTTGGGGGCTTGCAGCCGTTTATCCACCGGGTAAGCTAGCAACCCCACGCCGTTCGCACGCCCCACTCGTCCCCGTCTTCTACTAGTACAGTACCTTACAACAGTTTGCTCCCAGTCGTCCCGTCCTTTAACATTACACCATTTCAACTTCTCCTAACCCTCCTCCAAAATCCATGGCCTCCCAAAACTCCATGGTCGCCGTTGAGTACCAGGTTAGAGCCATCACCAGCAATGAGTTCATCGTCATCTACACACGTGGATCCGCGACGGTGAAAGCATGACTTGCTCGCTTCCTACGCATGTTCAATAGTTCAGCGGATGAGTGGGTCACTGGCTAGATGTTGAGTACACCACAGTCCTGAAAAGAGAGAAGATTCTAAAGGAGGCAGAGAAGAAGAAGCCCGCCGTGATCCAGGTTTGCGTACATAACGTGTGCTTGGTCTACCACATATGCCATGCCGACGTTGAGTGCCAGGATTTTAAGAACTTCCTCAAGGACGAAAGAGTGAAATTCGTTACTGTAGACTTCAGGAACGAGAGGGATGTCCTGGGTCGGATAGGCCTCGTTGTAGGCCAGCCCTTCGATCTCCAGAAGGCAAGCCTGGTGTCCTCCTCTCAGCCTTCAATGTTGACCCTGGCAGCAGCCATGATTGATCCTTCGTACGCTAAACTGAAGAAACCTCACCACGAGTTTCATCATGCATGGGAGTCGAAGAAATTAGATTAAGATCACATCTTGTACGTAGCAATGGATGCCTACCTTTGTTTAAATATCTACAAGGGTTGGATGAAGAAGCAGAGCCCAGTGTCCGGTTCAAGCAAAGAAGCGTCGGCGAAGAGGAAGAGGAAGAGGGACGAGGACGAAGTCGAGGACGTGGAATCGGACTCCGAGTAGGTGGCAGTGCCGTCGCTCATGCTGGTTCTACTGCAGTGTTAAGCGGACTAGTTGCTTAGTTTATTTTCAAGGATGTGTTGTGCTGAGGCCCCAACAAAACTATGTTTATGTTCTTTCTCGTTATTTGAACTCTTTAGTACGTACAGTAGTACTAGTACTATGCCTTACTATTGTTCTTCTTGAAGTTGGTACTACTGCTCGTATCTTCGTGTTCCTACTTTACTTAATACGTTCGTACTAGTAGTATAATTTGGGTCAGTTGATTTGTGAAAAAAGTTCGACGGAGCGAAGGAAGAAGACGGCAGAGAAGCTACCCCAGTATCTATGTTAGGGTGGCAGGGTGCCCATGATCTATCTTATGAGTGTTGGGTGTGGAATGCAGTTTGCCAGAAAAAAATGGATCGTGCCCGGGGTTAAACGGATGGCGGGGGTGGGGGGAGCATGGCGGTGGCAGGCGGTTCAGGGGAGGGCGCGGCGGCGGCGACAGGCGGTTAGGCGTGTGGCGGGCTGAGAAGATGAACCGTGCACCAATTAAGGAGGTTGAAGAAGCCCTTCTAGCCATCCATGTTGCATCAAACGGCTCACAAGAGTCGACTGACCCAAATTGCTCCTTCAGATTGAAGGATCCACGTGGCATTCAAGGTCTCGAAGGTAGATTCCGCGTCCGCACCCGGTTAGCGGGCACGACGCGCACGCGACCAGCTTCCGCCGTGACAGCCTCCATGCGCGCCTCCTCCGTGTGGGCGGAGACGACAATGACACACTAGTTCCTCCTCATCGGCGTGCTGGAGCACGCACTCGTCCTCCTCTTTGTATGTTGCGTGCATAGACGCAGCTCCACCAGCTGCTCGCGTGCTTGGCAGCGCAGCGGCATCGCGAGGAGGGACTGCAGACGACGTGAGCGGGCGAGCCTTCGGCTTCATGGCACAGGGATGGCGGCGACACGGCGGTGATGGGTGAGAAATTGTTGGCCGGAGCAGGCGGGCGCCGGCAGGCGCAACGGCGGCGGCGGCATATTGATGAGTGTGCGTATGGGAGCTTAGTTTAGTTTTATATAGGGTTGGTCAAACTTAAAAGAAAACCGTACTAGTACACGTAAACATTAGACTTAGGCAATGCTTTTATTAGTTACCACAGCCACAATACGGAATCCTGTGCAAGAACGCGTGAACCGCAGCCGCGCGGTCGATCGAACGGTGTGTCACCGTGTCGCGCTCGAAGGACATCCACCGAACCTTTTTGTGTGTGTGAAAACAATCCACGAATATTACTCAACTTTTCTTCTGGAAAAGTTCTTGACACTACAATATTTCCATATATTTGAATTGAGCTCCAGTTCATGTTTATTTGGATTTGGACGTTCTAGGTGTGCCCTAGTTTTTTTAATACTGATTTTGTGTGTGTGACTGAGAGAGAACGTGTGTATGTGTCCATATGTGTGTTGTGGAGGAAGGGCAATGTGGAGACGGTGTGCGTGTGATAGAGACATAGAGATGTGTGAATGTGCAAATGATCATGCATGAGTGAGACATAGAAAGATGCCGATACGTTGTGTATACATGAGAGAACGGTCTTCTATTTTACTTGTGTGTGTGAGAGAGAGAGAGAGAGGAGCATCCGTAACACAACAACCATCTCTCTTGATTCGTCTGTCCCTCGCACGATCGCATGTAACACATGCATCAACGCGCACATTTTGACACCCTCACCCGGCCCCTGCCCAGCTCAAGGCCCGCACATCGCTCTCTATCTCGCACGCACAATCTCTTCATGAATACCCTGTTTAGCATGTAGCTTTCCGTCACATACACACATATTTCTCTCCTTAGGTTTGTTTTCTCTCAATATCTGACACACACACACACAACACACAGCACACACACATCCCCTCCCCCGAGCACACAATTCATCCCCATCCAGGGTTATATGGCGACCACTCTCGCATGTGCTTCTCTGCACCCCAGCATGCACAACACCTCAATCTTCGAAGAGGGCATCGAGGAGATCGAAGACGGCGACCACACTATGCTAGAGAATGCGGGGCCATTTGGAAGCAGGATGATGTGACACGGTTGACTGACTCCTCCCCCCACCCACTCTCTGTCTCGCACAAAATTACCAATCCCGCTCTCCCCCGCACAAATTTATCAATCCCTCAACCCACGAGATCCTTCCCCTCTCGTCCATGTTTTTCCAGCTGTCTCATCAAACCTGTTGTCTCTTCTCCTTCCACGTGTACAGAATCCGGATGCACACGCATCTCACGTATATTACATGTCTCCATCTTTCTCACAGACCTAACTTCTTCCTCTCTCTTTCTCTCTCTCTATCTCTCTCTCTCTCTCTCTCTCTCTCTCTCTCTCTCTCTGTTTCGTTAGGTTTGTCTCCTACTCTCTCGTCCACATACATACAATCTTTCCCGCCCTATCTTCTCCATCTTCGCAAGCTCTCTCTGCATGTTTCATTCACACATTGGGATATGTTCAAAATGTTGCTTTTATAATGGCTGATGTAGAGTTATTGTTGGTTTTGTTGCATCCTACAAAGTAATAACTATGAAATGCATTTTGATTGTCATTTTGATTGTGGAGTACTATAGACCTCGTATACATCTTGGAATTCGACAATGATTATAACTATTGAATTGTATAGACCATTAAATTCGAAGTCAGTAGCCTAATATATTTATTTCACAATTTCAACAAATGATTAATTCACTACATAGTAAGAAAACAAATGTGTACACCCTCCATTTTTATTTAAGTCCGCGTATTAGCATTGGTCAAAGTCAAGTTTTGTAAACTCTCAGAAAGTTTATATCAAAAAATATTAACATATACAATAACAAATAAATACCATTAGATTCATTATTGAATGTACTTTCACATCATACATATCTGTTATGGTAAATGTTTATATTTTTCTATAAACTTGGTCAAACTTTAGGAAGTTTAACTTCGGTCAAACCTAATATGCAGAGTTTACTAGTACTACTCGCTAGTTGCTTAGCCGAATCACCCAACACGCCACACGGGGAGTTCAGTGTCACAAAATTTTGAGGTCGGCGGGAAAATCTCGCGCGACCCTGATTCGAGCAGTGGAAAGTTACCATCATAGCCTTCGGAACAGGCCTACGGATGACGGTTGGTAGGGGGCTGTTTTCGTAACTTCAGGTTCACTGTACCCAGCCAACCCCACCCCGGCACCCAGAGTAGTACACCTGAATACTCCCCGTTTTCTATCCCCATCGGAAAATAGACTTCTTCACGACACCGTAGCCTCCGTGCTCCTCCCCTTCTACATCGGTGCACTCGTCCACCGCAGCGCATATGCCTCATCGACGATCTCGTATGCTGCACTGGAGCCGGTCCACCGTCGTTGTCGTACACGGAGCCTCTTCCCCAGCACCGTCTTCCACGGTCTCGGATCTGCTTCCCAGAAGCCGACGCCAAGCGCAGAAGCACCACCATTGTGGACAATGAACTAACTCCTGTTGCCGACCATGACTCACAGAGGCCACCGCGACCATCGTTCTCCTCCGCGATTGGTAATGTGTGTATTGAATCACTTAGCAGTACATGTGCAGTTCCAATTTTGTTCATACCTACCCTTCAAATTTCCTGGGTGCTATTGTTCCCGTAAAAGTAATTGGTCATAGCCTCCATGGTCCAATGGAATATCAGCCTTTAATTGTGCGTCGCTCGTGTATCGCGCTGTGCTTGGGTAGATTTTTCATCTGCAACAAGTAGTGTGGCAAATGATGGAAAGTTTTTTAGAACTAGCAAGATGCCCATGCGTTGCACGCATCAAGATGCATTTGTATGAGTAGTTTGTCTTGTGGGAGAAAAGGATGAACGAGGGAAGGCCTTATTTGCAAATCTGTAGAGTGGTGTGGGTATCTTTTTGCAAAATTGCCATTGTTTCCTTCCTATCTGTCAGATATAAATCGGACGGCCTATATTGCAGGATGGCAGGCACACCATCATCACCAACTCTGTTTTTTTATTAGAAAAAAGTAGAGAAAAAAGTAGAGAGTAGAGAAGTAGAGATAAATATTAAATATAAAATAAATATAATAGTGGAGAAGAGAGTAGAGATAGCAGAGATGTCGGGAAAGGATTGCGCGCGCGCTGGAAAAAGCGGCCGGGCGTGCGCTAGTTTTGGCGCACGGCATTCGGCGCGCTTTATAAAATCCAACGCCCTCCCACCGCTCTGTGCCTTGCCACCGCTCTCTCCCCGCTCTATGCCTCGCCACCGCTCTCTCCCCGCTCTTTCTCGCCTCGCCACCGCCGGTCCACCATGCCGCCGCGTCGCCAAAAAACATGGGGATACCGCGGCGTCGGCGCGCGCCCCTCCGGCGGCTTCTCCGCCGAGATCCGGTTCCGCGGGATGCGCCTCGGCCTCGGCAATTTCAACACCGCCAACGAGGCCGCCCACGCGTACGACGCGACGGCGTGGTGCCTCCGGTAGCCTCATAGAACATTAAACTTCCCCGACGTGCCAATGCGGGAGCGGGCACAGGAGCTCGCGCCTCTGCCATGGCTTATCACCGACAAGGATCGTCGCGACAACAGGAGGCGGGAGAACCGTCTCGGCATCGCCGAGATGGACGAGGAAACCATGGGCTATGGCGCAAACGCTTCCCGCAGGACATCATCAACGAGCCCGAGTTCTATGCGCAAAGGAGGGCGGAGAGGGATAAGAGGAGGGCGGAGCGAGCCGCCTATCGCGAGGACAAGCGTAGGAAAAAAGCGGATGCTCAATTCAACATGAGGCTAGGAGCAGCGTCGCCCTGGGATTCCGACGACGATCAGTATCTTCACGCCTACAGTCAGACGTCGGAGGAGGACATCACCGAGGAGGAGTCGGACGACGAGGAGTAGTTGAATAATCTATTTTTTTATCTATCTATGCTGAGAACTATCCTCTACTCTCTAGTCTCTACTCTCTATCTCTACTTCTCGATCTCAGCACTGTAAACGCTTTTTTAAAGCACCACGCGTTGCGATTCTGTTGGAGATGCTCTAACATGGCAGACAAGTGCTTTAATGTTGCCCACAAGATGCGCGAGTATTACTAGTAGTATATTTTTCTTGCCATTTAGAGATTTTAAAACCACGAGTGCGAACATGCAGAGGAGCAATGAAGACCAAACACGGGATATTGGGGACATCTTCAAGGAGCGTGGCAAGTTAAAGAGGAGCTGCACCGAACCTGTAAAACGAGCTTTGGTAAGTAACACCCTTTCAATTACTTTCATTTAGCCTCGTGTTCTTCGAAGTGTATATGTTGTAGTTTCTGTTTCTCTTAATCCTCATGTTCTTCGATGTGTAATAAGAAGAGTCTTAATCGTCCTAATGCTTTCGTTTTTAGCATGATGTAGGAAGTGGGTGTTCTCACATTGTAGTCTGTTTTTATTTTTATTTTCCTTTTGAATCCACTTCTCCCAGTTCTGTTTATCTGGCTTCTACTAAATGGATCTGGGTTGCTCTGAGTATTGATCTAAAAAGGAAGTAACTTCATGTCAGGATGCAGTTCCTGCGAGGAGGGAAGTATGGTCAACCTCGAGATCATGTTTCCAAAATGAGGCTGGATTACACACAAGGTGCCAGTTCCCTAATGATGCTGGATTAGACACAGGGTGCAAATTCCTAGATGATGCTGGATTACACACAAGCCAGGTGGAGTCGTCAGCTGTTCATGTCCTCATGGCTCTAGTAAAGGCTGAAAGAAAGTGTGCAACAGCCCTTGAGAATGTAGCTGAGTTCCTGAAGAAGCGAAAAGAGCAATCAGATGCTCTCTTCACCCATGCCAAAGAAGAGATGGAAGAAGCCAGAAATAAGCTAGCAGAGGTAGAGCAGGCTAGGCGTCTCCAGCTATTTAAAACTGTTGTCAATACAAAATTCCTTCATAGTAGCTAGGTTCAAATGTTTATCCAGTCAGCATGCCTGTTGTGATGTCCGTGCATCTACTGATGTGGCACAAAATATTTTTTTTGGGTCATGTAATAACAGCAATTACTTTCCAAACAATAACAGACGAAGCATTGGACATGGTATAGTTCACGCACAAGCCCGACATTCCAAGTTCAACTTCCACATCAAACTCATGTTCACAGATATCTACACATTCATACATAATGTCCACAACCATGATTCACTTCAAAGCCAAAAAAACTTGAGGAGAGTTATGAATAAAGAAAATCCTCTAGTTCATGCTACCAGTGCGAGCACAACAAGTCAAGACCATGCGTAATTAATCATATTTTGGTCATTTTTTGTGTTCTAAAATGCCGGCCGGCTCGCGGAAGGACATGTTTCCGGCACACGCGCGGATTCAATGAAGAAGGTGGGACAGTCTGAAGCCCGTTGCATGCGGCGAGGAGGCGTGTTCAGCTGGGCCTGCAGCGAGTGGGGCCCTCTTGGTCGGCACGCCGGTTCAATGCCTGCGCTATGAGAGGTCGCGTCCGTGTCAGAGCAATCACTCCCTCCAGTCCTTTTTTGTTTGGGTATAACAAAATCTTGTTTTCCATTCACATTTTACAAGTAAAATTCGTGGACAAACTTTGACCCAAAATAGGATGGGGACTAGTAAACCAGAACGGAGGTAGCAGTTTTTTTAATAGAAGAAGGGTTTCCCCCTTCCGATTTTCATTACTGAAAACCAACATCTAAATCTAAACCATACTATTTGCCCTACAACTACCAGGTTCAACATCTTGCAACATAAACCCATACAACCATACGCCAAGGAGGTACGTAGTACTATGAATTCCATTTTCGCTCCATGCAATCATTATAAAAACTACTTAGTACTTATAACACGCCATTGAAAATCAGAACTCTTACCCCGCTAAAAAATGATATTTTAAATGTGGCTACTCGATCTGTGGCAACTGGCGAGCCACTGCCTCCAAGTCGTTCACCTGTGGTCCCGACCATCAACTCCTATGGATCAAATTATCACGCGAGCTGACTATTCCTACAAAGGTGCGCTCCACCATGTACCCGGTACCCGCGAGTGCAACAATCGTGCACCTAGGGTTTTAGGGTTAATTTGTTAACGTTGCCTTTACGTAACACTCATGTGTGCGAGACAGCGAGAGACCGACTGCGTGCGGGCGCCTCTTCTCTTCGTGTATGTACTCCACCGTTTGTCTGGTGTCCAAAAAATTATAATAACTACTAGCAATGTGCCAATGCGTTGCCACACGATTAGAGTAGATTAATACATATTCACCGATTTGATAGAAAAAAGTCTAGTTTTGAAATACGTATATCACTAAAAATATGTTATGTTTCACTCAAAATATATTCCTTTGGCGGTTTTGATGAGATAAGGGAGGAATGTTGTTGGTTTCAAGATTCGAGAAGTGGTATATGTCTAATTTCTACTCTTACTAGCAAGATGCCCGTGCGTTTCACGGAACATCAAGGTCTTGTGGGAGAACATGATGAACGAGGGAAGGCCTTATCTGCAAATGTGGAGAGGAGTGCGGGTAAATTGCCATAGTTTCCTTCCTATCCGTCAGATATAAATTGGACGGCCTATATTGCAGGATGGCAGGCCCACCATCATCACCAACTCTATTTTTTATCCCTACTCTTATAAAAAGCATAGTCGGTGATGATCGTGTGCCTGCCATCCTGCAATATAGGCCGTCCGATCTATATCTGACAGATAGGAAGGAAACTATGGTAATTTTTCAAAAAGATACCCACACCCCTCTCCACACTTGCAAATAAGGCCTTCCCTTGTTCATCCTTTTCTCCCACAAGATAAACTACTCATACAAATGCATCTTGATGTTCCGTGCAACGCATGGGCATCTTGCTAGTTGTCGCAAAAAGCCCATGTGTGTGAGAGAGAGAGAGGGAGAGAGGAGGAGGACGGAGTGCATGTGTGACAAAGACACAAAGAGTGTGTGTGCGAGAGGTATCAGCTTAAAATGAGGCGATAGTGTGTGTGTGCACGATCGAGAGGGCGTTTCTCAAGAAGGGAAGAAAAATCTACATAGATACAAGGAGCGGGAGAGAGACATGTATGCGATAGTGGAAGCACGAGTGTGCGGGTGTATAAACCTATCTAGAGGCTAGTCGATAAATGTTTGTGCGAGAAATACGAGTCGGGGGTGCGAAAGCGAGAGTTTTGTGTGTGAGAGAGAGAGACGGTAGTCGGGAAGGGGAGTGGAAGTAGGAGTTGTGTGTGTGTGTGAGAGAGAGGGGGGAGTTTGTCTGATCGGTAAACAAATGAATAATGTCAGTCTGGGATGGAGAAGAAAAGGAGACCGCAACAAATGTTGTGTCTACAGGAGAGAGAGAGAGTAATTTTAGTGGTATGATTCATATCTAGAGACATATAGGGTGTGTGAGAGAATCCCATAGTGAGAAAGGCAAAGTGAAAGATGAGTGGAGACTGTGTGTGTGGTGGTGAAAAAGAAAGCTTAGGCACCTAGTGATACGAGAGAACGGTAGAGACGTGAGAGATAATGAAAACCGTGTAATGTATAATGATAGGGAGAGTGTGACACTTCTCAAGGGAGACGTCGAGAGACCATGTTTGCGAGGATAGGAGAAACATGAAGTGAGCGTGCGGGTGAGCTGGAGAAAAGAGAGTGATAGCTACATGAAGGAGCATGCATGCGAGAGAGATGGGCGTGAAAGGAGTGAACATAAAAGGGATTCAAATATTTGAATTCGAGATGATGATGCATGTAATCCATACTTGAACCAGAATTGATCTATCAAACATGCATACACATATGAATTCACGCGCATCTATGTTATTTAACATGTAGATATTACTGATCGATACATTTTAGTAGAACATAATTTGGTTTAATATTTTGAATCGAACCTTATGATTTTGAGATCATTGTATTTGTAAATCATATTATACATATAAAGGAGCAGAATTCTTTGTTGTGCTTTTGAAAGTATATATAAAAAAAGATGTATATAGAATTTTATTCCAATCGAAAATGGATCCCGCCTGAAAAAAATAGAATACAAACGGGATTCAAATTGAGTTGGCACGGTAAACGTGCACTCTGCAAAATTTGAAAGAAGCGGGGAAAGTCGCAGTAACCGTCCGAAACCAAAAGATGCGAGATGGAAATTAATACTGCCTATCCCTGCCACGCAAAGCCTATCTGCTCGATTTCTATAGGTTTCAATAGGGGTAGGTTTGTAATTTCACTCAAACGTGACATAACCGCCTCTCACCCGGATTCATACACGGTGGGCGCCAAAACATAGTGTGTCCTCGGCCGAAATCGACTCCCTCCCCGATTCATACACGGTGGGCGGCAAAAACAAACTCTCGTCGGCAAATATTCAGTGTATGCGAAATTACCGTCCTATCCCCAACCGACTAATATTGTTGTGATGTAGGAAATTTGAAACGGGGGCTAAGTTTGTAAATTTCCTTGCATTTGAGACAAGCACGCCCCGAAGACATGGTTCCCCCCTTCCTGTCCACCTCCATGTCCCCATTCGTACTCCGTGGGTGCCAAAACACCCTCTCCACCCC
Source organism: Triticum aestivum (assembly GCF_018294505.1). Taxonomy (NCBI): domain Eukaryota; kingdom Viridiplantae; phylum Streptophyta; class Magnoliopsida; order Poales; family Poaceae; genus Triticum; species Triticum aestivum. The sequence continues at coordinate 211,684,583 of NC_057802.1, read as the reverse complement.
AGGCTCCTCCGTCCGCCACCCCATCCACCGCCGTCCTCCTCCACCATGTCGGAGCTGATACCCTGATACGTCTCCAACGTATCTATAATTTATGAAGTATTCATGCTATTATATTATCAGTTTTGGATGTTTATGGGCTTTATTAAACACTTTTATATTATTTTTGGGTCTAACCTATTAACCCAGAGCCCAGTGCCAGTTCCTGTTTTTCCCTTGTTTCAGTGTTTCGAAGAAAAGGAATATCAAACGGAGTCCAAACGGAATAAACATTCGGGAGAAGTTATTTTTGGAAAGAAAGAAATCTGACAGACTTGGAGTGCACGTCAGGGGATCAACAAGGAGAGCACGAGGCAGGGGGCGCGCCCACCCCCTGGGCGCGCCCGCCACCCTCGTGGGCCCCTCGTGGCTCCCCTGACCGACTTCTTTCGCCTATATATATCCATATACCCTAAAACCTTCGAGGAACAGAATAGATCGGGAGTTCCGCCGCCATAAGCCTCTGTAGCCACCAAAAACCAATCGGGACCCAGTTCCGGCACCCTGCCGGAGGGGGAACCCTCACCTGTGGCCATCTTCATCATCTCGGCGCTCTCCATGACGAGGAGGGAGTAGTTCACCCTCGGGGCTGAGGGTATGTACCAGTAGCTATGTGTTTCATCTCTCTCTCTCATGTTCTTGAGGTGATACGATCTTGATGTATCACGAGCTATGCTATTGTAGTTGGACCTTATGATGTTTCTCCCCCTCTACTCTCTTGTAATGGATTGAGTTTTCCCTTTGAAGTTATCTTATCGGATTGAGTCTTTAAGGATTTGAGAACACCTGATGTATGTCTTGCCGTGCTTATCAGTGGTGACAATGGGATATCACGTGATCCACTTGATGTATGTTTTGGTGATCAACTTGCGGGTTCCGCCCATGAACCTATGCATAGGGGTTGGCACACATTTTCGTCTTGACTCTCTGGGAGAAACTTTGGGGCACTCTTTGAAGTACTTTGTGTTGGTTTGAATAGATGAATCTGAGATTGTGTGATGCATATCGTGTAATCATACCCACGGATACTTGAGGTGACATTGGAATATCTAGGTGACAATAGGGTTTTGGATGATTTGTATCTTAAGGTGTTATTATAGTACGAACTCTGTGATAGATCGAACGGAAAGAATAGCTTTGTGTTATTTTACTACGGACTCTTGAATAGATTGATCAGAAAGGATAACTTTGAGGTGGTTTCGTACCCTACCATAATCTTTTCGTTTGTTCTCCTCTATTAGTGACTTTGGAGTGACTCTTTGTTCCATGTTGAGGGATATTTATATGATCCAATTATGTTTTTATTGTTGAGAGAACTTGCACTAGTGAAAGTATGAACCCTAGGCCTTGTTTCAACACATCGCAATACCGTTTACACTCACTTTTACCATTAGTTACCTTGCTGTTTTTATATTTTCAGATTACAAAAACCTATATCTATCATCCATATTGCACTTGTATCACCATCTCATCGCCGAACTAGTGCACCTATACAATTTACCATTGTATTGGGTGTGTTGGGGAAACAAGAGACTCTTTGTTATTTGGTTGCAGGGTTGCTTGAGAGAGACCATCTTCATCCTACGCCTCCCACGGATTGATAAACCATAGGTCATCCACTTCAGGGAAAATTGCTACTGTCCTACAAACCTCTGCACTTGGAGGCCCGACAACGTCTACAAGAAGAACGTTGCGTATTAGACATCATACCCCGAAGCCGCCGTCCATTACAAGAGATCGACCTCTCTCATCCACAACTTCGGACCGAGATCCTTGCATCCCGTCCTCTCGCTTCATCGCCGCCGTCGTCCACCTTGCCGGCGCCGCTCCTACGACCGCCTCGTCCACCGCGCCCTGCCCCCATCGTCTACCCTCTTAGATATTCTTCCACGCCGCCGACAGCCATCGCTACCGCAGCACCGTCAAATTCTCAGTAGATGCATCACGGCGCCGCACCAGAGGCGGTACTCTTTCGTATCTGCTCAACTTATTTATCACAGCAAGAAAATAGATCGCCACTGCTTTACTCTGATTTCTTGTCCATCACTTACTTGCTAGTTGAAAGCAAACATTGGTTGCGAAGTTAACTTTGTCTGGTTTGCACCTTCAGATCCTCCATGGCACGCTCAACACTATACTCCCAATGCTTATGGTTTTCCCCTTTTATATTCCACACCAATTAAATAACAGTAGACTAAATTTCAAAATTGGGTCAGTCGATTTTTCAGAGCTCGCCGGTGCGAACGAAGGGGCTCGGGTGGGGACGGTGGTTGGGAGGGCGGTGGTGGGGCCTCGCCGAACGAAGAAAACTCGACGCGGGTGGGGGCGGGGGTCGGGGGTGTGGGTGGCGGAGGAACACAGGCGGTGGGGGCCGGTGGTCCGGCCGGCGGCCCGTGCGGTGTTCTGTATGGGAAGAATCAGAGACGAGGAAGAAGAAGGGTTAGGAGATGTAGGATCTTCATCCAACCGCCTGAAATGGTCGAAAAAAGTCATGCAACTTGCATGCAGACATGCCTTTATATTCAGTACCATCATCGTACCTGCTTAGCACTGCTCCTGAATTCATCAAGCTAAACAACGTGCCACTCATAATTCGAAACTTGTTGCTCAAGTACGAATCTGATATGACACTGATATTACTAAAACAGATAACATTTAACCGGTCAGCTAATGTTCCTACTTTATGTTTGAAAAAGCACGTGCACCACATATAGAGAGACAGCAGGGAGTTGCTTTTTTAATGCGCTCTGGTTCCTCATGTGTGGGCACTGCACAACGAACATTTTATTATCCAAACTCTGCTTGCTCTTCTTTAGCATGTTCCTCTTCCGTTCTTTAATAAGTACTCTCTCCGTTCCTAAATACAACTCTTTGTATAGATTCCACCATGGACTACATAGGGAGCAAAATTAGTGAATCTACACTCTAAAATGTATCTGGATACATCTATATGTGATCCATGGTGGAAATCTCTACCAAGACTTATATTTTGGAACGGAGGGAGTATGATAGTAGTACAGTATGTTCCTTGTAGTGAAGATGAGCAGGGACATTTGTAGTGTAGAGGTCTATACGGTCGGTTGTGATGGACACTTTGAACTCTTCGGGCCTCTTTGATTCGTAGGAGTTTGTAAACATGGGAATAGGATTTGTAGTGGCCTGCCCACTTGAATCCTATAAGAATAGCAAGGAAATGCGGGGAGTTGTGTCGCCTTTGAGTGTTACACTGATATTAATAGTACCGCACCTTCAGTTGAAGAGAGCTAGTATCCAAAGCCTTTCTAGCCGTACCGGCAATACTAGCACATATATTCCAGCAAGTTCCACTTTGCTGATTTTACTCTGATGCTTACGGTTTTCCTGTTATATCTACACTATGATCTGTGTAGCTGCTTTGTGTCGCACTAGCAGCAGCCCACTCTTGAAGCTAAACACCACAGTGACTTACAAAATTGGCACCAAGGCATTGAGTGCCATTCTGGATGCAATGAAACTCATACGCTCCCCACCTATTGATTCTTGTTCAGAATATGATCCTAATGACTATTCTAACCTCGAGGAGTCAAAGGCAGATGGCCTGTCCTGTTCACCCATCAAGGTGCCTATTCTAATTTGGCAAGGTTTTATTGATTGCGCGTATCTTGCATATGTTGTCTTGCATTTCTTCTACTTTGTTGCACCGCCATCTGCTTAGTTTACTCATCATATATGTCGAGATGCCATGCCCATCCATTATCAATACATATTCCATCTGTCATCATACCATGTTTTTCCACTCAAATGATGTTCTTGTGCATCAGACATAAAAAAGGAAGAGGGTGATTGCTGAACCTGAAGGAGCACCAGCAAAGTCCTTGAAAAACGTGGTGGTGCCGAAGAAATCAGATAGCACCCACTTATATTGGCTGTACAACCAGTGACACAAAACGTAGGACCGACTGCAGCAGACTGTACCCATACTTCACTAGCCACACCACTAGCCCCACCACACAGGACCTGCACTCCAGCAAAAGGTATACCGATTTCAGTTGCCATAGCACCAGCCGTACCACAGAAAAATCCCACTCCAGCAAAAAGTACAGCAAGTCCACCGGCCGAAGACCTATCCCAACTACAGAGACGGCCAATTCCTGCTGATTGGAACCCCATTCCAGTTATTCCCAGTTTAAAAGACAATGCTTTCAATGTTGTTAGGGACTACGTGCATATATTCCCATCGTCGGAAGATTATAGTGAAGACAAACACTATTTTCACATCTTCCTGTCCAACTTACGTGTAAGTGCTATTATTCATGGTTATTATTTTCATGTTTTCTGCTTATTGAACGCATCAATGATTGACATTACATTGTTGTAAGTGGGTGAGGGTCAATCTGGATAGTCATGACGAGCAAAGCTTGCTTGTGCTTTTCAAGGAAGCATTGCAGCAGTATCGGTGTTACCTGAGGAAATCACACTTTGATGGCAAGTCTATAAACGAATTTCCGGTGAAGTCTCCTGTGCTAAATTTAGAAGACATTGAATGGAAAAACCTTGTTATGCACTGGCCTCGTTCCCAAGATGAGGTGCTGTCTATGAAATCACATGACAATTTGAATTCTACTTTTCCGCATGTGCCTTACGGATCTTTTTTGCAAGAAATCTGCTCGAAGAAGAATTCCGGCTTGAAAAGAACGACGGGATATCGCAAATATGCTGCCCGCTGCTTTGCTCTTGTTAGTACCTGTTGTCCTGTATCATTGTACTTGCATACATACCTGGTTCAATATGTGACAGTAGTATGCATGATAGCTTGCTTATCAATTGTTCGCTCCAAATTATCTGATCTGTATAAATGGTTACATTATTGTAGAATACATCCAATCCAATGAATTTTTTAGCTCTGCATTGTTCTTGTAAGTACTTGTTGTCCTTTATCAGTGTACTTATATTGACATGTAGTTTTTCATGGACCATCACTCTGCAGCTTATTTTCCTTTGCCCTCCATATTCTACACATCAGATCTATATTTACTCTTACCATAAGGTTGGATAACACCGACCGTACTGAAGAAGTTTAGCTATGCATTGCTCTTGGCTGTACCTTTTGCATGTATCGTTGTACTTACATTTATAGCTACTTGGTTATGCAGCATCACTCTTCATCTTATCTTAAATATTCTCCATTTTTTCTTATATTATCACATCTATATTTACTCTTAACAAAATGTAGAATAAAGGCAATGCTTATGAAGAAGATTCTGTGGTAAACTTCTTGAATTGCCCCCCCATCAACATGGACAAGGGCTTTATAGAGCCTGTCTTCACCAATAATGTAAGTTTGTCCTTCTCAAGCCTTCAAACTTTGTTGTGTATATTTGGTTAGGCATGACTGCAACAGATGTTTATTTTTGGTGTTTGCATCAAATTGCATGTTTAAAGTTTATTATGTAGTTCATAAACAAAAGTTTGTCCTTCTCAATTTAAGTTTTCAATTGTACAACCAAGTTCCTACTTCATACCATGTAAATTAAACTATACAGAGCAAGTGATCTTCTTTTGCACTACATGTATGCTTCGGTTCTTGATCCGTAATCCAGTGGTGTGGTGAACCTACCCACTACAGCACAATGTCATATTCTGCAATGTCTTAACTATGAACAATGTCATATCATTCTACTATTATTTAAACCGTCTCTTTATTTGCCAATCTGAAATGAGATAAATTGACAGCACACTACCATTGATACTTATGAGTTATTGATCTGTAATCGAGTGGTTTCGTGAAGCTGCCAACTCCTTCACTGTCGGCATTCTTGGAACGGGGGTCCCCCGACTTGGCTGCCTGCAGCCCACGGCGTGGCTAAGCCAGCAGGCCGTACGGCCCATCCTCATCAACATGGCATCCAAGGCCCTCGCGAGGGTCCAAGCCTCGCGAGGCGGACGACGCAAGACCTCCTCTGGAGCGGCTGAGCCAGGCAGGCTCACGAGGAGCGGAGATATCAAGGCAGGGCAAACCTCACGAGGCTCTCATGACGTGAGCCATGACGAACGGCACCAGGCGGGCGCCAGCGCGCGCAGCGTCCTTATTTTCTCTTTGGTGCTAAGCAGGCCAGCGCAGGCGAAGAGTACCGAGGCATCAGGGAAAGGTTGCTATATTGGTGCAGCGAGACCAAGACTAGGAGGACGGCGAGATGGAGGTCATCGTGGAGCCCAAGACGGCGTCACCACCAGAGCTTTTCGCAGGCGAAGACCGCTTTTGTCAGCATAGCTTGTACTGGCTGTCCCCCTTCAAATTTGCCCGCCGTTGTTGGCTCCCTTCCCGCTCGATATTTGGGAAGAGGACCAGGGCCTCTATAAGTAGAGCTAGCCATCACAGTAGAGGCAGGTTGAACCGATCGAGCAATTCACCCAGCTCTCACCCACACAAGTTAGCCAGGCACAAGAACACCTCAACCTCAGGAGGCTGTTCTTCCCCTTGTACTGTTCATCATCAGCCCTAGAGGCAATCCACCACCACCACACTGGAGTAGGGTATTACACCACAACGATGCCCCGAACCAGTATAAACCTCGTGTCTTTCTGTGTTGCAAGTTCGTCGAGTTCGTCTACGAGATATTAGCGAGCTAGGGCGTAGATCGGTAGGAGGGAAAGAGTTCGCGCGCACCCCAGTGTTCGAACCTTAAGGGTTTGCCGGAACCCCACATCCAACAATTGGCGGGCCAGCTAGGGGTGCGCTGGAGCTCCTCCTCCACCGGCCAGCTCGTCGACGCTACCCGGCCACGATGTCCGGCGACTCAAGGGCCGGCTTCGACCGCTGGGTAGCCTGGCCAGCCCGGGCAGCGCCGCCTACCCGTGAAGGTCTCGACCCCGCACTCCAGGCGGCACAGGCACCGCCAAACTCCGCCGGGCGCGGGCAGCGCGGCCAGGCGTCGTCCACCCTCACCCCACGACAGGTATGGGCCGCCGCAAGAGCAGCGAACCGCGCCGCAGCAACGACGCCGCACTCACGGCGGGAGCAAGCAAACATGCGGGCTGCGCTCACCGTCGCAAGGGAGCTACTGCGGTGCAGGCTGATGGAAAGCGGCCGGGACATGCTGCTGGAACGTGTGGCCGAGCTGCTGGATGCAGCGGCGTTGGGAGCACCGCCCTTCTGCTATCGACTTCCTCCTCAGGCCACTGCAGGGCCGCGCGGTGAACTTCACCACATCCGCGCGCCATCAACTACGCCCGGGGGCTTCATCAACATCAGCACGACCAGTGGCGTAGGGGGCTCCGACTCCCCCATACCGTCCGCGATGGGCACAGGCGCAAGGGTCGCCCTCCACGGTCCCCGCCGGATGCCGTGTTGTCATCCACAGGACTCCACCATGGGTCGAGCAACATGGAGCATGGGGCACCACGGCGAGGTGTTCGGGGTGACGGCCCCGGAAGCCTACGTGCCCCGCATGATGGATCAAGGGTACGCACCAGAGGACGATCCTGGCTCGTTCGTTGGAGAAGATTGGGGAGAGGGGGCGCTAGGAGCTGAAGCCTTCCAAGAACCAATGGAGAACCACGACGGTCACACCGGCAACGGCAACTACAGGGTACCACTAATCTCTTAGGAATAGGCTTATGCTAACCATGGGCTGCAGATGACTCAGGTTGCAACGTCGATCGACGACCCTGGCATGGCAGCATCCATTCCAACAAGGGAGACACGCTGGGGGCCGCCGGGAGGAAGCCAGGAGCAAGGCCCCTTCCTGCGGCGCGCGACACCTGGCGACACCCGGAGGTAGGCCCTCTGCCGGGGAGGCCTCAACAACCCTTCCCCCGGTAGAGGACCTGTGGTCGCTGAGGGAACCGCTGGCGTCCTCTTTCCCTCCTTTGTGTCGTCCTGGTGACCGGTCGGCTTAGAGGAGGTCAAGGGCGGCGCAAGGCGGGGCCCTCGTCTGGCGATATGAAGCAAGGCCGGTACCTGTGAAGAAGGCCCGGTGCCTGTGAAGCTCGCCGCCCGTGACACTCTCACGTAATAATGAGTTGGGGTTGTACACGCCCCGGAGTCTTAGGGGTGCCGGCCTCAGGCCCTGGGGCTCCCTCCCACGCCTAGTGGTAGCACTTAGCTCCGCGCTGGTGAGAAGACTTGAAGACCAGAAGACTAGACTAGGTGCCGGACGTGGCCTTTTGCTTTGGATCTCTTTCTCCGTAGCTTTGCTTTCTGGATCTGGATTTGAGTTGAAGTTGAGTTTTTATTGATGCGCGCGGGGGGGGGCCTTTTCTTGTTCGAGCATTTCCTTGCCTTCTGGATCTCGTTTTGAATGGGACTCATGTCCACGCCTTCCCCTCGCGAGCTCCTCGCGAGCGGGATAGCGCGAAGCGCGCACACCAAGTGCGCGCAAGCACTACAACTGGTGCTCAGCTGTAGTGGGGCCCCATCTGACAGGGCGACGAGCTCCGCAGGGTTCTCAGGAACTCGACACGTCACAGCCCAGCTCAAAGCTGGCGCTGACTAAGGTAAACCAAGGCAGAGAACCCACATCCGGATTCATAAATTCATGACACAAACTCTCATCGCATGGGAAAGTAAAAACTGCAATTTGCTTACATGAGGGGCTCCCCCTCTCAAAATGCTCTTACAAGTTTCCAAGGGCCACGCCCGAGTTTGTGCGCAGGATGAAATGATAGGAGAACAAGGGATCAGCCAGAAATGTCGCTCGCTATGTCACCCGCGGATGCGTCACTCGCGTCGTCGTCGTCTTCATCGGCATCGTCGCCGCCATCGGCGATGCCCCCGTCGCTGTCGTCAACCACGTCACCTTCGTCTGCAACGACCACCGCTGCGTCATCCTCCGAAGTGAAGGCCCTGACCAACGCGTCCACATTATCCTCAACCCAACGCACTAGGTCGCCCCGGACAACCGAGGGTACGGGGGCGATGGCGGCGTCGAAATCAAAGTTGGGGTTGGCATTCAGGAGGTGGCTGAAGACATGGGAGAAAGCGCGCTCGAGCAGGCCACGCCCCCTTTCCTCCACAAGCTGGCGAGCTCTAGCAGATCGAGCCTCTAGGCGCGTCACCACCTCGGCGAAGCAGGTCAGGTGGCTGGCATAATCATTCGAGTGAGGGGTCGGTGCCTCCACGTCGCAAATATGGCCCAGGGCGATATTGGCCCTATTCCGGAGATTCTGAAGCATAGGGGCATGCTCACGCTCCAGCGTTCGTCGCTGGAGCACCTCCTCCGTGTTTTGCCTCGCGACGGCCTCTGCGTCATCAACCCGCCTCCGGAGGGAACGCAGCTCGGCACGGGCGGAGGCCAAGTCCGCCTGCGCCATAACCAGGGCGGCGGCCATGGCTTCCGCACGCCTCTCAGCCTCGTCCAACCTGGGCCTGAGGGCAGCGGCCCTGCCCTCATCTTCCATGCCTGCGAGCTTCAGCTTCAGGTCGTACCTACCCTCCAGATCTGCGAGAACCTCGGCCACCTGGCGATCAACCTCCTCCTCGACTCTAGCCTCACGAGCCCCGACAGCATCTTGTGCTTGGGCAACTTGACGCTCCCTCGTCTCCAATTGCTCGAGCTCGAGGCTGTGCTCCATGGCTTCCAGGGCCAGCGCCTCCTCACGCTTCCGGACCTCCTATTCCTTCGCGGGCGTCCCCCTCAGCGACGCAAGAGCGGCCCTGCGCGCCTCCACTTGCTGCTCATGAGACGCACTCCAGGCCTAGAGCTCCCACGCGCGCTTCTCCGCAGCCTCGTGGCGGCGGTCAGCCTCGCGAGCCTCGTCCAAAGCTCGTGAGCGGGCTTCATGGGAAACCTTGAGAGGCGCCTCTGCCTTTGCGTTCTCAAGGTCGCGTTGATAGCGGCCGAGGTTGATGGCCACCTTCAGCTTGCGCCGCTCCTCTGCCAGCCGGAGACCTTCAGCCTCAAGACGCGAATCGACACTCGCAAGCTCTTCACCAAGTCGACACATCGCGCCCATCGCCTCCTAGAAGAGCTCGTGACGAACCACGCCCCGCCCGCGCTCGAGCTCAAACGCTTGGCCCACCTCGTCCTCCGCCTCGGGGGCTGTGGGCGTGGCACCAAGTGGTGTGCCCCCTCCAGGCAGGGGGTTGGGGGCTGACGCCGAGCCAGACGTCAACCAGTCCTCGCGAGGAGCCCAAGCTGACCGGGGCCCGCTGCTCAGAGAGGAGCCGAAGATCGAAGCCAACAAATTGCCATCCATGACCAGCGGAGGAGTCTTGGCCACGCCTGCCAAGCTCCACACCAAACCGGGGGGAAGGAGCCAGGGCCGCAGGTTCAGCACGCCAAGAAGGCAGGAGTGCCCCTTCAACCAACCCTGCTCCGGGGGCGACAAGCGGACTCAGAGCGCTCGAGGCCGGCGGAAGAGTTGAGGAAGAAGGGGGCCGTTTCTCAGGAGATTCGGCAGCCTCGGTGGAAGGAGCCTTGAAAGACTGGCGTCAGAAGAAGGAAGCAGCGCGTAATAAGCTATGGCAGCAAGGTACTTACGCATCAATGGCGATGTACTTTCGTCGCTTCAGTGGCCCGAAGATGCTGCTACCGCTAGGGGATCCTTTCCTCTTGCGGAGCTCACCAAAGTCCACACAAAGACGATCGAAACGCTGGACGTGACGGCCGGTGCGCAGAGGGGCCGGAGAAGAGCCTGGAAGGATACCTTCAGAGATGCCTGGTTGCGGCAAACAGCCAGGCACCGCCTCACCACAACCTCCCGAGGCCCCTGGAGCTTTGGCCTCGGGAGCCGCGTGCTGCGCCTCCTCAATAATCGGCGCCTCAGGAGGGGGGTCGCAGGCCCCTGAAGACGACGCCCCAGGATCATCATTCGGCATGCGTTCCTCAGGACTTGGGCCACCGGCCCCCGTCGGAGCTCGCCCACCTGCACCGTTGCTTGGGGCGAGCTCGGCACCAGCGGCAAGGAAGGGAACCCCGACGACGGGGTTCTCACGAGGCCCTTCCAGGCCGATCGCCCGCGACCCCCATTCATCAAAGGAGGGCATGCTCGCGGCAAACTCATCCCTGTTCTCGCAACGGTACATCAGGCAGCTCTTCCTGGGCATGTCGTCCGGCAGAGGGCTACCGTCAGAACCATGAGCATCGTCTCCCGCGTTTTAAGAGGAAACCCTTCCTCCTGAAACCTCATGTGGTCTTGTCTGCTGAGCAAGGTCCACATCGGGCGGGAATGGCGCTAAAGCGGAGCGACTCGACGCTTGACGAACTCCATCACCACCATAGGCGCAGTCACGCCGCGGTCCTTCAACATCCTCAGCCTGGCCCAGACAGGGGCAAGGCGGGGGCTCGTGAGCTTCTGATGGCCGCAACCGGAGTTTGGAACAGCAGGCCCTGCCGGAGCCTGAAGCAGGGGGCTGAGCACGCCGGCATCGACAAACACCCATCGCGTGCGAAACTCGCTTGTGGATGAAGGGAGCTCGAAGTCAATACCCGCGCCCACGGTCGCAGCCACGGCCTGGAAGCTCACGCACCCCAAGCATTGCTGAGGGTCGGCCAGATGCAATGAGAAGAAGTGACGGAGGAGGGCCACCGAAGGAGCGATGCCCACCATGGCTTCACACATGAAGGCGAAGACAGTGAGAAGACTCACCGATTGGGGGTCAAGATGCAGCATGTGGATCTGGTAATGCTCTAGCACCGTGTTGAGGAAGGCAGAGAAAGGAGGAATCAGGCCAGCCTAGAGGGCATCTATGAAGATTGGGACCTCGGTGGCTGCCCCAGCCATGCGGGTGCGAGACGTAGGCCAAGCCACCGTCTCTCCCCACTCGTTGAAGCTGGAAGAAAGCATCGGGCGCACCTTGTCCATGGCCTCGTCGTTGAGCACCCAAGATCGGCCTAGCGCTGGCTCGACAGCTGGAGGTGCGCCGGACGAAGACATTGGCTTCTTCCCCTTGTTCGCCTGTTTTGGCGCCGTGGCAACGAAGCAAGAGGAGGGCAGGTCGATCGGAGAAGGGAAGCAGAGCCACAAGGAAGCAGAGGAATTGGGGAAGCAAGGCGCAGGCGACGGAGGAATAACTGTGTAGGCCGCAGGGGCCGCATAGCCAGGCGGATTCAAAGGCAGCATGGGGAAGCGGAGACGCCCACGTCCAATCAACCGCCATGCGTCGACCGAGGCAGTGGGCTTTTGGGGCCCGCGGTGCTCCGAACTTGACCCTTGGCTTCGCCGCGAAGCCAAGCCCGAGTGCACCTTGGGCCCGGGTGCTACTGTCGGCGTTCTGGGAACGGGGGTCCCCAGACTTGCCTGCCTACGGCCCACGGCGTGGCTAAGCCAGCAGGCCGTACGGCCCATCTTCATCAACATGGCATCCAAGACCCTCGCGAGGGTCCAAGCCTCGCGAGGCGGACGATGCAAGACCTCCTCTGGAGTGGCTGAGCCAGGCAGGCTCACGAGGAGCGGAGATATCAAGGCGGGGCAAACCTCACGAGGCTCTCGTGACGTGAGCCATGACGAACGGCACCAGGCGGGCGCTTGGCGGGCGCCAGCGTGCAGTGTCCTTATTTCCTCTTTGGTGCTAAGGAGGCCACTGCAGGCGAAGAGTACCGAGGCATCAGGCAAAGGTTGCTATATTGGTGCAGCGAGACCAAGACCAGGAGGACGGCGAGACGGAGGTCATCGTGGAGCTCAAGACGGCGTCACCACCAGAGCTTTTCGCACGCGAAGACCGCTTTTGTCAGGATAGCTTGTACTGGCTGTCCCCTTCAAATTTGCCCGCCGTTGTTGGCTCCCTTCCCGCTCGATATTTGGGAAGAGAGATTGCCACCAGGGACATGGCCAGCGTGAGTTCTAGGTCGAGAGAATTCCACCAGGGACATGTGAGAATGGAAGCGAAAGCACCAGAGATGTCCCGCCTCACCACGAAAGCAGCCGGCATGTCCCATCACGCGGCCGTAGCAGCACAGACGTCCCGCCGCGCCGCCGAAGCAGCACGGAGGTCCCGCTGCACCGTCGATCTAGAAGACTAGTCTGGCCACGCCGCGGAAGAAGAAGAGATGTCCTGCCACGTCGCAAATGCAACAGAGATGTCCTCCCACGCTGCGGCGGCCTGGGAAAAGTTCTCGCGGGCAGGCGAGGACTCTTACAGGCGCATGCGTGAGATCGTCCATTGCCAGATGGATCAGATCTCTGTTGCAGGATGACATGAAATCTTCTTCGGAATAGGCTACTAGCATCATCCGGCAAGTAAATGAGAGCAATGCGAAGCTCTTGGCCGAGCGCGACCTTCTGAGGGCAAAGATCGTCGAAAGTGCAGATCAGCAGGAGGAGACTGTCGGATTCTGGGTTCCGGCAAACCCTTGTGGTTCGAACTCTGGGTTGTGCACGAAGAACTCTCTCTCCCTAGCTCTCTCTCACACCAATCTGAAGGCCTAGCTCGCCGAACCTAAGGAACAAGAGACACAAATGTTTATACTGGTTCGGGCCACCGTTGTGGTGTAATACCCTACTCCATTGTGGTGTGGTGGATTGCCTTGTAGGCTGAGGATGAACAAGTACAAGGTATGAATAGCCTCCTGAGGTGAGGTGTTCTTGAGCTCGATGAGCTGGTGTGTGTGAGAGCGGTCCGAATGATGCCCCCCTCTATGGTGATGGCTAGTCCTATTTATAGAGGCCCTGGTCCTCTTCCAAAATGTTAGGTGGGAAGGGATCCCACAACGGCCAATTTTGAAGGGAGACAACTAGTACAAGTTATCCTGACAAAAGGTGGTCTTCGCCTGCCAAAGGATCTGGTGGTGATGCTGTTGTGGGCTTCGTGGTGACCTCTGTCCTGCCATCCTGCTGGTCTTGGTCTCGTTGCACCGATATGGAAACCTTTGCCTGATGCCTCGGGACTCCTCGCCTGTGCCTGCCTCTTTAGCACCAAAGACGAAACTGGTACACTGCGCCCGCTGGCGCCCGCCTAGCCTTGGTCGTCATGGCTCACGTCACGCGCACCTCGTGAGGTGCCCCCTTCCTTGATTTCTCCGCCTAGCGAGGCTGCCCCTGAGGAGGTCATGCGTCGTCCGCTTCGCGAGGCTTGGCCCCTCGTGAGGGTCTTATGTGCTTGGTGCTGAAGATGGGCCGTGCTAGTAGCCCCCGAGCCCGGGACGCCGACAGTAGCCCCCGAGCCCAAGGCGCGCTCGGACTTGGCTTCGAGGCGAAGCCAAAGGGCAAGTGCGGAGCGCCGCAGGCCCCAACCACCTACGGCCTTGATTGACGTTGGCGTCTCCGCTTCCCCACGCTGCCTCGGCAACCGTCCTCACCTGACAAAAGGCTGGCGCACGCCGCAGGGCCTTCATTACCTTCCTTCGTCTTGCTCCAAATCCCCTTTCTTGTTCTTCGCCCCCAAAGACTCCAGATCCACACGAACCCCTCTCCGAGCTGACAGCCAATAGCGTCTGACAAGGCGAAGGCCGCGCCCTCGCCTTCCTGGTACGAGCCGGCCTTGAGGGCACCTAGCGTCTCAGGGAAGAATCTCGCCGCCACGCTTCTGATGACGGCGGAGGGCAGCAACGAGAAGGGAAAGACCACGCTCCAGGCGGGCTCCGCCGAGCCGGAGTCCTCTGGCAGTACCTTCTATCCCTTCTTCATGAATAGCGTCGTCGCGGGGCTGGTCCCCCCTTTCTCCGACTTCTTCTATGCCGTCCTCAACCACTACAAGCTGCATGCCCTTTATCTTCATCCAAATCCGTCCTCCTCCTGTCGATCTTCGCCTTGTATTGCGAGGCATTTGTGGGGGTGATATCGTCCGTGGTGCTACTTCGCCACTTCTTCTACCTCCAGAACAAGGATGGCCATTGCTCGGGATGCGCCAACTTCGTTGCGGCCACTAGGACCAACGTGATCTCGAAGGCCGGGAAGAAGGCTGAGGGCTTCAGGAGCAAATGGGTCCTCATAGACGCCAAGTGATCCAACCCTTGGTTGGTGCTGCCGACGGAGATGCCCTCGCCTCACAATGAGTGGCTCCGCGCGAAGCTCACTGACCCCCGGGGGAAGTAGGTGCTGGAGAAGATGACCGCTAACCTGAAGCCTGATGACCCGAAGGCGGCGAAGCTGATGGGGGCCATGATCGTCAAGGAATTCCTGGCGCAGCGCGTAGCCCTGCTCCAGGCGCGCTCGCGCCCCTTGTGGAAGCTCGAGGACGAGGGGGACGACCTCCGTCTGCGCCCGGATGCTTTGTCAAACGAGTAGCTGGGCGCGGCTCTCCGCCTCCTGGTTGGGGACGATCAGGGGTATCCGCCGGACACCCATCTTCTCTTGTACTGCCGCCCAGATGGGGCGAAGGTGGCTGCCACCATGCCTGTCTTTGATGGGTGCGGGCTCATGCCGCCAGCGCCTTCCGAGGCCCCGTTGGTGACGGCCCCGGTGATAGTGTCCTCAGCCGAGTACAACGAGGAGGAGAGGCCCGACTCGGAGGCGACCCGTGAGGGGGAGGGAGAGACTTCCCCTCTCGTGGCGGATCTCCTCCGCACCCTTCCTGACGATGATGAGTCTGGCGACCATCCGGTGAGGGAGCACCACCCCCAGCTGGGGTTACCACGAGGTCCAGGGGCACTCCACAGAAGAAGCCGCCGGCTGGAGTCCCGACGAAGACCAGGTCGGCGCTGATCTCCCGAGGCAGCGCCCCTGTTCTGACGCCGACCAGTGCCGTCGCCGGCCCAGCTGCTGCTCCTTCTTCTGCTCCATGGCCCTCACGCCGGCACCCCCGGCTGTAAAACCTTCGGGCCTCATGCTTCAGAAGAGGTCGAGGGACTATGCCATCGTAGGCTAGTAAGTGCCTTGTCATGATTTTGTCCTTGCTCCTGCCGCTGCTTCTTGACGCTTTTCTTTTGCACCACCAGGCCAATGTCGGCGGTGAAGAAGAAGAGAGAGGGGGCGTCCATGCCTTCTGGAATCCAGCCTGTTGCAGTCGCACCTCCGTCGGCGCGGAAAGGTGGCGGCGGCGCTCATGCTTCTCTGGCCCGGTCGTCCTCGCGAAGCGCAGAGGACCGTCCTCAGGAGAAAACGGCCTCCATAGCCAAGCCAGCTCCGGAGGCGTCCGATCCCAACTCACCGGCCGAGGTCCCAGCGGCTCAGGAGCCCCCAGCCCCTTCTTCTGCTGCCGCTGACTCGCAGGCCTTGGCGGTGACACTACCTCCTCCTCCTCCCATCATAGCGCCGGTCCACGATCCCGCTGCTGCACCCGACGCTCTCGAGGAGGCTCTTTCCATGATGACCCACCTTTGGGGTGACCTTCAAGGCGCCAACCGTCGTTTGGCATCAGGGCGCCTGGAGTTGATCTCGGGGTGGGTGCGGTCTGACGCGTCCGTGAGGGAGGCCTGGGATCAGGTCGTGGCAGCTTCCGAGGAGGGTAAGCGGGCCATCGACCAGGCCGCAGCCACCCGCGAGGTGGAGTTGAAGGATGCCGAGGCCGCCAAGGAGCGTTGCGGGGTAGCGGAGGCTGAGCTGGGGAAACTGCGCAAGGAATGCGCTGCCGCGGCTCGCCAGCGGGAGGCACGGGAGGAGAAGCTGAAGGCTCGAGAAGAAGCAGTCAACGGTCGCGATGCTGAGCTGGAGCAACTGGCGCAGACGCAGGCCGTGGAGCGCGACCGCTTGGAGAAGCTGCAGAAGAAGGTGGGGGCGGAGAGGACCCAGCTAGAAGCCAAGGCGAAGGTTCTGGCTGGGGACCGCGTGGCCTTCAAGTCTCTTGAGTGGAGATCCCGTGAGGCACTGCAGGAGCTCTACGAGAAGGGCTTGGAGAAGCCGCTGCCGACCAATGACGAGGGCCCCGCCCAGCTGGTCCCTCATCTTGTTGTAGCGCTCGAGAACGTCGTCAACGGAATCGGCCCCATGGTGGAGGGGGAAACCCGCACGCTCTCCTCCTCAGCCCTGACGCGCGTCTTCAGCCACCTCCATCTTTGCGCCCCTGAACGCTGATCTTGGCGAGCTGTTCGAGGCCGTGGAGGAAGAGCAATGCGCAGCTGCTGCCGAAGCCATGAAGGGCCAGGTGGATGCCCTCTTGAAGAAGTTCCTTGCCATCGACCCCGCGCTCTTGACCGACGGTGTTGCCGATCCTGCGACTCCGGCGGATGGCATAGGTGAGGGCAACGTCGTCGTTGAACGAACACTCCTAGCGGGTGATGGCGGCGCCCAAGGCTGACAAGGGGGCTTGCTGGCGGCTCCTCTTCCTACTTTTATTTCTGCAACATGCACCATTCCTCGTGGAGGCGTTTAAAAAGTGTGTTTGGTGTTCGAAGGACGGTATGTTTTGTAATATTTTGTTAAGATTCCACGATTTCCTTCTCGTTTGCTGGGTGTTCTATGTCGGCAGGGCCCAACCCCACGCATACCTCATCCGCCGTTGCGCCATCCGGATCACCAGGACGGGACCAAGGGGTGAGGGGCTACGTGGCCAGTTAGGCTACTGAGTCACGATGCTCAGGAGTCCCCCTTGACGCGCAAACGGCTTACGAGAAGGAGATGCGGCAGTAGGCCTTAGTGTTCTACATCGGCAGGGCCCGACCCCGCGCGTACCTCATCCGCCGTTGGGCCGTCCGGATCACCAGGATGGGACCAAGGAGTGAGGGGCTACGTGGCCAGTTAGGCTCCTGAGTCGCGATGCTCAGGAGTCCCCCTTGACGTCCAAAGGGCCTTCATACCTTTTCCTTCGCCGAGGCTCCGCCTGGGAGGGACGCGCGACGACCAGGTCTGAGGGACCTGGCTGGGTGGCGTACGCTCGGGCGTGACCTGAGCGTAGCCCCCGTGCCCAGTCCCCTCACCCGACTCTCCTGACGGGAAGTGTTGCGACGAGGCTGGACACTGAGCCCGGAGGCTCCCTGACGTTGGTACGGCCATGGGGCCGCCCTCAGTTGTTTATCACTAGCGCGGAGTGTAGTAGTTCCGCACTTGCATGGGCATAGCCGCTCCTCGACCGTGCCAACTGCCAGCGCGGAGCATGGTGCTTCCACTGGTGCATGGGTGAGGGCTCCCTCTGAGTGGAGCCCCCGGGGCGTGTACAGCCCCACCTTGACATGTAGCTTGCACGGCAGGGCCAGACGAGGTGTGTCTGGGCACTCGTGAGCCAGCGCGGGACTCACGAGGCCCTACCTTAAGCCGGGTTGCGCCTAGTCTTGGTTCTTGATATCTGCAATGGCCCTACCTCAAGGTGGGTTGTGCCTGGTCTTGGTTCTTCATATCTGCAGTGGCCCTGCGAGATGGTTAGGCAACCTGCGCCAGACAAATCTTCTGAGGTGATCGCATGAGAAGGCCAAACACAAATGACCCCAGGAGGTGACGTCAACGGGGCTGGCCCACAGACAGAGCTCAGTCGTTGGGATTATCGACGCTGCAGGGACGGACCCGAGCACAGACGCAGTGCCTAGTGTTCTCATGCGAAAAACCCTAAAGAAAGACGACTGGCGCGTGGCTCCCGTGGTGGCGAGGCACCGAGGCGCGCGCCCTGGCTTGTCTGTCCGTGATTAGCTCATCCGGGAACAAGGCACCAAGGGCCATGGGAGGTGACCTACACGGGATCTGGCCCGTGAACCAGAGCTCAGCCTCTTGGGTTTGGCGATGCTACAGGGACGGACCCGAGCACATCTGGCCCATGAGGAGGTTGTGGGTGGGCTTGCAAGGGCGCACGACATTCATGGTATCGAAGCACCGGACAGGCAGGTGATAGTTATAAGATAATCCATGTAGGAGGGCAAGCTAGTTCAAATAGATGCAAGACGATACATGCCACTAGGACGAACCCGAGCGGCCTGAGGATGATGCAGCCCAAGGGACGCCCTAGCTGAATGAACTGGAAAGAGTCACCTAGTACTGCTACGGAAGAGGCGTTGTAGTAGTTGAAGATGCTTGCTGAAGGAGTCGCTCCTCACGAGCCGCCAGGGTCCTTAGCCTCAGGAGGCTCTGGGGGCCAGGTGGTTCTTGAAGAACCGTCGCCATCTCTACCAGGATTGCGTGATGCCTGGCCTCCTGAGCCGCCAGAATGCTCCGCAAGCGGCGCTGGAAGGTGAGAGCCACGTTCGGCAGGCCGAAAGGCATGCGAACGTAGCTGTGAGGGGCACCCTCACACCGACCAATGCACGAAGGCCAGAAACGCTCCTGAGATGCTGCCCTGTTGAGCCTAGGGATGTCGACGCAGATGCGCAGCTCGTCGTCCTCGCTAGGACGCGGAGCTGCGCCAGGTGGTGGGCGGCTGTCGCCGCGTATGGTCCTTGCTTCCTGAAGCTCCTCAGTCGCCTTGGTGATGAACTCCTGAGCAACAGGAGATCCATGCCTTGTGCCCTCTTGAGGGAAACATGCGGAGAAGCATGCTTCCACGTGGTGCCTGAGCGCCTCCCTCGTGACGTTGGCTAGGTCTGAGGCCCTCCAGAAGAGAGCCCCCGAGCCCAGCCTGAGGAGGGCGCCGGGCGTGCCTTCCTATGCGAGGGAGGGAGGTGCCCCATCTGCGGGCGCATGTCCTAAGGTGGTGCTGCTGGAAACGCCGCTCTCCTGAGGCCCTTGGTGGAGCAGCTGCTTCTTCTTCTTAGGGATGGCCTCAGGAGGGTAGATGGTGCCTTCGTTATCTGGGTCTTCGGCTGCTGCAGCTTGGTAAGCGCGCTCGAGAGAGCACACCACGTCCTTCTCCTCGCAGGCGACCGTGATGACGCCGCTGGTCCCTGGCATCTTGAGGACGTTGTAGCCGTTATGGGTTACTGCCATAAACTTGGCAAGGGCTGGATACCTGAGGATGGCGTTGTACGGCAGGCAGATGTGGGCGACATCGAAGTCAATGAGCTCGGTGCGATAGTTATCGCACTTGCCAAAGGTCACAGGGAGGCGGACCTGCCCTATCGGGGTGGTGGAGCCATCGGTCACTCCTGAGAAGGGCTTGGTAGGCTGCAGCTGATCGTATGGCACCTGGAGGCGGTCAAACGTCTCGACGGACAGGACATTGAGCCCTGCGCCGCCGTCGATGAGGGCCTTCGTGACTTGGACGTTGCTGATGATGGGCCAGCAGAGCATCGGGAGGGCGTCGGCAGTTGCCGCGCACTTGAGCTGGTCGAACGAGCTGAAGGTAATGGCGCACTTGGACCACCTGAGCGGGCGCGTGGCCTCGAGCCTGGGGAGGGCAGCATTAGCTTCGCGGGCGAAGTACTTTAAGATGCGCTGGGAAGCTGGGGCTTGAGCACCACCCAAGATTCAGGCGATGGCACGAGGCTCCTAGAAGCCCCCAGCCCCCTCGTCCTGATGGTGGTCGTCGTTCCTCCTTGGTGGTGGCGACAGCGGAGGGAGGCCAGTGTTGCCCTGAGGACGGTCCTCACGAGGCTGCTCCCTCCAGGCGCCCTCGCGAGGCTGATCCTGCCAGCGATCCTTGCGAGGTTGGTCGCGCCACTCCTGGCGAGGGCCGCGGTCGTCCCAGCATCCTCCACTTCGTCCTCCTCCTCGGCCGTAGCCCCGGTCGTTGCGCTCGGGGCGTCGACCGAAGTGCCCATTGCGGATGGCCCTAAGCTCTTATCAGTCGTTGGTGTTGTGGCTGTGTACGTTGTGGAAGGCGCAGAACGGACGACTGCTCTTGGATGACTCGGGGTGGTCTCGGCTGCGCTTCATCTCCGGCTCAGCCGCAAGCACGGCTACTCCCTTGCGCTTCACATCTTTGGTCTTGGCCTTCTTGTCTACCGGGTCGGCGGCTGGAAGCTGGAGGAGGGAGAGGTGCCCTTCCTCAGCTCTTGCGCACTTGGTCGCCATGTTGAACATCTCCAGGGCTGTCTCGATGCTCAGCTCGTAGAGCTGCAAGAACTCCGTAGGGTCCGGGGTGCCGTCGTTGCGCGGGGACAGGTCTGGCTTGAACTTGCCTGGCCAGACGATGCGGCGCAGCTCGGGAGTGATGGCGCGACAGCCTGCTGGGGTCACTGGAGCCCGCTGCGGGGGCGGAGCCTGGTCCTGATATCCATGCGCCGCCGCCGCATGCGGCACGCGGTCTTGATGCGGTGGTGTTGGGAGTGTAGGAACGTTTTCTTGCGGCCGGGGGACTTCTTGGCAGCTTTCGTGCGCGGGTGCCCAGTATGGCGGGTCACACCGCGGGGCCGCGCGTCTTGGTGCGAGGGCGCCGTCTTGATGCGGAGGTGGTGGAGGCGCTCCGTGAGCTACATCGCCCGCAGCTGGATAGCCCCCAGCAGCGCTGACGAGCTCGGTGATGCGGTCCAGCCAGTCCTCGTAGAGGTCGTCGACCGGGCGGTAATGCAGGAGCTCGCGCGCCATGAGCAGCGCGGCCTGCGCATTCATGGGCGCGCGACGGGCGTGGGATGACGAGCAGGCCGGAGTCAGCAACGGGGTGGCGGTGCGTCCATCCCGCCGCACGGAGGTGTGCAGCGATGAAGCTTGCTGCTTGTTCCCTGCCGGGCCGGTGGCGGCGTTGGCAGCGGGTGATGGAGAACGCCGGGGAGGTCCGCCAACGGGGGCTGTCTGAGCGATGCGGATGGCAAGGGCAGCCCGGCGCTCAACACGGGCTCGACGAGCATCTGCCATGGATACGGGGGAGCAGGGGAGCGTGGATCGACGGAAGAAAGGCTTAAGCGCACCCCTACCTGGCGCGCCAAATGTCGGATTCTAGGTTTCAGCAAACCCTTGAGGTTCGAACTCTGGGGTGCGCACAAAGAACTCTCTCTCCCTAGCTTGCTCTTGCAACGATCTCAAGGCCTAGGTCGCCGAACCCAAAGAACAAGAGACACAAGAGTTTATACTGGTTCGGGCCACCGTTGTGGTGTAATACCCTACTCCAGGGTGGTGTGTTGGATTTCCTTGTAGGGTGAGGATGAACAAGTGCAAGGTATGAATAGCCTCTTTAGGTGAGGTGTTCTTGAGCTCGATGAGCTGGTGTGTGTGAGAGCGGTCCGAATGATCCCCCCCTCTATGGTGATGGCTAGTCCTATTTATAGAGGCCCTCGTCCTCTTCGCAAATGTTAGGCGGGAAGGGATCCCACAACGGCCAATTTTGAAGGGAGACAACTAGTACAAGTTATCCTGACAAAAGGTGGCCTTCGCCTGCCAAAGGCGCTGGTGGTTACGCTGTTGTGGGCTCCGTGGTGACCTCCGTCCTGCCGTCCTGCTGGTCTTGGTCTCGTTGCACCGATATGGAAACCTTTGCCTGATGCCTCGGGACTCCTCGCCTACGCCTGCCTCTTTTGCACCAAAGAGGAAACTGGTACATTGCGCCCGCTGGTGCCCGCCTTGCCTTGGTCGTTGTCACACCCTGCATTCTGTAACATGTCATTTGCATTAATAAAGCATGAAAATTTGGACCACCAAAAACTTTTGCATCATTTGTCTTTTATTTGAAGTTGGTTTTTTCTCTATAACTTTCAAGTGCTATTTAAAGTCAACACAACTCCACCTTATATACCTCATCACCTTGCCCCAAACTTCTGCCCAATGATCATGCCATATGTATATTGCAATATAGTATTTTCTTACAAAAATAATTTGGTCAAATAGTATTTTCTAAATTCAATTTTCCAAAAACCCCTGAATTGAGGTTGGCACTGCAAGTACTTGATTTGGGGTGTGAAAAATCTTTTAAAAAGTATATTTGTCTCCTATTAGGTATTGGATTACCATAAACCACAAAGTTATTTTCCTATTTTGTTTAAAGGCTTTTTCTTAAGGCCAGAAATGGTCTTTAATAGGTTAAAATTATTTTAAAGCTTCAAAAATATTTGAGAAAAATCAGGGAAACTCAGTGGACATATATTTTCCATATATAAGAGTTTCAACACATGGTCATGTTCAAAATATTGGGCAAAACCCTCCAAAACCATTTCTGTCCATTTCAAGTATTTGAAATATTTCTACAAGAAATATTTTCCAATAAATCCAGGAAAATTCTAGCAAGTCACATATGCATAATACGATGACCTTGCAAAGTTTTAGCTCAATCCACACTGTTTTGGTTCACCAAAGTGCCCCCAAACCATCTCTGTCCAGATTCAAGTTTGAACAACTTTACATTGCCAACTTATTCCAAATACCCCCAAACTTTGTGGTCATGCTCAAAAGCCCAAATGATGACACTACACCAAGTGGTGCATCAAGGGGAATGGTTTTGCATGACTAGATCTTGGTAAATGCATTTCTATTTATTTTTAGGGTTTACAAAAGTTGCATTGGCAAATTTGCCCAAATGAGCTCAAAATTGGTGTAAGGCCCTAATTATATGTGTCATTTCACCCTGTGGAGTCTCATGCCAAATGGAGTTCATTTGCTTACCCAAACAAGCATCAAACACCTTCTGCCACATTTCTAAAAATACCATTTTGACCCCTTCCACTAATCTCTATGGGCTCAAAGTTTTACCACAGCCCCTCCTAGTCCCCTTCCACCTCCAGTAACAATCGCAAATCCAAAGCTCAATTATTGGAGGGGCAAAACCACACTTTCTCCCTCTGGACAGCCCATTTCCCTCTCTCTCTCAACCCCACTCCTCTCCTACTGGCCACATATTGCATCCAAGACCCCCTCCCCCTTTCTTTACTCGCTCCTAGACCTGCTAGACATGCTTGGGCGCGCCCACACTACATAGAAAATGGCATGCCGGCCATTTGGGCACTCTGGAGCGTGCTACAGTGCGCTCCCGTACTGTAGCCGCCCCTGCCAACCGCCTCCGGCCACCACGGGCCTCCTCAGCTCGCCCGATGAGGTGCCTCGACGTCCGCAACACGGCAGATGGTCGGCCCCCTCCTCCTTCTCCCTCCTCTCGCCCCAGCTCGCATGCGCGCCGGCCGCCCGAGCACACCAGTGAGCGTGCTCACACGCGCGGTGCCCTGGCCCCCTGCTTTCCCTCTCTTCTGTCCCCTCGCCCTACACCAACCCCACGAGCACCCCCGACACCTCGCTGCGATCCCCCATGACCTGTAGCGATGACAACGGCCTCGCCGGCGCACTGGACCATGGTGGATCATCGCCCGCCTATTTAAGGGCCTCCCCGAGTCCTCCTCTCCTCACCACTCGCTCTCTCACTCCCCTAATCACCCCCTACACCACCCGCTCCTCTCGAGATGCTCTCGATCTCGAGATCGAGCTCGAGCTCCGCCGCGGCGGCTCGCCGTCGTCCGCACGGTAGAAGCTCTCCCCGCTGCTCCTAAGCCCTGATCTGGAACCCCCGCACTCCACTGATCCTTTTCACTTGTTTCCCCTCTCTGTAGCTGCCAGAAACGGCCGGAACCGCTGCCACCCAAAGCTCCTCCGCTGTTCCTCCTCGTCGTCGGCGAACCAGGCCACCCCGGCGACCGCAACCACCACCAGCCGAACGGCGACTCGACGCAGATTCCAACTGTGTCCTCGGTCGACCTGGCTGTGCCGTGCATCGTCGCCGGTGAGCTCGCCGGCCGTCTGGACTCGGTGTTAGGGATGACAGGTGGGCCCCGCCTGTCATCCTTCCTCGCCATCGCCCTTCTCTCACACTGATGCCTGGGCCCCGCTCGTCAGGTTTAAACCTAGCGCGTGCATGCACCAGTGCGCTGGGCCACCTCTCTGACTGGGCCTGCTGCGCTGCGGCTGTTATGGCCCAGCAGGCACAGTGCCCCTTCTCCTTTTTCTTTTCTGTTAAACATGCAAAAATTCCACAGGATTAAATAATAATCTAAATGCAATAATTCAAACTCCTAAATTCTTGTAATAATCCCACCTATTTAATGGTGAAGTTCTCACTCTTATCAAACCAAGTTTTCTTCACTGTTCAAATTTAAATTTGAATTTGAGCATTTATGCCTCTCATTGAAAATTCCTAGCACTGTTTCCATGACTCCAAATCCAAAACTAGGAATTTTCGCGTTCTTAGAATACACTCTAGTATTTAACAAAACTAGTTGACATTTTTCTGAGCACTTTGATTTTTTCTGTTTTGCTATTGCCTTATTTTTTTGTTACTATTTTGCGACGATAGATTGCATTGACGAAGGAGTTGGACCAGAAGACTTTGAAGACCCAGAAGACTTTGCTAAGCCAGGCAAGCAGCCCTTTGACCATGTCTAAGAAACCCTTTTTGTGCATGTCATATGGTACTTTTATTGCTTGCATCGAAGTCATGATAATGTGGTGACCACTTGAGGTGGTTTGCCTCCTTTGCTTTTCTCGTTGACACTTGCATGATGCATGACCCTACCTTTCTATGAGTGTTATGTGAGTGGGTGTAGTTAGGATGCTAAGTAGCTGCTACACAAATGGGATGGGTATATGCATGGTGAAGGAAACCAAGTTGTTTTCAAAGACTTGTCAAAAAACCCCGTCGGGTGCCACTAATTCCCGAGGGAGATGGTGAGCTAGGTTGCCACTTGATAAAGAAGTGGTGTACCGGAGCAAGTTGTGTGGGAGTGTTTTCGAAAACGGATTAGATTTAAGATTTGTCGATTGTCCCAACCTTACAAGTGCAACCACTCTACCCTTATATGGGAAAGGGCATTATTGATTACCTAGGTCGATACTAGCATGGTGCCCACATTACTACTGACGGGGGTGACATGAGGTCACTCTCGGGACGGGGTCGTGCCAGGTAGGGCGTCCATTACCTAGGGTCTGCAGAGTGTAAAACTATTCGAATAGCCGTGTCCACAGTCAAGGACAATTGGGCGGTGCTGCTTAAACTATGTCCAGAGTTTTACAAAACGCGTGTGTGTGTGTTGATAAAACTATTTGGGTCAAGTCAGATGACTTGACTCGATGATCAAGTTGGATTGGTGCCTCTTATGTTGATATCTGTAACTTGTTCACAGGGATATCTATACTCTCGTGATGCATACTTTACAGGTTGATCGATCATGTCATTGCACTCAAAACTAGCTTTCTGCAAGCTACCTACTTAGTGCCATATCATTGCATTATTGTGCCTTGTTCCAATCATGGGTTGCTTGCGAGTACATTCAAAGTACTCATTGGCTTGCCACTGGTTATTTAATTGACCAGGCATGGAAGAACAGGAGTTTGAAGAAGAATTATTTGGAGACGAGCATGCGAACTAGGACGTTTCCCCGTCAGAATGCCTATAGGGTTAAGGCAGATGACATGGGTTCTACTTATCGACGAAGATTTCCGCTGCTTAAGTTCATTTGGTATCCGGCCCTTGTGGCTTTATCTATGTAAGACTTGACCATAATGGTCATAATTTGTGTAAGACGGCAGTATGGATGTAAGGCTCTTGTTATTCAGCTTTTGTGTGTTCAGTGACCATTGATCTCTGAGATCACTGTACACGTGCATTCGGAGATCCCAACTCATGAGTTGGGGTCCCCACAGTTGTCGGGTGGTAGGTGCGACATATGCCAACGGGTGGCTTATCATGGTGGGTGCCAGTAAGACGTCGCCGGTGCCTGGAAACGGGATGAGGCGAAGACATGCACGCCGGCGAATCTTACCCAGGTTCGGGGCTCTCCGTGGAGATAACACCCCTAGTCCTGCTCTGCGGGGTCTCCGCATGATCACTAGATCAGAAAGAGTAGCTACAAATGCTCCTTGAGCTGTTGGGTTCAAGGAGAAGAAGAGCAAGGCTAGCTCTCACATCCCTCTCTATATGGTGTGTGTGTAACTCTAAGAAGCCAACCCTTTGCATGGGTGCCCCGGGGGGTTTATATAGGCCTACCCCCGGGGGTACAATTGTAATCCGGCTGGGCGCGGGTCCCAGTCGTCAGTGTCTGCGCTCGCCGGCTTCTCCGCCGGCCGTTGGGGCCCGCCGACTGGTGGGTCCCGCCGGCTGCCGGCCTCTTGGTCGACAGGCCGGCCCCACCGCCTAGGGGTCTTGTCGGCGGCTGCTTACTGTAGCCTCGTCCCTGATGACGAGGGCTTCGTCGAGGTAAGCGTGGCTACAGTGTGCCGCCTCGAGGGCTCTCACTGTAGCCTTACCTCGTCTTGTCTCCTTAATGTGGCACATGCTTCGAGGGAGGGGGTAGCCGGCTTCTGGGGGCCGGCTACGCCCTTGGCCGACTGGGGGAGGCCGGGCCGCCTTCGCGCCTCTCTCTGGCTAAAGGGGCCCGCCGCCCGTGGGCCGTACTGGCGTCTGTCGTGGATGACGTTGACGCCAGCATGGCTACAGTGCCGAGCCGGACGGGAGATGGCCGACCCCTACGGCGTCCTGTGGCCATGCATGCCTCGGGCTTCGGGGGTAGTGGGCCGCACTGTGGCCACACCCCGTCTTGTCACCGTTATGTGGGTGTAGTTTTGGTGGGTGCGGTCTTGGCCGGCTTTGTGGAGTCGGCGTGCTTCATGGCTGGCTCTTGGAAGTCGGTCCTCTTGGCGCCGGTTTCCTGGAGTCGGCCATCTCGCAACCATCTTGGGGGAGGTCACCGGGGCCGGGTCGCCTTTGGAGAGCCGGCCCCTGCGGTATTCGGCCAGCGGAAGTCGGCCCAATGCTTCGAAAGCTTGAAGGCCCAATCGGCCCGATAATTTTTGAATAACCATGGGTAGTCGGTTCGGCTACCCGTGGCTATTTACTCCGACAGTAGTCCCTGAAGCTGATTGGGCTTCGAGGTTGGGTGGGAGTCGAGAAGCTCGATCAGCTTCCTATCTTGACGAGCCGGCAGCTGGGAGCCGACATTGGTTGGGGGCGCCGTCTCGGCGAAAAAAAATTTGGGAGTCGGAGGGCGGGAGCGGGCCAGCGCATGCATCGGGCCGCGGGCCGGCCACTTGCCGCCTGCGAACCACGTGGCAAAAAAGCCTGCCAGCCCACGCATGCGACGGGACGTCGCCATAGGTCTGGGGCCCGCCACACCCACGCCCGGACCCAGGCGTGGATTCTCTGCGGCCCAAAGCCGCCCGCACGTCTTCCTGCGGTAGTTTCGGCACGCTTTTAGGGCGTAATAATCGCGAGGCATGGGGGGAGTGGGTGCAGTTAATCCCACGTCTCACCCCATGCCCTGCCTCCCCGGCTTCACCTTGCGAAGCTATAAGTAGGGGGAGGGGGAGAGTGGCAGGCTCTCGCACGCTCCTCCTCTTTCCACCATCTTCTTCCTCCTGCCCTTTCTTGCAACAGCGCCTCGCCGCCGCGCTGTTCCACCACTCGCTCCTCCGCCGCCGCGCTCGTTCTCGCCAGCCCCACGCCACGATGCAGTACGGCGGGGATTGGGACGGCTCCAACGTCCACGAGGATCACGTCGAATTCCTCCGCAAGACGCGGCGGCTGCCCGGCGCGGACAAGGTGGAGGTCCGTCTCGCGCCGGCGAAGGAGATTACGCCGGAGCCGCAGGAAGGCGAGCGGGTAGTCTTCCGCTCGCATTTCTTGCGCGGCATCGGCCTGCCCGTGAGCGCCTTCTTCCGCTCTTGGCTCGAGTTCTACCAACTCCAGCCGCACCACCTCACCCCGAACACGGTGGTGCTGCTGTCCGCCTTCGTCACCTTGTGCGAAGGCTACCTCGGCGTCCTCCCTACCCTCGAGCTCTGGGGGGAGTTCTTCCAGTCCAAGCTGGGCACGCGCATGCAAGGCGTGCCGGCTCAGAGTGGCGCCTTCATCGCGATGCGGAGGGTGGCTGCCGACAACCCCTTCCCCGTCATCACGCTGATCCAGTCGGTGAAGCTATGGCAAAAGTCATACTTCTACGTGAAGAACGTCGCCCCGCAGGGCGACTACGTCAATCTGCCGGCTTACGTAGCCGGCCCACCGGCGGGCAGGCGGCCCCAGTGGTCCTACCGGGCCGTGACGCTGACGCCGGCTGGAACCGCAGCCGTCGCCCGAGTGCGAGCGATGATCCAGTCGGAGGGCTTGTCGGGGCCCGACCTGCTGGCCGCCTTCGTCACGCGCCGGGTACTCCCGCTCCAGAGCCGCCCTCATCTGATCTGTCAGATGAGCGGCCAGCTCGATCCAAGCCGGATGTGTACCAAAGACATGCCGCACGACGAGGTGGCCTATATGGTGAACTACCTTGCGAACTGCAAACTCTCCGCAGAGTGGCAGTTCGGCAAGGAGCCATATTGCCGAGCCAATCCGCCGCCCACGGTATTTTCTCCTTGTCTCTTCTTGTTCTCTCAGTTTTGTTGCCGAGTTCCTTTTGGCCGACTCTGACTAGTCGGCTTGCCTCGACAGAGCCCTCTTCTTTGGCCTGCGGGCGAGTCGGACGTGGAGCGCCGATTCGTCCCCGATCGGACGGAGCACGATCTGGAGGACCCCGACTTGGGGGCGGCCGCCATGGACGACAACACCGAGGCGGGTGGTGTCCAAGCCGGCAGCGAAGCAGGCGGCTCCGGGCATGGAGTCAGCTTCGACGACTGGCCGGACGACGATGAGGCTGAAGTCGTACCACGCCGTCAGCCGGCGTCTGGCCACGGCGCGGGTTCCTCCGCTGCGCCGCCTGCTCGGGGCGGTGGGCAAAAGCGTCGTGCCGCACCGGGCCTGTTCGGCAGTCGGCCGAAGAAGCCCAGAGGCGGGGCAGCGGCGACCAGGCGGGAGGAGGCAGCCACGAAGGCGGCTCGCTTTCGCAAGGCGGTGAAGCAGCCGCAGACGGTGTCGGCGTAAGTACATACTCCTTCATGTACTCTTTTTTCTTTTCTCTGGTGGCTCCTGAATCCTTGTCTTTTTCTCCAAACAACCAGTGCTCCATTGTCGCTTGAGCGGGCGGCTGCCGCCTCCGTCATTGGGTCGCCAGGAGGATCTAGGAGCACCACTCGCCGCATGGACCCCCGTGCCGATCTTCTGGCGGCAACGGAGCGGAACGCGCGGGAGGCGCGGGAGGAGCGGGAGGCGGAGGCGTTGAGGGCGGCCGCCGCCAAGGCGGCGCAGGAGGAGGAGGCAGCGAAGGCGCGCGCCGCGGCGGCGGCCAAGGCCCAAGCAGAGGCTGCGGCTGCGGCGATGGCGCAGGGGGCCTTGCTGGTCACCCCACTGCGCGTCGCGGCGCCTGGGGCCCCGGAGCCCCCGCCAGGAGAAGCCGGCGGTGACCAGCCGGGGCTGGAGAGGGATGACGACGTCGTCATCCTGGAGAGGGCGGCGGTACCGACCCCGCCGACTGGGCGGCTCAAGGCGGCCGGCCTGATCTGCCGCCTGCGCAGTCGGCGGGGGGCGAGCCGGCCGCGAGGACTGAGCTGGCGGTCCGGACGCCGCCGAGCCGGCGTGCGGGGAAGGCTGCGTTAGAGCCACAGAAGGCTGCGTCGGAGCCGCAGCCGGCCGTGGTCTCCAGCTCGTCGGCCCAGGATGTGGAGGTGGCCAGCGCCACCTCGGGGTGGACGCCGGGCGGAGGGACGGCCGTGATGAACGTGGCCGCGCAGGACGTCCGGACCCGGCTCCAGGCCCAGGCTACGGCGCTGAGGCGATACACCGACGAATTCCTTGCGACGCGGGCGGCCATCCGGGTTAGTCTTCTTATCTTGCTTCTTCTTGATCTTGGTTTCTTCCGTGGGGGCGCGTCAGCGCACCCACTGGGTGTAGTCCCCGAGTTCCGAGTCGGCTGCTGAGCAGGCGGCTTGGAACTTCTTAGTGGATTTAGCTTTGCTATTCTTGTTCTTACTTCGATCTTCTGCCTGTCTTGCAGGACTACCACAATCTTCGCGCGGCTGCCTTCAACTCCCAGGCTCGGGAGCTGACCCAGAAAACCGCCGACCTAACTGAGAGCCGGGGTGAGTGCTTCGTCCTTTATCTCACGTGGGGGCGCGTCAGCGCACCCACTGGGTGTAGTCCCCGAGATTCGGGCCGACTGCTGAGCAGTCGGGTCGGATCTTCCTTGACGACTTCCTCTTATTGCTTCTTCTTTTTCTGCCGTCCCTTGCAGCGGCCAACGCCAGCCTGAGGGCACAGCTGGGAGGGTCTCAGGCTGCCCTTCGTGCCAAGGAGGCCGAGTTTGCCGCCTTGGTGCAGGAACGTGACCGCCTGGCCTAGAGGTTGGCCGACCAGGAGGAGAGCCACAAGGCGGCTCTGAATGCGGTGGAGGACAGCGAAGCCGCCCTCCAAGCCGAGTACGAGATAGAGGCGGCTGGCTAGGCCGAAGCAAAGCAGACTCTGATCAATGGCTATGGCCAGATCGAAGATTTGGTTGACGGTAGGCCGCCTACTTCTTCGTCCTGTCTTACCGTCTGCCGCTTTTGGCTCATTTTCTGACTTGGTTTTTGCTCTTCTTTCTCTTTCTTTCTTGCGCAGAGTACTTCCCTGGCTACTCTACCGCCGCCAACCAGATCATCGAGGCCCACCGCGAGGCACGGAGGCAGGCTGGCGCTGAGATTGCGCCAAACGCTAGTCGGTCGCTGGAGGAGCAACTCTTGGCGATCCAGGCCCGTCTCCAGCAAGCTCATCGACTGCTCCGCCGTCTTCAACGTGTCGGGGCGCAGGTGCTGGCCGCCCTCTGGCCTGGCGAAGTGGTTCCCCGCACGCCCAGTCAGACTGCCGACTGGCTGGAGGTGGCGGTCGACCGCTTTGAAGCCTGGAAGGCTTCGGCGGCTCGGTCCGGCGCCAGGCGGGCGCTGGAGTTCGTCAAGGCCTGGTATCCCGGCCTGAGTCTGGACCAGCTGGCTACCTGGCGGCAGCAGGCCGACACGGAGCTGGAGCCGGCGCGGCCGGCTATCATCCGGCGGGCTTCGGCCATCGCCGACTACACCGACACCAGCGCCTTCGCCCCTGAGGTAGATGACAACGGTGTTGCCCAGCCGGAGGAGTGGTTCGGGCTGAACCCGGCAGACGGTGAAGACTCGGCGGAGGAGATCGACTCCAGCGACGAGGGCGAAGAGGAGGAGGAGGAGGGTGAAGACGCCGGGCCGGATGGTGGAGCGGCCGGCCAGCCTCAGCCTGACCGCGCCTCCAGCACCACGTCACGCGCGGGTGCGTCGCCTGCCACCTGTGGTGACCAGGCTGGGACCCGCCAGCCGGCCACTCCTTCAGCCGGCGACGCCGTCTCCACCGACCAACCCGGCTCCGGCACTGCGCCTTTAGTCTAGTCTGCTATTTTTTGTTTTCCTGTCTTGTCACTTTTGGAACAATATTCTGTTAAGTTTACACAATTCCACCCACTGGGGGTGTATTCGAACTATGTCGATTGCCGGCCTGTTGGGGGCTTTATATGTATATATGACTATGCATGTGTTTGGCTTTTCCTTGTTCTTTGCTTTTCATCCTTCTGCTGTTTCCTTTGCCGCCCTCCCTTGGTTGCCGCCTCCCCAGTCAGACAGTTGCTCTGCAATCTGTGGCTGGAGAAGTGCTTGGCCAATTGGGAGGGCAAGTACTCTAGCTTTGTTGGATTATAGCTAAGTGTTTGGGAAGCCGGCCAGCCGGCTGTTCTGACAGCCGGCAGGCGTGGTTGGAGGCCGTCTTTTCGCTATATAAGTTCATTAGTCCTTAGCCGTTTTTCGTGTGGGCATCCTTTCTGCCTTGGCTCTTGCTAGTCGGACAGTCGGTTCTTCGAGCTGCGACTTTCAACAAGAGAGGACTCGGGAGCCGGCACACTACTTGTCTGACTTCAGGTAGAACTTTTAATATAGCTCAAGGCGGCCAGTCCCCGGGCCGACTAGTCGAACCCGGTGCCAGACAAGAAATCAAATGTAATAATACATTCATGGATATGACACTCGTCACTCATAGATAAATAAAGGCAGTCCCCGAGTGCTCCTCGGGGAGCCTGTTGTTTCATACTTAATACAAAAGGGTAGCATGATACATACTGCTTTCAACTGTAAAATCTTCTCAGGAGGTTCGCGTTCCATGGTCGCTCCGACTCCTTGCCGGAGTCATCCCTCTTGCGTGCTCTTGGTTTTTGCGCGTCGATCAAGTAGTAGGAGTCGTTGCCTAGTGCCTTGCTGATGACGAAGGGGCCTTCCCAAGGGGCCGAGAGCTTGTGCTGGCCGGCTGTTCGCTGGATCAGCCGAAGCACAAGGTCGCCCTCTTGGAAGGATCTTGGCTTGACCTTGCGGTTGTGGTAGCGGCGCAACCCTTGCTGGTAGATGGCGGACCGGCTGAGTGCTAACAGCCGGCCTTCTTCTAGTAGGTCGACGCCGTCTTCTCTTGCTTCCTTGGCCTCCGCCTCCGTGTACATGGTGACCCGAGGCGAGTCGAACTCGATGTCGGTTGGGATGACAGCCTCGGCACCATATACAAGGAAGAACGGAGTGAAGCCGGTTGACTTGTTGGGGGTAGTACGCAGACTCCAGAGGACAGCCGGCAGCTCATCGAGCCAGCAGCCGGCCGATCGCTCCAGTGGTACAACCAGTCGGGGCTTGATGCCGGAGAGGATGAGTCCATTTGCTCGCTCGACCTGGCCGTTTGACTGCGGGTGGGCAACGGACGCTAAGTCCAGTCGGATACCCTGCGTCGCGCAGAAACGTGCCAGTGCTCCTTTGGCAAAGTTTGTGCCGTTGTCGGTGATGATGCTGTGCGGTACGCCGTACCGAGTAGTGATGTCGGTGATGAATGTTACGGCAGTCGGCCCGTTCAGCTTCTTGATTGGCTTCGCTTCGATCCACTTTGTGAACTTGTCCACGGCGACAAGCAGATGTGTCAAGCCGCCGCGGGCTGTCTTGAAAGGGCCCAACATGTCCAGTCCCCAGACGGCAAAGGGCCAGGTGAGGGGAATGGTCTTGAGTGCAGAAGCCGGCAGGTGTTGCTTGGAACTGAAGACTTGGCATCCTCTGCAGCTCTTGACTATCTCTTTGGCATCTTCCAAAGCAGTCGGCCAAAAGAAGCCGTGGCGGAAAGCTTTGGCCACAAGTGATCTTGAGGCTGCGTGGTGGCCGCATTCGCCTTGATGGATATCCTTGAGGATTGCCACTCCTTTTTCTGGCTCGACACAGCGCTGGAACACTCCAGTGACGCTTCGCTTGACAAGCTCTCTGTTGATTATTGCATATGCTCCGGCTCGGCGTTGCACTAGTC
The DNA here is from genome assembly GCF_018294505.1 of Triticum aestivum. Classification (NCBI taxonomy): domain Eukaryota; kingdom Viridiplantae; phylum Streptophyta; class Magnoliopsida; order Poales; family Poaceae; genus Triticum; species Triticum aestivum. The sequence goes on along the minus strand of NC_057802.1, from coordinate 211,650,808 downwards.
TTGCTGATATCTCATCAGCCGGCAGCTCTCTGCTGACTAGGAACTTGAGGATGGGCTGGGCCCATGATGCAGCTGTGACTTCTTCTTCTGTTAGGACGGCCACCATGACTCGGGTGGGTGGGTCGGGTGGCGTGGGATTGGAGTCGGCCACCGCTTCTTGTGTAGCTGCAGTCCCCGGGCCGACTGCTGCAGTCCTCGGGCCGACTGCTGCAGTCCCCGGGCCGGGCTCTGAAGTCCCCGGGCCGGGTGCGACTATGGCAGTCGGCGGGCTAGTTGTCGAAGTCCCCGTGCCGCCTGCGGGGTTCCTCCAGTCAGATCCGGCTGCATCTGGCACAGGCGGTACGAAGATAGAATCCGACTCTGGAGACGTCTTGATGGACGGCTTGAGGAGGCGCTAGAGGGAGACGCCGGTAGGTATAGCCTGTCGGGTGGAGCCGATCCGTGCCAGGGCATCTGCTTGGTCGTTGTCGGCCCTTGGCACGTGAAGGAACTTGCACCCTTCGAAGTAGCCGGTGATCTGCTGGACGAGGAATCGATAGCTCGCCATGTTTGCATCCTTGGCGTCCCAGTCGCCAGACGACTGCTGGACCACCAAGTCTGAGTCGCCATAGCACAGGATCCGGCGTATGCCGAGTTCTTTGGCTAGCCGGAGCCCATGTATGAGCGCATCGTACTTGGCCACGTTGTTGGAGGCGGCGAAGTGGATTTGCAGCGTGTATCTGAGCTTGTCGCCTTTGGGAGAGGTGAGGATGATGCCGGCTCCCAAGCCGGTGCGCATCTTTGACCCGTCGAAGTGCATCCGCCAATGGGTAGAGTCGGGAGCCGGCGGTAGGTACTGGGTCTCGGCCTAGTCGACGAGGAAGTCGGCCAATGCTTGGGACTTGATGGCGGTGCGGGGTTGGTAGAAGATCGTGTATGGTGCCAATGCAATGGCCCATTTAGTCACCCGGCCGGATGCATCCCGGCTGCCTATGATCTCAGCAAGCGGGGCGGTGCACACGACCGTGATGGGATGCTCTTGGAAGTAGGGCTTCAGCTTCTTGGCGGCGAAGTACACCCCATAGCACATCTTCTGGTAGTGCGGGTAGTTTTGCTTTGAGCTGGATAGTACTTCGCTTAGGTAATACACCGGCCTCTGGACTAGCTGGGCTCGGCCTTCTTCCGGGCGCTGGACCACGACAACTGTACTGACCACTCGGCTAGTCGCGGCAATGTAGAGGAGCATGGGCTCCTTCTCAGTCGGCGCCGCCAGGATGGGTGGAGTGGTCAGCATCTTCTTCAACTCATGGAAGGCTTGGTCGGCTTGGTCATTCCACTCGAAGTGAGTGGACTTCTTCATGAGTCGGTACAGGGGGAGAGCCTTCTCTCCTAGTCGACTGATAAAGAGGTTTAGGGAGGCCAGGCATCCGGTGAATTTCTGCACATCTCGCAATTTGGTGGGAATCTCCATCCTCTCAATGGCCTTGATCTTCACAGGGTTGCACTCGATGCCGCGTTCGGAGACCAGAAAGCCTAGCAGCTGGCCGGCTGGTACTCCGAACACGCATTTCTCGGGGTTGAGCTTGATTTGGAATCGGCGCAAGTTGGCGAATGTTTCTTTGAGGTCCTCCAGCAGGGTGCCGCGCTTCTCTGTCTTCACCACAATGTCATCTATGTAGACGTGGGCATTTCTGCCGAGTTGCTTGAGGAGGCATTTCTGCATGCAACGCTGAAACGTGGCACCGGCATTCCTCAGGCCGGATGTCATAGTCAGGTAACAGAAAGCTCCGAATGGTGTGATGAAGGCAGTCTTCAGGCGGTCTGCTGGGTCCAACTTGATTTGATGGTACCCTGAGTAGGCATCCAAAAAACTCAACAGCTCGCATCCGGCTGTGGAGTCTATCACTTGGTCAATCCGTGGCAAAGCAAACGGATCCTTGGGGCAGGCCTTGTTCAGGCTGGTGTAGTCTATACACATACGCCACTTGTTGTTCTTCTTCAATACCAAGACTGGGTTGGCAAGCCACTCTGGAAAAAATACTTCCATGATAAAGCCAGCGGTGAGGAGCCGGGCTATCTCTTCTCCTACGATTCTTCGCTTCTCTTCGGACAGTCGGCGGAGGGGCTGCTTGACTGGCTTCGCGTCGGCTCGGACGTGCAATTTGTGCTCGGCGAAATCCTTCGGGACACCCGGCATGTCCTTTGGGGACCATGCGAAGATGTCTCGATTCTCACGGAGGAAGTCGACGAGCTCGCCTTCCTATTTACTGTCCAGGTTTGCCCCAATGACTGCAAACCTTTCCGGGTTCTCCGGGTCCAGGGGTATCTTCTTCGTCTCCTTGGCCGGCTGGAAGGAGCCCTGTGCATCACAATCTTTGGGGTTGGGGGACAGGGCCGGCTGCTTGCTAGCCATGGCCACAACCCGCTCCAGCATCTTCTTCTCTTCTGCTACTACGAGGGACTCGGCCAGCCGGCTACTGGCCATGGCGCACTCGATGGACTTCTTGTAGTCGCCGGCTACCGTGATGATCCCCTTCGAGCTCGGCATCTTCATCTTCAGGTAGGCGTAGTGGGGCACATCCATGAACTTGGCCAGAGCAGGTCGGCCAAGCAAAGTATGGTAGGGGCTCTCCAGATCCACTACCTCAAACCAGATCGCTTCTGCGCGAAAATGATCCTTGTCTCCGAAGAGAACATCCATCTTGATCTTGCCGATCGGGGAACAGGACAAGCCGGGGACGATGCCATGGAACACGGTCCGGCTTGGCATAAGCTGCTTCGCCTTGATGTTCAGCTTCTCCATGGTATCGCGGTACAGTATATTGATACTGCTTCCGCCATCTATCAGGACGCCGGAGAATCGGGCGGCTCGCCTCTCCGTCGCGAGGGTGACATCCAAGACTAGTGCATAGGAGCCAGGGGATGGCATCACCTCTGGGTGGTCAGCCTAGCTCCAGTTGATGGGCTTCTCGGACCAGTGCATGAAGTCGGGGGCACTAGAGGCGACTGCGTTGACCTCTTGATGCTGACGGCGCCGACTACGCTTGTCTTCGGCTTGGCTGGTGAAGACGACGTAGGCGGCGTGCTCTTCAAGGAACTCATCTTGAATGGCTCCGACTGCCGGCCGAGCCGCCGACTGCTGAGGGGCTGGAGGCAGCGGGCCGGGAGGCGGAGGCGCCAACAGCCCTTCGCCCTTGGAGATTCGCGTGAGCCAGTGGCATTTTCGGGTCGTGTGGTTGGACGGCTTCGCGGCGCTGTGGAACTTGCAGGGGGCGTCGAGAGTCTGCTCGTAAGAGAAAGCCGGCTGCCAAGCCGGCCTGCCACCCTTCTTCTTGGGAGCGGGCCGCTCCGCGGGCTGCTCATCTTCAACTGTGGCCACCTGCCGACTGGAGGGCCTGAGGCTGTTGAGCCAGGTGCGCGCCGTGCCTTGCAGCATGAGGGGGACGTACTTCACGGCCACGCGCCGATTGTCGTTGGGTATGCTGACAGCAGTGGAGTAGTCGACGAGCCAATCTTCCGGCTTCACAGAGCCGTTGTACTTGGGCGTGTCTCTGGGGAGTGAGAACCCTTTGGGGAAGGGCTCGTCGCGGTTGCGGGGGCCAAAGCATGGCGGGCCGACATCGTCTTCTTCTTCTAGCGCCAGGGATCGAGCAAGGCGGTCAATCCGGTGGCGGGCGTCGTTCTCGCCGACTCCTTCGTGGCGGCCTAGTCGGCCACCAAGAGTCGGATGCGTGATAGGCGGCGGGGTGGGATGTCTCTCCCCTCGAGGCGGGGGAGGAGGCAGATTTCCTTGGCGCTCCACCGCTCGAGGGCGGCCTTCCGCGTCGTGCTCGATGGTGATACGAGTCTGGCTGCGGCTAGCAGCCGGTTCCATGTCTTTCCTCCCGCGGGCGCCGCTTGCAGTCGGCGATCGGGATGTCGCGGCGTGCTCCCGGCGCGGGGGATGACTATCAGCGCGTGCGCCGGCTTCATGCCGTTCTGCAGCCGCGTCGATCAGCTGCTGGATCCGTCTTGTCATGTAGGGGAGCTCGTCGGCTCCCAGCCCATTTAGCTCCTCAGCGGCCGCCTGAGCGGCTCGTAGATTCTCGAGCGGGGTGGCGTAGACAGGGCGATCTGCCCCCAGCATGCTGGCGATAGCCGCGCCGCGCTTCTGGACGAAGCCGGCTCGGCTCGACCCGCTAGGCGGCGGCGTACCGAAGGCGGCGGCGTACCGAAGGCGGCGCGGTCGACTTCGCGCTGGTGGGCCTCGGTGAGGCGTCTCATGGAGGCTATCTTCTGGCCTTCCGCGACGAGAGCGAGGCGGCGTGCCTCCAGGGTCTCGGCCTCAGTGTCGGCCGGGATGGGGACGGATAGGTCGTGCATCGCCGCTTGCAGGGCGTCGTGGGCGTTCTCGCCCGAGTTGGCCACGTGGCTGATGACCAACACTTCGGTGACGGCGCTGCTGCCGCTGTCAGCTCGAGGGAGAGGGACGTCGAAGACCACCACGTCGGAGGGGTAGGCGTCGAGCGATGCCGTGTCGGAATCGACAAGCATCGGGTCGGTGGAGCCGACCGACTCCAAGTCTGCAGCAGGCTCGCTGGAGACGTGAAGTTGGTCGAGGAGGCTGACGAGGCGGCTCTCGGGGTAGTCCGTGCCCGCGTCGGATGCGGGCTCGTCGGAGATGCGAGCCTCGCCGAGCAAATCGGCAAGGCAGCTCGCTGCGCAGGCGTCGTCGACGCCCTGCAGCGCGTCGAGGCAAACGCCATCGGGCGCAGCAGGCTGGCTGCGCTCGCGGGGGAGGAAAAGGGTTCTCGTCCAGAACAGGTCTCCGGACGACGGTGCACCTGGCCCCACGGTGGGCGCCAAATGTCGGGTGGTAGGTGTGACATATGCCAACGGGTGGCTTATCATGGTGGGTGCCAGTAAGACGTCGCCGGTGCCTGGAAACGGGATGAGGCGAAGACATGCACGCCGGCGAATCTTACCCAGGTTCGGGGCTCTCCGTGGAGATAACACCCCTAGTCCTGCTCTGCGGGGTCTCCGCATGATCACTAGATCAGAAAGAGTAGCTACAAGTGCTCCTTGAACTGTTGGGTTCAAGGAAGAAGAAGAGCAAGGCTAGCTCTCACTTCCCTCTCTAAATGGTGTGTGTGTAACTCTAAGAAGCCAACCCTTTGCATGGGTGCCCCGGGGGGTTTATATAAGCCTACCCCCCGGGGTACAATTGTAATCCAGCTGGGCGCGGGTCCCAGCCGTCAGTGTCTGTGCTCGCCGGCTACTCCGCCGGCCATTTGGGCTCGCCGACTGGTGGGTCCCGCCGGCTGCCGGCCTCTTGGCCGACAGGCCGGCCCCACCGCTTGGGGGTCTTGTCGGCGGCTGTTTACTGTAGCCTCGTCCCTGATGACGAGGGCTTCGTCGAGGTAAGCGTGGCTACAGTGTGCCGCCTTGAGGGCTCTCACTGTAGCCTTACCTCGTCTTGTCTCCTTAATGGGGCACATGTTTCGAGGGAGGGGGTAGCCGGCTTCTGGGGGCCGGCTACGCCCCTGGCCGACTGGGGGAGGCCGGGCCGCCTTCACGCCTCTCTCTGGCTAAAGGGGCCCGCCACCCGCGGGCCGTACTGGCGTCTGTCGTGGATGACGTTGAGGCCAGCATGGCTACAGTGTCGAGCCGGACGGGAGATGGCCGACCCGTATGGCGTCCTGTGGCCATGCCAGCCTCGGGCTTCGGGGGTAGTGGGCCGCACTGTGGCCACACCTCGTCTTGTCACCGTTATGTGGGTGCAGTTTTGGTGGGTGCGGTCTTGGCCAGCTTTGTGGAGTTGGCGTGCTTCATGGCTAGCTCATGGAAGTCGGTCCTCTTGGTGCCGGCTTCCTGGAGTCGGCCATCTCGCAACCATCTTGGGGGAGGTCACAGGGGCCGGGTCGCCTTTGGAGAGCCGGCCCCTGCGGTAGTCGGCTAGGGGAAGTCGGCCCAATGCTTCGAACGCTTGAAGGGCCAATCGGCCCGATAATTTTTGAATAACCATGGGTAGTCGGTTAGGCTACCCGTGGCTATTTACTCCGACAACAGTCGTCATGGCTCACGTAACGCGCACCTCGCGAGGTTCCCCCTGCCTTGATATCTCCGCTCCACGGGAGCCCGCCTAGCGAGTTTCCCCCGAGGAGGTCTTGCATCGTCCACTTCGCGAGGCATGGCCCCTCGCGAGGGTCTTGTGTGGTTGCTACTGAAGATGGGCCATACCAGGCCGCTGGTGGAGCCACGCCGTGGGCTGCAGGCAGGCAAGTCTAGGTACCCCCATTCCCAGGACGCTGACAGAGACCGCTGCCTTGTTGAAGAGGACCGGCATCATCTTCAAGAAAATTATGGATGAGAATGCCATGCTGCGCATCGAGCATAGAAGGCTAGTGGAGGAATGTGTGGATGCTCTCAAGCAGCATTTTGAGGACAAGAAAGAGTTCATCGCTGCTCGCCGCAGAGACTAGTTCTCGCGGCCTGCAGCAACGCATCACGAAAGTAGAGATCAGCGAGCCAGATCGTTGTTTTCCTTCTTCTTTTGCCCTTGTGTGTTTCGGGCGTTGCCGCATGTGGCTTTTTTTATTATGTTCCTAAATATGTAAGACAATTATTATCCACTGTGATCTATATATGTAAGACAATTATTATCCACTGTCATCAGCGAGCCAGATCATTGTCTTCCTCCTTCTTAAGTCGCAGTCAATGCTATATAGGTCCATTGGATCTTACATCAAGATGCGTGCAAAAGTTTCTATGCAAATTTTCATTTATCTCTCTTAAATCTCAGTCCAGTGAGACAGATAGCCACGCCGTAGAGGAGGGGCTCGGGCGCCATTAATGGAGACGTTGGGAGGGAGGTGCGCGGCGGGTAGAGGTCAAAGGGCTCTCCTCGCAATGAGCATGCGCAGGGGTCTGATCACACGCCCCCCCCCCCCGTACTCAAATAGCTACCCCGCACGGCACCTCCTAGCAAATAAAAAGGGGACATGTGGCGGCACATAATTGGTAAGTAGAACGCCCACGGTTTCAATAATACTTGTGTTTCCGACTTGTAACATGACAACACTTGTTCCAAAATGAGTTTGTTGATTGTTAATGTGTGCGCCTTCGCAAATCAGACATAAAAATTACCACAACATGTTGGTGCCATGTCATGACACCATGACAAGTTTCATGATTTTGAGGCGTGTTTTGGATTTATAGGAATTAAAAAACCAAGTTTCTCAATCTTTCCGGCCAAGCCACGATGCCCAGATGTTGGAATTTCATTCCCATTTCTTGCATGGGACCTAGAAATTCACCCAAGGACACACATGTGATTTTTCAACCAACGTTGATGCACTGGAGCATGTGCTTGTAATTCAAATTCGAATTATGCACATTAAATGCCCGTAAACTCAATTAATGTATAAAAAAGGCCAAACGAACCCGGAATAATTCCAAAATTTAGCACGATACTTCTATTTGGTCTAATCTGCCCGTGTAAGAAAATTAAGGCGGGAGAAGGCAGTGTACGTATGTTGTTTCGCACACGGAGGTGACACATTCCCTCTCGGAACCACGCGCCTTCTTGAGGGAAGCTCCGGTTTGCAAGAAGCTTACACCAAAGCTTGTCCCAATTCGGATAGAAAAATTACCACAGCATATTGGTGCCATGTCATGACATCATGCCAAGTTTCATGATTTTCAGGCATGTTTTGGATTTACAGGAATTAAAAAACCAAGTTTTTGAATCTTTTCGACCGAGGCACGACGCCCAGATGTTTGAATGGCATTCCCATTTCTTGCATGGTACCTAGAAATTCGAGAACCTTATACCAAAGCTTGTCCCAATTCGGTCAAAAAATTACCGCAACATGTTGATGCCATGTCATGACACCATGTCAAGTTTCATGATTTTTAGGCATGTTTTGGATTTACAAGAATTAAAAAACCAAGTTTCTCAATCTTTCCGGCCGAGCCACGACGCCCAGATGTTCGAATTTCATTCCCATTTCTTGCATGGGACCTATAAATTCACCCAATGACACACATGTGATTTTTAAACAACCTTTGGTGCACTGGAGCATGTGCTTGTAGTTCAAATTTGAATTATGCACATTAAATGCCTAGAAACTCTATTAATGCATAAAAATGCGAAACGAGCCCGGAATAATTCCAAATTTAAACACGACACTCATGTACTAGTTGAATGTTCACTGTACGTAAATGTTCTAGCAATTAAAACACCATCCTTTCCCTCTGTAACACCATTTTGTCTTGCAAAACATAATGAAAAAATCAGGTATACCACAAACAGTTTACTAGAAAGAATTGTGTGGGATGCGATATAAAATATCTTGGTGCACCATCTTGTCTAGCTCACGCGGGAAGCTTCATCGTCAACAGTCCAACGCCCCCGCTTGGACCACACTTGCGCGCCAGTTTCTCGCGGCACCGAGCAAAAACAAATTTCCACCATGGAAATATCTATCTCCCCTCCCCTCCCTCCCACCAAAAGCCACATTTCCACTGTTCCTCCTTGCTTTCCATGTTCAAACCTTCACTGCTGCTTACTAGTAGCTCAGCCTCCTCGCCGGGGACCCTTCTTCTTGCAGTGCCGCCTCCTTGCGGGCTACCCTTCTTCTTGCAGCACCTGATCCTCGCCGGTGACCCTTCTTCTTGCAGCGCTGCGTCCTCGCCGACGGCCCTTCTTCTTGCTGCGTAGCCTCCTCGCCGCCGACCATTCTTCTTGCTGCGCGGCCTCGTCGATATGGTCAGGTAATCCACACCCCACCCACACCATCTTCCTCCTTTCCCATCCCACATGCCCCGACCGACGGTGCTACACCTTCCGTCGAAATCACTGCCCCCCTCCTCCAATTCAGCGCCACCCGCAGCCATTTTGCACCCAGTATAACATGGAGCTCAGTAGCATGCGGCCGCACGCGCGCACGAGGTCGCTATGGATGTCGTGCGTGCCGACCGCCAGATCTTGGAGGAGCACCTCTTCTTCGAGGCCACCGTCGACACCTCCACGCGGTTGTCTACTTTAAAATACAGTTTGTGTTGTTTTCTCGAGGCCACCGCCAGTGACTTCTAGTGATTTGTCCTCTGTAATGTTAATATGCAATCTGATGTTCAGTTAACAGTTTGGTCCTCTGAAATGTAATGTTCAGTTAACACTTTGGTCCAACAATTGCTACATTCCGTAGTACTGTTCTCAAGCATTCTTTGTTTTGTTAACTGTCTTATCTTCTAGTACATGTTTCTATTCTCCAATGTCATGCTCAGTTAACTATTTTGGTTCATTTGGTCTGATGTCAATTTAACAGTTTGGTTCAGTTCTGCAATTTGATTTTCATTTGCTGTGGGTACAATTTTGTATTGTTAGGCATGTGAAATAAATCGAATTTGGTTGTACTCAATACATATTCTGCTGATAGTATGGCAACTCTCAGTTAACCCGATCAAGATCTTCCTTATCTGTGTTGCAGGGAAACAGTGGGAGACAATGCGGTTTACCATCGAGGTTTGTTCAAGCATGGTCCTTTGGCTAATAGCACATTATTGTGCAGTTGCAGGAATCATTCTAATATTTAGGTTTCTTACAATTTGGTCTTGCACATGTAGGTCCTGCTGTGAGAGTCTTAGACACACTATACGACCCATTTTTCATATGGGGAAATGAGATGTCCATGAATATCAGCCAAGTCAAGAAACTCAGAAAGATTGTTAGGATGAAGAAACTTGCGACGAATAACAGCAAGATCTTTGTTTGCACAATGAAGAAGACATCAGTGAACTATAGGATGGTACTAACTCGTTTACCTTGTTTTTACCCCTTGCCCCATTTCAAAATTTATAACAACAATTTATGCATATCTTTGTTTTCATTTCTTTTCAAAGCAGTTCACTAATGATTACCTCTCAAACCACCTACATGGTCAAGAGGCGAGGAAGGTATTCATTCAACACCCATGGTACAATATTGAAGTCTTGCTACAGAGGACGAAGGTTGGCGGGCAATTATCCTTAGCCACTGGCCTAAAGTTGCAAGGACATTCAACATCACTGAAGGCTCAATATTTTCCTTCCGCTTCTGCAGTTTCCCAGATGAGATTCATCTGTGTATTTACCGTGTATGATGCTACTTTCCAAAGGTTTTTGATGTTGCATGTGAAACTTGGTGCTGTTGTGTAATGACGTAACTGAGTGTCGTAGCTATCTGATGTAATTCGATTATGAAATCCTGGTTGCTATTATACGGATATAAAATATCTGGTGTGTTTTATAAGAAATATCAATTTGATTAGTACATGGATTATCAATAATAGGCTAATTACCCTGCTTATTGGGGTTTTCTATTGCAGACGGTTACTCAGATAGCACCATGGGCGATGAACTCAAACAACCCGCACGGTTTCAAGAAATTAGGCGTGTTCGATCAACTAGCAATCACACACGGCTTCCGGCAGAGAACTGTTTGCGTTAGGCCACCTTGCACAAATGTTTCCACACAAAAAATTGTTTGTGATATACATATGAACGGAAATGATTTTCTGGGATTCACCGTGTGGGATGTACATATGAACGGAAACAACTGGGTTTCGATGCCCCGCCAGATTGCACACGAGCTCATTTTGCCCCAGCCTGTGAGCCAGGAGGGCCTATCGCCGACGGTTTCTGGGAAGTGTGGGAAGGACCCCCCTATCGCCCACACTCACTTGGCGACGGTTCCAAACGCCGTCGCGGAAAGAGGTTAAAAACCGTTTGTATAACACGTCATTGTACCAGCGATTCCATCGTGGGATCGAAGCCAACCCCAACAAGATCAAGGCTATCAAGCAGATCCAAGCACCTAGGACAGTCAAAGATGTGAGGCCTCTGACAGGGTGTGTTGCCGCACTTTGCAGATTCATCTCCAAGTCTGCCGAGCGCGCCCTGTCGTTCTTCAAAATTTTGAAGAAGGCAGGGCCCATGAAGTGGACCCTGGAAGCAGACGCAACATTACAAGATATAAAGTACTACTTGTCCTCTATGCCCACTTTGGTTGCCCCCAAACCACAAGAACCATTGCTGCTATACTTAGCACCAACTAATCAAGTGGTTAGTGCAGCCCTAGTGGCACAGCGGGAAGTAGAGGAAACAGAGAGTGAGCAAAGCCCTGCAGGACCGGATGAGGATCAGGACAAAGAAGAGCATGGCAGCAAGGGCAACCCCAAGGACTCGGCAAGGAAGAAAGTGGTGTAGCGTCCAGTACACTACTGTCGGCGTTCTGGGAACCGAGGTACCCAGACTTGCCTGCCTGCGGCCCACGGCGTGGCTCCGTCAACGGCCTAGTACGGCCCACCTTCAGCATCGACAACATAAGACCCTCATGAGGGGCCAGGCCTCGAGAGGCGGGCGACGCCAAGGCCTCCAAAGGGAGTGGCCTCCCTAGGCTAGATCTTGAGGAGCGGAGAATCCTATGCAAGCGCGCATCTCATGAGGTCCGGATGACGTAAGCCATGACGACCATGGCTAGGCAGGTGCCAGCCGGCGCAGTACAGCAGGTTTCCTCTTTGGTGCTAAAGAGGCTAGCAAAGGCATGGAGTCCCGAGGAATCAGCCAAAGGTTTCCATTTCCGTGCTACAAGACCAAGACCGCCAGGACGGTAGGACGGAGGTCATCACCCAGCCCACCATGACGTCATGACCAGAAGCTTTGCAGGCGAAGACCACCTTTTGTCAGGATAAGATGTACTATTTGTCTCCCTTCAAACTTGGCCGTTGTGGGATCCCTTCCCGCCTTCGTTTTGGGGGAAGAGGACCAAGGCCACTAAAAATATAGGTTTGCCACCACCATAGAAGGGGACGGACGGATCGAGCCATCCAAACCCTCACCAGCTCACGCCAACACAAGAACAGACCTCCTGAGGTAGTTCTTCCTCTATACTAGTTCATCCTTAGCCCACCTTGAGGCTAATCCACCACAAAGCAGAAGTAGGGTCTTACACCGCAAGGTGGCCCAAACCTGGGTAAACTGCCGTGTCTCGTTCCTTTCCCATTCATCGAGCTGGGTCGTGAGAGCAATGAGTTGGTAGGCTGGGGAGATCGAGTTCTTCACACGAACCCCAGAGTTCGAATCTTTCTTGGGTCTGCGGAGCCCTGAATCCAACATTTGGCGCGCCTGGTAGGGGTGCATCGGAGCCTCTCTCCCTCCGATTGATTCGCCACTGTTTTGCCGTTCTCATGGCTAACGCTCGTCGAGTTCGTGCTGAGCGTCAGGGTGCCCTCGCTGCCCGCGTCACCCAGACAGTGCCTGCGGGCGACAGCGCCCCTCGTCATTCCCCGTCGCCTGCGGCAAATGCCGTCACCGGCCTCGCGGCCCGTCAGCAGCAGGCTTCGTCGCTGCATCCTTCTGTGCGGGTGATGGACGCACCGCCACTCCATCGCTGACTCCGGCAGCTACTTCATCTTCCCATGGTCATCACGGGCCGGCGAACGCGCAGGCTGCGCAGCTCATGGCACGCGAGCTCCTGCGCTATCGCCCAACCGATGACATCTACGAGGACTGGCTGGACTGCATCGCCGAGCTTGTCAGCGCCGCTGGGGAGGCCCCTGCATCGTCCCGCTCGCTGCCTCTTCTGCCGCCTCTTGCGGGCGACATGGCCCACGGTGCGCCTCCTCCACCTTCCAGGCAACATGCCGCCCTCGAGCCAAGGCGTGAGGCCCCTCGGCGCGACCCGCCATGCAGGGCGCCAGCGCGCAACGAAGAAAGCTGCCAAGTGGTGCAGCGGACCCAAGGAGAGGCACGTGCGCTCCCAGGACCGCCACATCAAGACCGCGTGCTGCCCGAGGCGGTGGTGCGCGAGCGCCAAGACCAGGCCCCCTCTCTACAGCGGGCTCCCATGAGCGCGGCGGGCTGCTGCGCGTTAACCCTGGAGCAGCGCCACGTGCCTCCATGCTACGATGGCACCCCCGACCCTGCCGAGTTCCTCCAGCTCTACGAGCTGAGCATCGAGGCGGCCAACAACGACGAGAAGGTCATGGCGAACTAGTTTCCCATGGCCCTCAAGGATAGTGCGCGCTCATGGCTCCTGAACCTCCCCGCAGGATCGATCTCCTCCTGGGATGAAATGCGAGAGCGCTTCATCGCCAACTTCGAGGGCACTCGCAATCGCGCCCCAGTCACGGGCGACCTGTGGCGCATCAAGTAGCAGGCAGCAGAGACCTTGCACAAATACATCAAGCACTTCACACCCCTTCGCCTCAAGATTCCCAATGTGTCGGAAGGGGCCATCATTTCGGCATTCACCGATGGCGTCCGGGATGTCAAAATGAAGGAAGAGCTCGTTGTACACGAGGACATGTGCTCAGCTCTGGAGATGTTCAACATAGCAACCAGGTGCGTGAGGGCCGAGGAAGGTCGCCTCTCCCTCCTTGAGCTCCCAAAGGCCGATCCAGAAGATAAGAAGGCCAAGGCCAAGGACGTGAAGTGCAAGGGCCCAGCTGTGCTCGCGGCCGAACCTGAGATGAAGCGCGGCTGTGGCCACCCGGAGTCTTCCTAGGGCAGCCGCCCGTTCTGCGTCTTCCACAACGTGCATAGCCACAACACCAATGAATGCCAAGAGCTCAGGGCCATCCGGGACGCCGCCTTGGTCAGCGCCCCGAGCGCAACGACCACGGCTACGGCCGTGGAGGAGGCCGAGGTGGGGGACGCTGGGACAACCGCGACCCCTGCAAAGACTGCCGCGATCAGCCTCGTGAGGATCACTGGCAGGGCCAGCCTCGCGAGGGCCCCTAGAGGGATTATCCTCGTGAGGACTGCCCTCAGGGCAATGCTGGCCTGCCTCCGCTGCCGCCACCACCAAGATGATGGGGCTGGGGGCTTCCAAGAGCCTTGTGCCAGTGCTTGCATCCTAGGTGGCGCTCAGGCCCCCGCCTCCCATCACATCTTCAAGCAGTTCACTCACGAGGTGAACGCGGCCCTCCCCAAGCTCAAGGCGACGCGTCCGCTTAGGTGGTCCAAGTACACAATCACCTTCGACTCTACTGACCAGCTCAAGTGCGCGGCCACTGCCGGAGCGCTACTGATGCTCTGCTCGCCCACCGTCATCAATGTTCTCGTCACCAAGACACTTATCGATGGCGGCGTGGGGCTCAACATTCTCTCTGTCGAGACGTTCGACACGCTCTAGGTGACGTACGACCAGCTCCAACCTACCAGGCCCTTCTCCGGGGTGACCGACGGCTCCACTGTCCCGATAGGGCAGATCCGCCTCCTCGTCACCTTCGGCAAGCGCGACAACTACCACACTAAGCTCATCGACTTTGACGTCGCCCACATTCGCCTCCCGTACAACACCATCCTTGGATATCCGGCCCTGGCCAAGTTCATGGCCGCGACTCACCACGGCTACATTATCCTCAACATGCTAGGAAGCGGCGGTATCATCACGGTCGCCTATGACGAAAAGGATGCAGTGTGCTCCCTCGAGCATGCCTACCAGGCTGCGGCTGTCAAGAACTCGGATGACGAAGGCGCCGTCTACCCCCTAGAGGTCATCCTCAAGAAGAAGAAGTAGATGCTCCGCCAAGGATCTCAGTAGGATGGGACGTCTGATGATCGTGCCTCAGGTCTCGCGCCTGCTGATGGGGCGCCTTCCCCGCCCGCATAGGAAGGGGCGCCCGATGCCCCTCTCAGGTTGGGTTTAGGGGCTCTCCTCTGGAGGGCCTCTGGCCAGCATTGCGAGGCAGGCATTCGGGTGCCATGTGGAGGCGTGCTTCAACGTGCGCTTCCGCGACAAGAGCACAGGGCACGAGGCGCCATGCGCTCACGAGTTCATCACCAAGGCAATCGAAGAGCTTAAGGAAGCGAGAGCCATGCGGGGCGAGCGTCGCCTCGATCCACCCAGCGCGGCTCCCTCCCCTGGCGAGGGCAGCCAGCTACGCGCCTACGTCAACATCCCAGGGCTCAACAGAGCCGCGTCTCAGGAGCTCTTCTGGCCGTCCCACGTTGGCCGGTGTGAGGGCCCCCCTCACAGCTAGGTTCGCATGCCTTTCGGTTTGCTGAGCGTGGCTGCTTCGCACCAGCGCCACATACGGGCCATCCTGGAGGCTCACGAGGCCAGGCGCAAGGTGGTCCAGCCGGAGGAGGTGACGAACCCCCACGAGACCCCCGGGCCTCTGGAGCCTCACGAGGTTTGGGAGCTGGACGGATCATGAGGACCGACTTCTGCGGCACACGTCTTTAGCCACTCCAACACTTCTTCAGCAACGGTGCCAGGTGACGCTTTTTGGTTTGTTCAATTGAGGGCGCCCCTCAGGCCACATTATCCTCAAGCCGCCAGGGCCAGTCCCGCCGACGCGCCATTTTATTTTTATGTATTCCTGACTAGTATGCTTGCCTGTGTTATCATGGTTATTGGCATTATCTCTGCTGTCTCGCTACGTATGGAATCACCCTTCGCAGGCTCCGCGCGTTGCTAACCCGCCTCTTGCTTGTCCCGCAATGGGGGCTGCCGGCACGGCGCATGTGCTCAGGTCCGTCCCTGGAGCGCTGATACATCTGAGAGATCGAGCTCTGCCTTGCAGCCTGTCCCGCGCATGTCACCTCACTAGTTCCTCAGTGCCTTCATCTTCTTGCGGAAAGATCAATGGCAGGACAGCAAGCGCAGCTATGTGCTATGTTCTCTTTCCCCGACTAACTCTAAGGGATCTCCGGAGTTAGGACTACAAGCGGCCTCCTTTTTCGCGCAATTTGCTTGCACGTTAAAGGGGGGGCCCTGAGCATCGCGCCTTAGGGGCTCCTACTGGCTCTCGAGCCCTCACCCCTAGCCTTGACCACGGCATCACGACCTGGCATACGAACGACAACTGAATTTCACTCGAGGGCCGGGACCCAAGGACGTATAGCATCCAGATGAGTGAGGAAGAGGGGATCGACGTGTGCACTGCCTAAAAGCACCACTACCCGGACGCGGTTGGGCATCGCGCAACTACTGTCTTCGCAGCAAAGGAGCCATCACGGACTCTCCAAGATAAGTCACCACATACACGCTGGCGTAAACCTCACGATTCAGTATTTTGACTCTTGAGATCTCGCTCGGGTAAGAAAGTTTCCCTTTTGGCCTCCAAGGAGCCACTTGCGTGCTAAAGGGGACCCCCTGAGGATCGCGCCTCATGGGCTCTTATCAGACCTCGGGCCGCTCACCTCCTGGCCTTGACCACGGCATCGCGACCTGGCATACCAGCGACGGCTGAAGCCTGCCTGGGGGCTGGGTCCTGTCATCGTAGAGCACTAAGGTACCGCGAGAATGAAAAGGAGCACCGTGCCAAGGCGAGATACGCGATCACAGCACCGAACCAGGAAAAATAGCATTAAGGCAAAAGCATTATAGTTTTTACATGCCCCCACAGGGCTCGTCATGGTTTTGTGCAGGAAAAGCAAAAGAAAGGGACCTTGAAAAACCCCGACCTCAACGACATCGTCGGTGGAGCCGAGATGATGCCGCTGCTGCGCTCCGAGTATGGCGGCTCGTAGCTATCGTCGTCCCTGGATTCCGGAGAGTCGCCGTTGCTGTCGGAGGAGCCGCTAGCAAGGCCAAGAGCAAGTTCAATGCCTGTGTCCGTGCCGCCTTGGCCGCCTCCCCCGAGGCAACATTCCAGGCGCCGACCGTCCTCATCAAAAACCTTGAAGAGGAGTGTCGAAGCTCCGTCGTATTCAAAGTGTATGGCGAGAGCTCCCACTGAGCAGCAGGCGCAGGCGACTTCGCCCCATCCTCGAGTCATGAAGACGTCGCCGGAGGACGACCTTGACTTCCGCTTCAGAAGCTTGGCAGCAGCACCCGGCGTGTTGTAGCCGTAGCCTGACCAGGCCCCTTGGCGGTATCTCCTCTGCGAAGAACCGTGCGAGCCGGATTCATGTAAGCGGAGGCATGGCCGCCCACACCACAAACTCGCGTGCCGTGCTTTCGGTATGGGGCCGCAAGCCGGGTGGCTGTGCCGCCACCGCCTGTCCACCACCGTGGTCGTGCCTCTCACATAGTCGGGCGTTGCCCCCATGCCTAGGGCTCTGCGCATGGGCATATACGGGGAGCGGGAAGCCCGATAGAGGCCGCTCATGCCAAGGCCGCGTCACCTTATGCCCTTCGTCGGCATCACGAGAACAGCCGAGCCTCTCCTTCGGCAGGAGTGGCCCGAGTTCCACCCGAGCGGTCTTCCCCTTCTCCGCCGCGGAAAACCTCCTTAGCAGTGCGATGGATGCTTCAACGAGACGGTGAGATAGGAAGGAAGAAGAAGGAGCAAGCAGCGGGAAGACAGAGATGAGCAGGGGGCTCCGCCACCCTCCATTTATAGCTAGAGGGAGGCAAACCGCCGGCCTCCACGATCCCCAGTAATGATGATCTTCTTGCATGCAGCAGGCTTTTGTCAAGTTGAACGGTTGCCGAGGCAGCATGGGGAAGCGAAGACGCCCACGTCCCATGGAGCGCCACACGTCGACCGGGTCCGCAGGTGATTGGGGCCCGCGGCGCTTCGCCCTTGCCCTTTGGCTTCGCCTCAAAGCCAAGTCCGAGTGCACCTTGGGCCCGGGGGCTACTGTCGGCCTTCTGGGAACCGGGGTACCTAGACTTGCCTGCCGGCGGCCCACGGCGTCGCTCCGTCAATGGCCTTCGTATGGCCCACCTTCAGCATCGACAACACAAGACCCTCGCGAGGGGCCAAGCCTCGCGAGGCTGACGACGCCAAAACCTCCAGAGGGAGTGGCCTCCCTAGGCTGGCTCTTGTGGAGCGGAGAATCCTATGCAAGCGCCCATCTCATGCAGTCCGGATGACGTAAGCCATGACGACCACGGTCAGGCGGGCTCCAGCAGGTGCAGTATAGCTGGTTTCCTCTTTGGTGCTAAAGAGGCGAGCGCAGGCACAGAGTCCCAAGGAATCAGCCAAAGGTTTCCATTTTCGTGCTACAAAACCAAGACTGCCAGGATGGCGGGACAGAGGTCATCGCCGAGCCCACCACGATGTCATAACCAGAAGCTTTGCAGGCGAAGATCACCTTTCATCAGAATAAGATGTACTAATTGTCTCCTTTCGAACTTGGACATTGTGGGATCCCTTCCCGCCTTCATTTTGGGGGAAGTGGACCAAGGCCACTATAAATATAGGTTAGGCAGCACCATCAAAGGCAACGGACGGATCGAGCCATCTGAACCCTCACCAGCTCCCGCCAACACAAGAACAGACCTCCTGAGGTAGTTTTTCCTCTCTACTAGTTCATCCTCAGCCCACCTCGAGGCTAATCACCACAAAGCAGGAGTATGGTCTTACACCGAAAGGTGGCCCGAACTTGGGTAAACTGTCGTGTCTCTTTCCTTTCTCGTTCATGGAGCTGGGCCGTGAGAGCAACGAGTTGGTAGGCTGGGGAGATCGTGTTCTTCGCACGCACCCCAAAATTCGTATCTTTCTTGGGTCTGCGGAGCCCTGAATCCGACAACTTCGTCAGTTCCCTGTTACAGGGGGCCAGATCGAGGTACTCTGGTGTGCAAACGTTGATTTTTGGCCTCATCATGGCCTCAAGGAAACTGCGCCACTACTTGCAAGCCCATGCGATTACGGTTATCACCCGCTTTCCGCTTTAAAGGATACTCCGAATCCCTGAGGCTACCGGCAGAATAGCGGAGTGGGCTTTGGAGTTATCCAGCTTTGGCCTGTAATTTGAGAGCACATGTGGCACCCTGGCTCAGAGCAACCGGCTTACCTTGCATTGCCAGCCCAGAGATATAGTCTTCTGGCAACACACAAAAACTTGGTACAGAAAACAACCGCTTTATTGATGCTATATGTTTGATATTACATCAGATAGCGAGGCCAAGCGGCACACACGGTGTGGCTGAACAGTATGTACATTATTTAATGAACATGAAGGGTCCTCAATCACGACAACTACGCGACAGCGGAACGACGACGAAGCGGAACTCCATACCACAGGGACACCGATGTGGACACGGTCTAGACACGGGAAGCACTCCGATCTGGTAAGACTTTCCTGAAAGATGGCATGACACGCTAGGTCTGTACATTGAATGTACCTGCAAGCTCACAACAAGTAAAAGCATAATGACAGACAATAACATGACTATTAGGCAGGTTAAATGCAATCCTTCAACATATACTACTCATGGAGTGAACATGCTTGTGCATCGAGTCCCTCAGACGTCTTACCATACGGGTTACCTCGCAACCAATCTCATCGATACGGTGATCACTCCGGATCACAATGGAAACCAACTCTGTGATTCCAACAACAACCATCTTCATGGTTTCAACAATCTCATCACATAACCAGTGCCAACCATATAACATTAGTGTTCAAGATTAAATTATTTATGTTGATCCATGGTGTGACCTATTACGAACTGGGTTCATAATCGAGGACACGGCCATCCATAGATTTAACACACACTCTGCAGAGGTTAGCACACCGTACCCACACCATGGAATCCATGGCCTCGCACTCCCATTCGGGTGTACCAATGGCATTCTGATAGAACCAACCCATTGCCATGACACTCTCCTAGCCACTCTGACCAACTCCCCTCTTGGGCTGTCATGGGTGGCCCCGATGTCAACCAGTGACATCCACGGCCACCGTCCTGGCAAAACATAAATGGTCCCAAATGGGGACAAGGTACCATAACAACAATGGGCACAATAGGTTGTGTCTGCTTACCGGGCCAGGGTACCGCACGCCCATAACCTTGCCTCGTTGGACGCATCGACCAGAGGCATGACAACGGACCGAATAAGGGCCTTCCATAAAGGCAAGTGTGGTTGCACTGGGAAGCTCGATTCGGTGGCACCAAGACCTGATCAACATTATATTCAAGTTGAATTATCATCAGGTTTAACTTGAAATAAAACAACTCGAGTCATAGTATGCCATGAACATGCAACTATCCGATATGCTCTATATCCACATATCACTGAATTGAACCGGATCAACATCATAGAATCATTCTGCATGCACTGCTAATCACTTTAGAGACACTGGTTTTCACTCACCGGTTTTATCCCAATCATTTTTAGTTATGACCTTAGCATGGTGAAAATAATAAACCATTTTATGAAAATAATACTGATCATAACCAAACCATAGTCATGCTATAAAAATCACTCTACCACATCACACTAGTCCATGTACTCAAGTACTACATCAAGCTAAGCATCTCAAGCATATCAAATGAAATAACATAAGTAATATTTATTAAATGATTAAATGCTTGAAATATATCATATCCAAGTTGGAAAATTATAGCTATTGAAATGACACCATAAAAATATTTGTGTGGCTTCCCTTAGCACAGAGGAGGGTCACACTCCTCTTGGTTCTCCTCAAGGCAACTTTCTCCTTCTGAAAATAAATAAAAACAGCACAAGAAAATATCAAGAACCACTCTGAAATTTACCAGAAATTCTAGATAGCAAGGAAAAATCTCTAATTTGGTGTGCTCCTAGAATATTCCAATATAAAACTAATGCAAAAAGAATCAACTCATTTGGACTTATAGATTAGGAGTTAGAGCTGGTCAAAGTTTCTTGTCAAAATGATTTAAATTTGAACAAAAAGAAAATCCAGGGGGTGTCGTCGATGGCATATATCAGAGAATACACCTCCACTCGTACCGCTTCGGGTGCGAGTGGAGATGCTGATAGCAGGCCCCACGCGTCAGGTTTTCAAAGAGAGAGAGGGAAACATAGGAGGGGCGGCGCGTCGCCGGCATTTCTTCGGCGAGGAGAGGTCAGTGGCCGCCGTGGAAGGGATATGGCGATGCGCAAGGCTACGGCGACCATGCATGTACCTGAAACACGGCGAGGGGTGGATGGACGGGATCGGCAAGGGCTTCTCCCACGGCTGCAGCGGGCGGAGCTCGTCGAAGATGAAGAAGACGGCGACAAGCGGCTCCAGGGGCTCCAGGGGGCGGCTAGCTTCAGAGGTTCACCAGGGAGACGCCGAACAACTGGGTCGAGCTCGAGAGGCATGGGAGTGGGAGGGACAGAGAAAGGGGATCGCCGGCAAGCTCGGTTCAGGGGTGGTCGCCAGAGGCCTGCCTGACCGGGCTGCGGCTTCCTAGGGTGTTGTGGAGGTTGAGCGGGTGGAGAGCTGAGGTGAAATGAGCTCGGGAGGGGGTCTATTTATAGGCGAGGCCGAGGCGAAGCTCGCAGGAGTCTCTAGAAGCGGCGCACGGCGACGAGGGGTGTCAGTGAGAGGGGAGAAGTGGCCAGGGCTCACACGGCCACGGTGTTAGCTCAGGGACGAGCACAGGACGCACGCGAGGGCACAGAGTCGAGCACGGGGGCACTGTGCTCCTCTGGCGCAATGCGTGTGTGACCGCTGCGGCATCTCCGGCGTTGGCGAGTGGCAGCGAGGGTGTTGAAGTGATGCAGCAAGGCTGGTGGCGCGGTGCGGCAGGCGGGGCGTGGTGCTGAGACGAGCACGAGCTCAACAGAGGCTCGGGCACAGCTTAGAGCGCGTAGGCTGCGTGCTGGAGCTCGTGTCCTCACGCGGTCACCATGCGCATTGTGCCATCGTGATGGCCAGGTGATGACAAACCTTGTCTAGGCTGTCGATCATGGAGTGTTTAGACTAGGAAGGGAGTGAACAAGTAACCAGGATGAGTGAGTTGATCACAACACTTACTGAAAGTTTCTGGACTGAAACTTGTTGCCAAATTTGTGATGAACCTAGGAAGAGTTAGGAGCTGAGCTTTGGGGTTTATTGTTAAGTTACTAAGGTAATGATGCTCAAGAAAATTCAGCTCCAAAAGACCAAGGAATAATGCACTTGCTGTACAAACTGCATTTACCGGTCAGAATGCAAATGATTTTCCTAGCAAAATTGGGCCACATGACCACTTGATATTTTTTCATAGGATGATAAGGCGCTGTCCAAAGGGTGTGTGTGAATTTTCTTAGATTTTTGTGGGCAAGAAACAGAGGGGTTGCTTTGGAGGGAGAGTGAACATATTCCATTTTCAGGGTGAAAATGAATATTTTCCTTAGAAGATTTTTTTTTCCAAAGCATTATGATGATGAATGGGAGGGCAAGAGAGGTTGTGGGAGGCCAGTGAAGTCACTTGGATGAAAATCAAAACAATGCCCAAGTGCTGAGTCCAAATGAATTAACTCAAAATCCAAATAAAAAGGAAAAAGGCAAGGGAAAATCATGATGGCAAAAACCAGGGTGTCACAAACCTTCCCCACTTAAGATGAATCTCGTCCTCGAGATTTGGTTGCTTGGGAAAACAATTCTGGATAAAACCCTCACAAAAAGTCTTCTCTTTCCAAGGTTGCTTCTTCCTCGGTATGGTGCTCCCACTGTACCTTATAAAATTTAATCACCTTACCGCGAATGACTCTTTCCATTTCTTCCAATATTAGGAACGGTTTCTCCTCATAGGTTAAATCCTTTGCAAGCTCTATCTCTGCCATATCAGTCCTTTTCTCGGGCGGCGAGGTACACCTTCTCAACGGTGAGACATGAAACACATGGTGCACTTCTAACAATTCTAGTGGTAGGTCCAACTGGTAAGCCAATGTACCAACTTCGGACATAACTGGGAATGGGCCAATATATCTGGGTGCAAGTTTTCCTCGGGTCTGAAACCTATTGACTCCTTTCATGGGGGTAGCTCTTTTTGTCAGGACTAGGCCACTTGTAGTCTATCTCGGATCTCTTTGACTTGTTTTTCATCCTCCATCATTAAATAGGTTCCGAAAATGTGGCTATCTCTAGTTTGAGACTAGTTTAGCGGAGTGCGGCACTTACGGCCATACAGAGCTTCATAGGGTGACATCTTGAGGCTGGTCTGGAAACTGTTGTTGTATGAAAACTCAGCATAGGGTAGACAATCTTCCCACTTGGGTCCTTGATACGTCCATTTTGCATCATGCTTTTATAATGATATTTATTGCATTATGGGCTGTTATTACACGTTATATCACAATACATATGCCATTTCTCTCTTATTTTATAAGGATTACATGAAGAGAGAGAATGCCGGCAGCTGGAATTCTGGGCTGAAAAGGAGCAAATAATAGAGTCCTATTAGGCACAACTCCAAAAGTCCTGAAACTTCACGAAGCATGTTTTTGGAATATATAAAAAATATTGCACGAAGAAAGTACCAGAGGGGGCCACCAGCCAGCCACAAGGGTGGAGGGCGCGCCCTACCCCCTGGGCGCGCACCCCGACCTTGTGGGCCCCCTGGCAGGCCTCTGGTGCCCATCTTTGGCTATATGGTGTGTTTTGACCTGGAAAAGATCAGAAGAAAGCTTTCAGGACGAAGCGCCACCATCTCGAAGCGGAACCTGGGTAGAACCAATCTAGGGCTCCAGCGGAGCTGTTCTGCCGGAGAAACATCCCTCCGGGAGTGGGAAATCATCGCCATCGTCATCACCATCGATCCTCTAATTGAGAGGGGGTCAATCTCCATCAACATCTCCACCAGCACCATCTCCTCTCAAACCCTAGTTATCTTTTGTATTCGATCTTGGTCAGAAAAGCTCAGATTGGTACCTGGGGGTTCCTAGTAGTGTTGCTTGCTCCTTGTAGTTGATGCTAGTTGGTTTATTCGGTGGAAGATCATATGTTCAGATCCTTAATGATAATTAATACTCCTCTGATTATGATTATGCATATGCTTTGTGAGTAGTTACGTTTGTTCCTGAGGACATGGGAGAAGTCTTGTTATAAGTAATCATGTGAATTTGGTATTCGTTCGATATTTTGATGAGATGTATTTTGTCTCTCCTCTAGTGGTGTGATGTGAACATCGACTACATGACACTTCACCATTATTTGGGCATAGGGGAAGGCATTGGGAAGTAATAACTAGATGATGGGTGGCTAGAGTGACAGAATCTTAAACCCTAGTTTATGTGTTGCTTCATAAGGGGCTGATTTGGATCCATATGTTTCATGCTATGGTTAGGTTTACCTTAATTCTTGTTTTGTAGTTGCCGATGCTTGCGAGAGGGGTTAATCATAAGTGGGAGGCTTGTGCATGGCAGGGCATCACCCAAGCACCGGTCCACCCACATATCAAATTATCAAAGTAACGAACGCGAATCATATGAGCATGATGAAAACTAGCTTGAAAACAATTCCCATGTGTCCTCGGGAGCGCTTTTCTTTATATAAGAGTTCGTCCAGGCTTGTCCTTTGCTACAAAAAGGATTGGGCCACCTTGCCGCACCTTGTTTATGTTTATTACTTGTTAACCATTACGATTTATCTTATCACAAAACTATCTATTACCGATAATTTCAGTGCTTGCAGAGAATACCTTGCTGAAAACCACTTGTTATTTCCTTCTCCTTCTCGTTGGGTTCGACACTCTTACTTATCGAAAGGACTACGATAGATCCGTTATACTTGTGGGTCATCAAGACTCTTTTCTGGCACCGTTGCCGGGGAGTGAGGCGCCTTTGGTAAGTGGAATTAGGTAAGGAAACATATATATAGTGTGCTGAAATTTACTGTCACTTGTTACTATGGGAAATAATCCTTTGAGGCGCTTGTTCGGGGTATCTTCACCTCTACCGAAAGAGCAAAGAGTTTCTCCTCAAACTACTGCACCTACTGAAAATATTTATTATGAAATTCCTTCGGGTATGATAGGGAAACTGCTAGCTAAATCCCAATATGCACCTAATCTATGTGGATGAAGTTTGTGGATTATTTAAGCTTGCAGGTATGCCCGAAGATGTTGTCAGGAAGAAAGTCTTCCCTTTATCTTTGAAGGGAAAGGCATTGACATGGCATAGGCTATTGGATGATATTGGATCATGGAACTACAACCGATTGAAATTGGAATTTCATCAGAAGTTTTATCCTATGCATCTGGTTCATCGTGATCGGAATTATATACATAATTTTTGCCTCGTGAAGGAGAAAGTATCTCTCAAGCTTGGGGGAGGCTTAAGTCAATGTTATATTCATGCCCCCATCATGAGCTCTCAAGAGAAATTGTTATTCAAAAAATTTATGCTCGGCTTTCTCATAATGATCGATCCATGCTCGCTACTTCTTGTACTGGTTCCTATATGAAGAAGGATATTGAATTCAAATGGGATTTATTGGAAAGAATTAAATGCAACTCTGAAGATTGGGAACTCGACGAAGGTAAAGAGTCAGGTTTAAACCTTATGTTTGATTGTGTTAAATCTTTTATGGACACCGATGCTTTTTGTGATTTTAGCACTAAATATGCACTTGACTCTGAGATAGTAGCTTCTTTCTGTGAATCTTTTGCCACTCATGTTGATCTCCCTAAGGAGAAGTGGTTTAAATATCATCCACCCATTGAAGTGAAAGTAGTTGAACCCATTAAAGTTGAAGAATAAGCTATTACTTATAATGTTGATCTTATTGTTCCTACTGCTTATATTGAGAAACCACCATTCCCAGTTAGAATGAAGGATCATGCTAAAGCTTCAACTGTGGTCAACAAAATTAATATTAGAACACCCAAACCCTCTGAGAAAATTAAAGTTGAACCTAGTATTGCTATGGTTAAAGATCTCTTGGTTGATAATATTGATGGGCATGTTATTTATTTCTGGGATGAAGCTGCTAGAATTGCCAAACTCGATATGAAAGATAAACATAGACCTGTTGTTGGCATGCCCGTTGTTTCTGTTAAAATAGGAGATCATTGTTATCACTTCTTATGTGATGTGGGTGATAGTGTGAGTGCAATACCTTATACCTTACATAAAGAAATTAAGAATGACATTGCACCCGCTGAGATAGAAGATATTGATGTTACTATTAAGCTTTCCAGTAGAGATACTATATCACCAATTGGGATTGTTAGAGATGTTCAATTCTTGTGCGGGAAGATCAAATATTCTACTGATTTTCTTGTTCTTGCTTCCCCACAAGATAATTTTTGTCCCATTATATTTGGTAGACCCTTCTTAAATACCGTTAATGCTAAGATAGACTGCGCAAAAGATATTGTTACTGTTGGTTTAGGAGATATGTCTCATGATTTTAATTTCTCTAAATTTCGTAGACAACCTCATGATAAAGAATTAACTTGTAAGGATGAAATTATTGGTCTTGCTTCTATTGCCATGCCTCCTGCTGATCCTCTAGAACAATATTTGCTAGACCATGAAAATGATATGTTTATGAATGAAAGAACGGAAATAGATGAAGTATTCTTTAATCAGGGACCTATTCTGAAACAAAATTTGCCCATTGAAATCCTTGGGGATCCTCCTCCACCCAAGGGTGATCCCGTGTTTGAGCTTAAAAAACTATTACCTGATACTCTGAAATAGGCTTATCTTGATGAAAAGAAGATATATCCTGTTATTATTAGTGCTAACCTTTCAGAGCATGGAGAAAAGAAATTATTGAAAACTCTTAAGAAGCACCATGCCGCTATTGGATATACTCTTGATGATCTTAAAGGAATTAGTCCCACTTTGTGTCAGCAGAAAATTAAATTGGAGAAAGATGCTAAACCAGTTGTTGATCACCAACGACGGTTAAATCCCAAGATGAAAGAAGTGGTAAGAAATGAAATACTAAAGCTTCTGGAGGCAGGTATAATTTATCCTATTGCTGATAGTCAATGGGTAAGTCCTGTTCAGTGCGTCCCTAAGAAAGGAGGTACCACTGTTGTTCCTAATGATAAGAATGAATTGATTCCACAAAGAATTGTTACAGGTTATAGAATGGTAATTGATTTTCGCAAATTAAATAAAGCTACTAGAAAAAATCATTACACTCTACCTTTTATTGATCAAATGCTAGAAAGACTATCCAAACATACTCATTTTTGCTTTCTAGCTGGTTATTCTGGTTTTTCTCAAATACCTGTGTCAAAAGAGGATCAGGAGAAAACTACTTTTACTTGCCCTTTTGGTACCTTTGCTTATAGACGTATGGCTTTTGTTTTATGCAATGCACCTACTACCATTCAAAGATGTATGACTGCTATATTCTCTGACTTTTGTGAAAAGATTGTTGAGCTTTTCATGGATGATTTCGCCATTTACGGAACTTCTTTTGATGATTGCTTAAGAAACCTTGATCGAGTTTTGTAGAGATGTGAAGAAACTAATCTTGTCTTGAATTGGGAAAAGTGTCACTTTATGGTTAATGAAGGCATTGTCCTGGGGCATAAAATTTCTGAAAGAGGTATTGAAGTTGATGAAGCTAAAGTAGATGCTATTGAAAAGATGTCGTGTCCTAAAGATATCAAAGGTATAAGAAGTTTGCTTGGTCATGCTGGCTTCTATAGGATGTTTATTAAAAACTTCTCTAAAATTTCTAGGCCTCTCACTAATATCTTGCAAAAAGATGTTCCTTTTGTTTTTGATGATGATTGTGTAGGAGCCTTTGAAATACTTAAAACAATCCTTGATTTCTGCACCTATTGTTCAGCGACCTGATTGGAATTTACCCTTTCAAATTAGTGATTATGCTATTGGTGCTGTTCTAGGACAAAGAGTTAATAAGAAATTAAATGTTATTCAGTATGCTAGTAAAACTCTAGGCAGTGCCCAGAGAAATTATGCTACCACTGAAAAAGAATTTTTAGCAGTTGTATTTGCATGTGATAAGTTCAGATGTTATATTGTTGATTCCAAAGTTGTATTTCAACCATTGAAATTTCTGAAGAAGTATGCAACTTTTCTTCGAGGAACGCTGCAAATGAGTTAAGTTGATGAGAACCTAGTGATTCAGCAGCGGACATGAGTACCTGTGAACAAAGTATAGTTGCGAGAAATTTGGAGAGGTCATATGCGTTCTCAGAAGGTTTTTCAAAAAGAACAAGTTTGAGGAATTTGAACAGTTGAGTCTTGAAGAATTTCACTAAGCGTTCTTTGTCTTAGGTTCCAAAGTTGTATAGATCGAAGATCCACACAATTGAGGAATCTTGAAGAAAAATGATGCTTAGGGAAACGAATCAAGAACAGATGAGATGTGAGGTGTTTAGTGTGTGAAAAATTTGAAGAATAAACACCTTTGAAGATTTTGTAGGAATCATTTGAATCAAAAGGGGCAGTAAAAGTAACTTTTAATTATCCTGAACGAAGAACACGACGAACTGTGAGGTGGAGAAGTGAAGTTCGTCTGTACAGATCTTCCACGCCCTAACTTGGCAGAGGAAGACGGCTACGGCGGCGGCGGAGTGAAGATTTCCGCGGCCGGCGCGAGTACGGCAGCGACAAGGTCGAGGCAGTGAAGCTCTTCCTCACCGGCGATGATGAAGTAGCGGCGGCGCTAGGGTTTGAGAAGCTTGAGCGGGAGAGAGGCCGAGCGGAGTAAAAGAAGTGAGGAAGGGGAGAGGGAGTATTTATAGCCACGGTGAAAAACTGTTCGCCCGAAGAAATTGGACGAACGTGCCCCTGACCCTTCTCATTCGCTTGACATGTGTCACCCATGTACTAAGAAGTGGAGATCGTGTTAGATCGTGGGTGAATAGATAAGTATTTCGTGGGATGTGAAACGGTTTGAGCGGCAAAGCCGAAAATTTGGATAAGATCAGTTAAAAGTTCCGTTCGCAAATTCTTCAGCTGACAAAGACACAGTGAAGATTTTGAACGAGTTTCAAATAGAACGCACATGAAGAATTTGTGAATAGATTCGGTTGAGTATAGCATAGAGGGGGAAGGGTCTGATCACATTCACTTAGCAGAAACACCAACTTGAAGAATTAGTCATAAGTGAATGTTGTAGAGGACATAAACTCGTATATATATATATATATAGCCAATGAAGAAAAACGACGGAAACGGTGAAGACAATGCGAAGTTGAAGAACATGAACAACTGAGGAATTTCAAAACTGAGGAAAAACTCAAATTGAAGATTTTCAACTTTTGTGGTGGCGTGACCCACCGGATAAGAATGATGATTTCAGACACCGCGTACAATTTTTGTAGGGTTCTGAGAATCAAATTCTTCATTAATTTCTTCACACTTAGAGTGTTATTCTTCATCGATTGAAGAAAAACGTTTCTTCATGTGTTGCACATCTAAGTCATCAATTTTGCATAAGTGTTAGGATGAGTGTCCTTTTCAAAGAACATTCGAAGATTCTAGGATATTGAGCTCACACCGCAACTTGCTAAATCTCTTCTCATCCAAGGGATTTCTGAAGATATCAGCTAGCTGTTCTTCAGTCTTCACATGCTCAATAGAAATGTCGCCCTTCAACACATGATCACGAAGAAAATGATGACGAATCTGAATGTGCTTTGTCTTCGAGTGCTGAACTGGGTTGTGAGCAATCTTGATGGCACTCTCATTGTCACAGAAGAGAGGCACATTCTTCACGTTGACGCCGTAGTCCTTGAGAGTTTGCTTCATCCACAACAATTGAGCACAGCAAGAGCCAGCAGCAATGTACTCAGCTTCAGAAGTAGACAGTGATACGCAGTTCTGTTTCTTCGAGGACCAACAGACCAAAGATCGTCCGAGGAAATGACATGTACCAGATGTTGACTTGCGGTCCACACGATCACCAGCATAGTCAGAGTCAGAATATCCAATGAGATCAAAAGCCGAGCCCTTGGGGTACCATAATCCTAGTGTTGGTGTGTGAGCTAGATATCGAAGAATATGTTTCACAGCCTTATGGTGTGATTCCTTTGGTGTAGCTTGAAATCGGGCACACATGCAAACACTAAGCATAATATCTGGCCTAGATGCACATAAATACAATAAAGAACCAATCATGGAGTGGTATACCTTTTGATCGAAGTCAATTCCATTTTCATCAGTGCACAGATGGCCATTTGTGGGCATAGGAATTTTGACGCCTTTGCAATCTTGCATGCTGAATTTCCTCAGTACATCCTTGAGGTATTTCTCCTGAGATATGAATATGCCATTGCGCTGTTGACGAATTTGAAGACCTAAGAAGAATTTAAACTCTCCCATCATAGACATTTGATATTCTTCACTCATCATATATGCAAATTCATCACTATAACGTTGGTCAGTACAGCCAAAGATGATATCATCAACATATATTTGGCACACAAACAATTCATCATCATATGATTTAGTGAAAAGAGTAGGGTCGAGTGAACCCGGTTTGAAGCCTTTCTTCATGAGGAATTCCTTCAAAGTATCATACCATGCCCGAGGGGCCTGCTTGAGGCCATAGAGGGCCTTTTTCAGTCTAAAGACTTTGTCAGGATGCTTAGGATCTTCAAAACATGGGGGTTGAGCAACATATACTTCTTCCTCAAGCTTACCATTGAGGAATGCACTTTTCACATCCATTTGATATAAAGTGATATCATGATGGTTAGCATAAGCAAGTAATATGCGAATAGCTTCAAGTCTATCAATAGGTGCAAAAGTTTCATCGAAATCAATTCCTTCAACCTGTGTGTAGCCTTGAGCTACTAGCCATGCCTTATTCCTCACCACAAGGCCATTTTCATCTTGCTTGTTGCGGTAGATCCACTTTGTGCCAATGATATTGTGTATGCGAGGATCTGGACGATTGACCAGTTCCCAAACGTGTGTGAGCTCGAACTGATGTAATTCTTCTTGCATGGCCTGAATCCACTCAGGCTCCAGAAATGCTTCATCTACCTTAGTGGGCTCTGTGATAGAGACAAAAGCATAATGCCCACAAAAGTTAGATAAATGTGAAGCTTTTGAGTGTGTGAGAGGACCTGGTGCTTCAATGTCATCGATGATCTTTTCAACTTGCACTTCTTTTGCAATGCGAGGATGAGTTGGTTGTCGTCGAGGAATTTGATCAGCATTTTCTTCAGCACCATTTTCTTCAGCATTTTCTTTAGGTGCATTAGCTCGACGTTCTTCATGTTTTGGAATGAATTCCTCAGCAGATTCTTCGATAGGAATGACATCCTCAGTAGCCTTAAACTTGATAGTTTCCTCAGGTGCTGGTTCATCTATCACAGAGGGTAGGTACTCTCTTTGTGATCCATTAGTTTCATCGAACCGCACATCTACAGTTTCAACAACCTTGTGAAGAACGTTGTTGAAGACTCTGTAGGTGTGCGAGTCCTTTCCATAACCAAGCATAAAACCTTCATGTGCTTTCAGTGCAAATTTAGCATTGTGATGACGATCTCTAATCCAACATTTAGCACCGAAGACTTTGAAATAACTCACATTTGGTTTCTTGTCAGTGAAGATATACCCTGTTGATGATGTGGCACGCAGTATAAATTGCCTCAATCCAGAAGTGACGAGGCGTCTTGTACTCATCAAGCATAGTGCGAGCCATCTCAACAAGAGTCCTGTTCTTGCGCTCCACGACGCCATTCTGCTGAGGAGTGTAAGGAGCAGATAACTCATGAGTAATACCAAGTTCATCAAGATAGTCATCAAGACCAGAATTCTTGAACTCAGTTCCATTGTCACTTCTGATGTGCTTGATCTTCACACCAAAGTTGGTTGAAGCCCTCGAGGAAAATCGTTTGAAGACTTCCTGCACTTCATGTTTGTAAGTAACAATGTGTACCCATGTGTAACGAGAGTAGTCATCAACAATAACAAGGCCATAGAGATATGCGTCATCTGTGACAGCTGAGTAATGGTTAGGACCAAAGAGGTCCATGTGAAGCAATTCAGATGGTCGAGTAGTGGTCATGATAGTCTTCGCTGGATGCTTAGCCTTGGTCATCTTTCCAGCTTCACAAGCTCCACACAAGTGATCCTTGAGGAATTTGACATTCTCAATGCCAATGACATGCTTCTTCTTCGCAAGCGTGTGCAAATTCCTCATGCCTACATGACCAAGTCGTCGATGCCATAGCCACCCTTCTGAAGCTTTTGCAAGTAGGCACACGGCTGGTTGCGGTCTTGTAGAGAAATCAACAATATACAAGTCTCCTCTCCTAAAGCCTTCGAAGACTTTGGAATTGTCAGCTTCCATAACCACAACACAATGATACTTGCCAAAGACAACTACCATATCAAGATCACAAAGCATTGATACAGACATAAGATTGTATCCTAAGGACTCGACAAGCATGACTTTGTCCATGTGTCGATCCTTTGTGATCGCAACCTTACCTAGACCCAATACCTGACTTTGCCTTTGTCAGCGAAGATGATATGCTTCAGATGGGATGGTGATAAGGGAGCATCCATCAATAGATTCTTGTCACCAGCCATATGATTTGTACATCCACTATCGAGGACCCACTCAGTGGCTTTGGGTTGATCATCTTGCAGATGAATTAGTGCAGCTTACGAACTTCATATACTTCATCAGTGAAGAATATGACATCACAATTCATCAGATGAATTTCATCAAGCAGTGCAACAGTTAAAATAGTATGAGGACGTGTGAAATGAAAGTTCATTTCTTCATGATTAGCCTGCGTCCTTTCAGGCACTTTTCGGGTCTCCAGCAAATTCTTCAGATGTTTAAGTACGTTTGGAGACCTGACCCTGCATAAGAGATTAGTTCTTTTTCTTCACCACCCACATTTGAAGGGGTGGCAAAGAGTTCATCACTCTGCGAGCTCCATACGAGAAAGGTGGCATAGAAGCCAATCCATTTCGTTTCACATAAGAGAAGTTAGGGTAAGCATATGAATAAGCAGAGAAATTCTTCGAGGATTTATGAACATAATGATTAGAAGAATAATGCTGATATTCATAGCCCTTGGCTCTTCCCTGCGAAACAGAGTTGTTAGCACAATGATGTTCATATGAGGACTTTGATCCTTTTGAGGAATTTGATCCATGTGAGGAATTTGGTCCGTATGAGGACTTGGATCCATATGAAGAATTTGGTCCATATGAAGAATTTGATCTGGGGTTCCTATTCTTCACAGGTGGTGTCATGAGGACATTCACCTGAAGAATTTCAAGGCACCTTTTGGGAACCCAGATTTTCTTCATAGGAGAACCATTCCTGCAGTTAGTGCCAACATATCTAGCAAATACTTCACCATTCTGATTTTTGAACAGTTGATAGTTGGACTCAAATGACTCATCAGAAGAATCAGAAGATTCACATGTAAAGCCAGATAAATTAGATGGATCAACTAGAGGTCCCTTTGCAACAACCCATGAGGTTTTGGGGTACTGCTCAGGCTTCCAATATGTACCATCAGCATTGAGTTTCCTCTCAAAGGCAATACCCTCTTTCCTAGGGTTCCTGTTGAGGATCTTCTTTTTAAGCACATCACAAAGAGTCTGATGCCCTTTGAGGCTTTTGTACATGCCTGTCATGTACAATTCCTTCAGCCCTGCATCATCAGTGATACTAGCAATGTCCTCAGATGAGGAATTAGTGATAGCAGAGACAGTTGAAGAATTTGTAGCATTAGAAGCATTTGAACATTCAGGTGAAGAATTAGCAGATTCACGTTCAATGCATTTCAAACATGGAGCAACAAATTCTTCCTGAGCAGCGCTGATTTGTTGAGCAAGTAATGAATCACGCTCCTTCTGAATATCTTCATAACTCACCCTTAGCTTCTCAAGACCTTGCTTTCTTTGAAGAAATTCATAAGAAAGCTTCTCATGGTCAGATAAAAGAGTGTTATGATGACTGTGAAGGTTGTCAAACTTAGACTGAAGTCTCTAAAGATTTTCAGTCAAGGTTTTAGTGCGAGCCATTTCTTCACCCAACATATCATCGCTCTCAACTAGCATGTTTTGAAACTTTTCCAAGGCCTTTTGTTGTTTAGTGGCAATACAAACAAGCTTGGTATAGCTAGGTCCAAAATCATCATCATATTCATCATCACTAGAGTAGGATGAGGAACATTCGGTTACCTTAGCACCTTTTGCCATGAGGCATGGTGCAGAAGATGATTGTTCAGGTTCGAAAGTCATCGTTTTGAGTGATTCCTTGAAATCCTCAAACCAGGGATCTTGACAAGTTCGATGACCTTCATAGACGTCAGAGATTCGGTCCCAGATAAGCTTCGCATTGCAAAGATACATAATGCGCCTGAATTCATCTTTGGATAGGCAGGAACAGATGATATCCTTCTTCATGATGTCAAGTCGAGTGTACTTGCGAATATCATAAGTGTCCGCCATCTTGCATTGATCGTTAAGACCAATCTCAGTGACGATCCACAGCTCGCTGTTCATTGCCATGAGGCGCTTCCTCATCATGGCTTTCCACTTGGGATAATCATGACCGTCAAAGATGGGGCATGTCACTTTCTTCATACCTGCGGTCGACATAAGTAAAACTCCAGGAGGTTAAACCAAAATCACACAGAACAAGGGAGTACCTTGCTCTGATACCAATTGAAAGTGCGTTATATCGACTAGAGGGGGGTGAATAGGCGATTTTTATGAATTCTTCACTAAGGAATTTGCTAGTGAGGAAATTCCTTAGCTAAGAACTACTTGCAGCGGAATAAGTACTCAAAAGTAAGCATAGCAAAACACAAGCATAGTCATCATGATGAAATGAAGACAAGCACAGAGTAGAGAAAGCGTAAACACAGGATAACACAGGATGAAGACAAACACACTGAAGAAATTGAACTGAGGAAAATGAGAAAGTCTTCAGTCGAAGTCTTCAAACACAGATATGACAAGCACACAACACAGTAATGAGGAAATGAAAGAGTTGAGGAAATAGAACCAGTAGGCTTGGTGAAGACAATGATTTGGTAGACCAGTTCCAACTGCTGTCTCAGTTGTACATCTGGTTGGAGCGGCTAGGTATTTAAACCTGAGGACACACAGTCCCGGACACACAGTCCTCACCGTATTCTCCTTGAACTAAGGTCACACAGACCTCGTCCAATCACTCGTGGTAAGTCTTCAGGTGACTTCCAAACCTTCACAAACTCGGTCACTCGGCGATCCACAATTTCCTCTTGGATGCTCTAGACCATGACGCCTAACCGTCTGGAAGAAGCACAATCTTCAAAGGTAACAAGTGTCGGATCCACGCAGGATCAATCTCTTCAGTGATGCTCAATCACTTTGGGTTTGTAGGTGTTTGGGTTTGGGTTTTCCTCACTTGATGATTTTCGCTCAAAGTCCTCGGAGGATGGGATGCTCTCAATTGACAAGTGTCAGTTTCTCTCGGAGCAGCCAACCAGCTAGTGGTTGTAGGGGGCGGCTATTTATAGCCTAGGGAGCAGCCCGCCATGATAAGACATAAATGCCCTTCAATGATATGACCGTTAGGTGGGTAGATATTTTGGGACAGCTGGCGCATAGCACAACAACGGTCGGAAATTTGAGTATCAAATTCCTCAGGGCTATCATGTTCCTCACTGTGTAGGCAATCCGCACTGGCAAATTCCTAACTCCTCAGTCAGAACAAATTCCTTTGAGACCAGAAGAACTTCGTCTCTGTCACTGAAGAATATGACTGAACTGTATGAGATTCCCAATGGCTTCACTCGAAGGGATTGGTAGGTGTAGGATTTTGAGTTGAGCATCACACGGAATTTTTTTTCCTTAGTATTTCCTCGACCCCCTTTAACAGTACGGTGTTTCCTATGACTCAAGAAAGAGAAAATGAAACTACGAAAACAAAAGACTCACGCTTCATGTTCCTCAAATGAATACCAAGTCTTCAAGGTCACACCAATTTCTTCACTTTCAAAGTCTTCAGAAAGTCTTCAGAAATCCAAAGTCTTCAGTCGAAGAACTTCATTTTTAGGGTTCGACTTTCTCTGTAAATATCAAACTCCTCATAGACTTATAGACCTATAAGTCTTTAATAGACCAAAATCACTAAGGGGCACTAGATGCACCTACACTGTGTTTCTGCTCTTGTCATTTCCATGAGCTATCATTCCATAGTGGATATCTCCTGCCTTAGGGTTTTCTTTACAAAACTTTGAGTTCTAATGCTCCATGTTCCGGTCTTTCTCCAACACACCTTGATCTCGGATATTGACAGCTTCCATAGTCTGCCAAGTTCCATAAGGGTAGCCTTCCTAGGTCATACTAAATCTGGAAATTCTTCAGGACCTTCAAATTCTCCTAGTCTTCGGAGTCTTCAACTGTTGTAGTTTCCATTATTATAATGCTCTGTAAATTCCTCTTCATTCCGAATGGTCTTAGTTGTCCAATATATTGTACTTCTTGGAGTGGTCTCATCAGTCGAATCTTCATGGTCAAAAGGGAAAGGGGTATGGTCTCACTAAAAGGAAATATTTGAATAAGCTCAGAAGAGAAGAGAGATAAGAGATCTTTTTTTGAAAAGAAAGTTTTAGAGAAAATATTTCCTAAGGGTTTGCCGGTTTCTAGGGGTCACGTCCTACAATCAACATGTGCTCTGATACCATCTTGTAGCGACCCGACCTCAGACGGTCAAGTCTCTGTGCTTAAGTGTCATCCCTGGATCGGTATGCTGACACACACAGTACTCGAGGATTTATAACAGAGGTAAATCACATGTATAAAGTAACGTAAATACTATTACCTCAATCCAAATAGCGGAAGTAACAACAAGTTTGTGGATTCCCATCAACACCAATGGCAAAGTTGAGTGTAGAAATTATAACCCTAACGTATCACTTACTCGTCGTAAGAAAATCCTGCAACATGAGACGTTGCAGCCACAAAGGGTCAGTACATTGAATGTACTAGCAAATTCACACCATAGGATAATGATGCATAATAGCTATCACTACATGCATATATGGCTTGTGGAGGCTCTATGGTTATAATGTTTTTGCGAAAAGCCAATTTTTTCCCTACTGCAAAGGAATATATTTTATTTAACTACAAAGTTTGTTGAAAATATTGAGAAGGTAAAGCCCCTCTCAATCCCAATTAAAAGTAATCATTAACAACCCAATAATTTAATTATAGAGTGATGAGATCAATATGATAATCTAAGTACCAGAGACTCAAGATTGTCCATAACCGGGGACACGGCTAACCAAGATTAGTTTGTACACTCTACAGAGGTTTGCGCACTTTTCCCCACAAGACTCGATCTCCTCCGTTGGATTTCTCGCACTACATGATGTTTGAGAAACGGATGACCGAGACACAGTCTTTCAGAACCATTAACTATCTACTCCGGGCAGACCGGTACACTTACAATCCCCCTACATCTGCTAGTCCACCTCTTCAAGAGCTCACGCAACTTACTTAACTATGCCAGAGCCCATAATGGCTTGTGGCTGCACACGGAAGTTTCTAGCATGAATAATCTTATGATCCCTTTGAGCCTGGGTGGCGGACCGTAGGATGATCACACGGTATAACCCCGGGATATCCTAGGACAACACTGGATTCCCCATGTGCCCAAAACAAACAATCCACCGAGATGTGTATTAAAGTTGCCACCTTAAGTTGAACCATTAATTAACAATCTCACATCTGTCATGAATACACTTAACCAATCCACGTCTACAAGCATAGCATAGCAGTATAAGCATAACGTAGAAGTAACTCCCAAGGTTTGAATGCAGGACAATAGGTTCCTACCTCATCAACTACTTCCCAATACCCACATGTTATCAATTCCTAACCATGCAATGTTTGAGGGCAAAACTAATGCATAAAAACTGGGTATGAAAGGGGTATGATCAAAGTGTGAACTTGCCTTCTACAGTTGATGAAGATGATTTGCACTCAACACTCTTGATAGTTCTACTCGTCACACTCCGGTCAATCTATCATAAGCAAGCAATAGTAACCACACATAAGCAATCACTCAAAAGATTGGAAAGAACGAAGAATACGATTCGGAAAACAACAAAACCAAGCAAATAACTCTTGCAACATAAAACAATTTCTAACAGTACCAAAATTGGGTGAATTTGGCCTTATCAGAAAGTTTAGGTCAAGAGCTTTGATTTGCAAAAAGAATCAACTCAAACGGAGTTATAAAACTCAAGTTGCGATCAAACGAAGTTTAAATTCAAATATGTTTGAAATCAAATTTTAAAACTTTCAAAAACATGTTTAAGTTGTTTTGCTAGATAGAGGGGATCATAACAAAGAAGTGGGCGTTTGTTTCGTTGGATTTGGATAAACGAGCGAAAAGTAATGATCGATTGAAGTTCAGGGACTAATCAGTAAATAAAGATATTCACGGATGGGTCCCTGGCCAAAAACTAAAATAAAAAGAAAAAGACTAAATAGCGGACATTCGTTACCGATCGCTAATGAACGAAAATCGTTTGCTACCGAGCCCTAGCTAATGAACGCTCGCAAAATAAACTAAACCTAAATAAAATCAACCTAAAAGAATAAAACCGAAAAAAATAAACTAAACTTAAATCGGTTATACCGGTTCGGGTGAGGGAAACCGGCGGCGGTGGCGGCGTTCTCCGGCGAGCGGGACGAGGCGAGACGGCGGCTCCGGCGCGGCAGCAGGCGACGGCAGGCGGCGGGGTGCGGCGCGGCAGGCAGCGGCGCTAGCGGGCGGCGGCGATGAGGCGCGGCTGCGGCAGATCTTGCCGACGGCGGCGGTTGCAGCGAGTCGAGGAGAGGCGGCGGCGACAAAAATGGGAAAAGGAGAGAGAGGCGGGGCCCGGGGCGAGGTATTTAAGGAGGGGGGCAAGGTGGCGTGCGGGAGGGGCAAGGGGCGCCGCAGAGATCGGAGGCGGCACGGACGTTGAGGCGGCGGCGGTTGGGACTTCGTCCCGAGCTCGGGGACGAGCAGCGCGGCACGCTGGGCTTTGGCCTGGCCCATTTGGTGCTGGGCCGGCCCAGTCGGCGGAACTTTTTTTTTTACATTTTCTCTGACAAACAAAAATAATAAAAACAAAATAAATAAAAAATATTATATAGGCATATAATATATAAAACATTTAAGAAAAAGATTTTCTACAACGTGAACATTTTTATAAAGTCAAAAAAATCAAGAAAAATTCAAATAATTCAAAGAGTGCTACTGTTGCAATAAAACCTCATAAAAATCATTTTAAAAATACCAAATGATTTCAAATTTATTTCTCTCCAATTTTCTGATGTAGGGAATCATGTTACCATATTTTCCATATATTTTATTTTTGGAGAAAAATAATTTTGAATATAACCCAAATAACTCCAAATTCAAAATACTTTCAAAAGGACTTTAAATTTGATCCTTATAATCTCCCAACTCATATGTCATATATTTTGAAGAAGTCATTTTATCTTCCCTCGTGAAAATCATTGAGTTGCTTAAAGTTTCTGAATTGGAAAATATTTCCAAATGGAATTCAAATATTTTCAAAAACCCTTTTCATTTATTTAAATGGAAGAAGTCATGTCATCTTCTCTCGAGGGTTTATGATGAAAAGAATTTGAATTCACGAAGATCATAAATGCAAAAATGAAAGTTTGGGAAAGTCCTTTTATTCCCTCTCATTTAACTTTCAAAAAGTTTCGAATTCACTCACTTTCAGTCAATCAATCACATAAAAATCAAACAAGCAATCAAAACTATCTATTTATTATAACATTCCAAATTTTAGAATTTTGGGATGTTACAGCGTCGCAGGTGCCCCCCTTCCACGTCCACCTCTGCCTCGACCACCTCGCCGACCGCGGCCCCATCCAGCACCTTCGCCTTGGGCATCTGGCTCTTCCTTAACCACCGCGGCTCTCTGGCGAGAGGAAGATCTAGTCGCCTCCGCAGAAGGACGGCCGCGACCACGCCCTCTCGGCATGGTGGCGGGTGAAGAACGGAGAAGAAGAAGACGCGGGGGGATGCCCACCTTCTCCTCCCAATCCCATTTTTATAGCCAAGCAGGGAGGGCTGGGGGCTGGCTCTACACCTCCTCGGAAGAGTCCTATCAAGTTTGGCTCATTCAAGCCATTGGCAACGAGCGAGGCCATCGACCGCCCTCCACGCGCCAATCAAAGGCGCATGGATATCTACCATGGCATGCTGATGACCCACAAGTATAGGGGATCTATCATAGTACTTTCGATAAGTAAGAGTGTCGAACCCAACGAGGAGCAGAAGGAAATGACAAACGGTTTTCAGTCAGGTATTCTCTGCAAGCACTGTAATTATCGGTAACAGATAGTTTTATGATAAGGTAATGCGTAACGGG
The DNA here is from genome assembly GCF_018294505.1 of Triticum aestivum. Lineage (NCBI taxonomy): Eukaryota > Viridiplantae > Streptophyta > Magnoliopsida > Poales > Poaceae > Triticum > Triticum aestivum. Next base: position 211,610,856 of record NC_057802.1, on the reverse strand, counting down.
TAACAATTAACAAAAGTAAACAAGGTGCAGCAAGGTGGCCTAATCCTTTTTGTAGCAAAGGACAAGCCTGGACAAACTTTTATATAAAGGAAAGCGCTCCCGAGGACACATGGGAATTATCGTCAAGCTAGTTTTCATCATGCTCATATGATTCGCGTTCGTTACTTTGATAATTTGATATGTGGGTGGACCGGTGCTTGGGTACTACCCTTCCTTGGACAAGCATTGCCCTTATGATTAACCCCTCTCACAAGCATCCGCAACTATGAAAGAAGAATTAAGGTAATCCTAACCATAGCATGAAACCTGTGGATCCAAATCAGCCCCTTACGAAGCAACGCATAAACTAGGGTTTAAGCTTCTGTCACTCTAGCAACCCATCATCTACTTATTGCTTTCCAATGCCTTCCCCTAGGCCCAAATAATGGTGAAGTGTCATGTAGTCGACATTCACATAACACCACTAGAGGAAAGACAACATACATCTCATCAAAATATTGAACGAATACCAAATTCACATGACTCCTTATAACAAGACTTCTCCCATGTCCTCAGGAACAAACGTAACTACTCACAAATAATATTCATGTTCATAATCAGAGGGATATTAATATGCATAAAGGATCTGAACATATGATCTTCCACGGAATAACCCAACTAGCATCAACTACATGGAGTAATCAACACTACTAGCAACTCACAGGTAGCAATCTGAGGTTTTGAGACAAAGATCGGATACAAGAGATGAACTAGGGTTTGAGAGGAGATGGTGCTGGTGAAGATGTTGATGGAGATTGACCCCCTCCCGATGAGAGGATCGATGGTGATGACGATGGTGATGATTTCCCCCTCCCGGAGGGATGTTTCCCCGGCTGAATAGCTCCGCCAGAGGCCTAGATTGATTCCGCCAAGGTTCCGCCTCGAGACGGCGGCGCTTCGTCCCGAAAGCGTCCTTCTAATTTTTTCCAGGGCAAAAGACACCTTAGATCAGAAGATGGGCATCAGGGGGCTTCCAGGTGGCCCACGAGGCAGGGGGCACGCCAAGGGGGTAGGGTGCGCCCTCCACCCTCGTGGACAGTGGGTGGCCCCCCTTTGGTGCTTTCTGCGCCCAATAGTTTTAATATATTCCAAAACTAACTTTCGTGGACTTTCAGGATTGTTGGAGTTGTGCAGAATAGGTCTCTAATATTTGCTCCTTTTCCAGCTGTCGTCATTCTCCCTCTTCATGTAAACCTTGTAAAATAAGAGAGAAAAGGCATAAGTATTGTGACATAATGTGAAGTAATAGCCCATAATGCAATAAATATCGATATAAAAACATGATGCAAAATGGACGTATCAACTCCCCCAAGCTTAGACCTCGCTTGTCCTCAAGCGGAAGCCGATATCGAAAAATGTGTCCACATGTTTAGAGATAGAGGTGTCAATAAAATAAAATACGGACATGAGGGCATCATGTATCATTCTTACAACAACATATATATATATATATATTGTCATATGATTTCTTATGCTGAAGTAACAATCTATTCACAATGTAAAGTATGAATCAGAAACTTCATTGAAAACTAACAAACTATGATCTCAGTCATTGAAGCAACTGCAATCTATCATAACATCAGAAAGAGTCAATATAAGAGCTTTTCATCAAGTCCACATACTCAACTATCATTTAGTCTTTCACAATTGCTAACACTCACGCGATACTTATGGGTATGAAGTTTTAATCAGACACAGAGAAAGATAGGGGCTTATAGTTTTGCCTCCCAACCTTTTACCTCAAGTGTCACGTCAACAATAATGCATTATGAAAACCCACATCCAATTGGATATATATATATATATATATATATATATATATATATATATATATATATATATATCAGGATCTTTCCAACACATAGTGCTTGCCAAAGGATAAAATGTAAAAAGGAAAGGTGAAGATCACCATGACTCTTGTATAAGGTATAAGGAAAAAAAAGATAGGTCCTTCGCAAAGGGAAGCAGAGGTTGTCATGTGCTTTTATGGTTGGATGCACAAAATCTTACTGCAAAGAACATCACTTTATATTGCCACTTCTGATATGGACCTTTATTATGCAGTTCGTCGCTTCTATTTCCTCCATATCACAAGATCGTATAAAGCTCATTTTCTTCACACTAATAGATCATACATATTTAGAGATCAATTTTTATTGCTTGCAACAATGAGAACTTACTTGAAGGATCTTACTCAATCCATAGGTAGATATGGTGGACTCTCATGGCAAAACTGGGTTTAAGGATATTTGGAAGCACAAGTAGTATCTATACTTGGTTCAAAGAGTTTGGCTAGCATGAGGGGGAAAGGCAAGCTCAACATGTTGGATGATCCATGACAATATAATTTATTTCAGATATAAGAAAACATAACCCAATATGTTGTCTTCCTAGTCCAACATCAACTTTTTAGCATGTCATATTTTAACGAGTGCTCACAATCATAAAAGATGTCAAAGATAGTATATTTATATGTGAAAACCTCTCTTTCTTTATTACTTCCTATTAATTGCAACAATGACCAAAACTATGTTTGTCAACTCTCAACAACTTTCATTCATCATACTCTTTATATGTGAAGTCATTACTCTCCATAAGATCAATATGATCCCTTTATTTCATTTTATTCTTTTACTCCCTCAAGATCATAGCCAGATAACCAATCCCTCGACTCAAGACTAATATTTATTATATATAGCTCATGGACTCGATTACATAGATAAGGATCAACACAAAAACTCAAAGCTAGATCATACTAAACTTTATTATACTAGATCAAGATATAACCAATAGGATCGAGCAAAGAAAAATGGTAAAGGTAGGAGTGTGATGGTGATACGATACCGGGGCACCTCCCCAAGCTTGGTAGTTGCCAGGGGAGTGCCCATACCCATGTGTTTATGTATCTTTCTTCGGAGGTAGTGATGTGATATTTTTGGCGATGATGCCCCTTAGGATACGGTTCTATTCCTCGAGCTTATTGACTTGCTGCTTAAGATCCATTGTTTCCTTCCAGATTTTTCCAGGCGACGGCTAAAGCTTCTTTCACCCATGGATGTTGCATAGCTGCGGGCGTACAAGTAACACTCTTTTTCATATTTTAATCAGAAAGAAATCTAGCATTGGGAGGGATGACCGAATTTGGAATTGCTGAGCTCTGGAGTTCCTCCATCATAAATCTGATTTGGAGACGAGAGGTAACTTCTTGATCTTCCTCCATGGCATCTATACTTTTCAAGTCGGCCTCCATCTCTTCCTCGGTTGATGGCCCAACGTGATCGGCATTGCTGCTTGCTTTTGGCCACGGTGTCGGGTGAGATACCCGGCTCTCCCCGACTGACTCTTGAGAGGACATCTTGATCTAATCTGCGGCAGAAACAACGCAAAACAAAACAGATGATTTTGTCGTGGTGGTCAAAACGTTCAGGAGATTATATAATGAATTGTTACCGACCAAGAGAAGTATCGTGCAAGAAAATAGAGTGCGGAGGGCACACGAGGTGTCCACGAGGCAGGGGGCGCGCCCAGGGGGGTAGGGCGCGCCCTCCACCCTCGTGGATGCCTCGTGTCCTTCCCGGACAACTTCTTATTTTCCTATTTTCTTAAATATTCCGAAATGGAGAAAAATTGCTGTTAGAACTGCTTTGGAGTCGGTTTACTTACTGTACCACATACCTATTACTTTTCGGAGTCTGAAACGTTCTGGAAAGTATCCCTTATGTACTCCTCCGGGGTTACGGTGTCAATAACATTAGTTTCAACATTTATGGGATTACCTGAGATATAATGTTTGATTCTTTGACCGTTCACCACCTTTGGATTTGTGCCTTTGAAGTTGTTCATTTTTATGGAACCGGAACGATAGACCTCCTCGATAACGTAAGCACCTTCCCATTTAGAGAGAAGTTTTCCTGCAAAAATTCTTAAACGAGAGTTTTGTAACAAAACATAATCACCTACATTAAACTCACGCTTTTGTATCCTTTTGTCATGCCATCTTTTAACTTTTTCTTTAAACAGTTTGGCATTCTCATAGGCCTGGGTTCTCCACTCATCAAGTGAGCTAATGTCAAATAGTCTCTTATCACCGGCAAGTTTGAAATCATAATTGAGCTCTTTAATGGCCCAATATGCCTTATGTTTTAGTTCGAGAGGTAAGTGATATGCTTTTCCATAAACCATTTTATACGGAGACATACCCATAGGATTTTTACATGCAGTTCTATAGGCCCATAATGCATCATCAAGTTTCTTGGAACAACTCTTTCTAGATCTATTAATAGTCTTTTGCAAAATTAATTTAATTTCTCTATTACTCAGTTCTACTTGACCACTAGACTGTGGGTGGTATGGAGATGCAATTCTATGATTAACATCATACTTAGCAAGAATTTTACCAAAAGCAACATGAATAAAATGTGAACCACCATCAGTCATTAAGTATCTAGGGACTCCAAACCTCGAAAAAATAACTTCTTTAAGCATATTAATAGAGGTGTTATGATCAGCACTACTAGTTGGAATAGCTTCTACCCGCTTAGTAACGTAATCAACAACAACTAAAATATGTGTATACCCATTAGAGGAAGGAAACGGTCCCATATAATCAAAGCCCCAAACATCAAGTGATTCAATAACAAGTGAATAGTTCATAGGCATTTCTTGACGTTCTACTAATATTACCAATTCTTTGATATTCATCACAAGACAAGACAAACTTACGGGCATCTTTGAAAAGAGTAGGCCAATAAAAACCGGATTGCAATACCTTATGTGCAGTTCTATCTCCAACGTGGTGTCGTCCATAAGCCTTGGAGTGACACTTGCGTATGATCTGTTCATGTTCATGCTCAGGTACACAACGTCTAGTAACACCATCTACTCCTTCTTTATAAAGGTGTGGGTCATCCCAGAAGTAATGTCTTAAATCATAGAAAAACTTTTTCTTTTGCTCGTATGTGAAACTAGGTGGTATAAATTTAGCAACAATGTAATTAGCATAATCAGCATACCATGGAGCAGTACGAGAAGCATTTATGACAGCTAATTGTTCATCAGGAAAGCTATCATCAATAGGTAGTGGGTCACCAAGAACAATCTCTAACCTAGACAAGTTGTCTGCAACGGGGTTGTCAGCTCCCTTTCTATCAATAATATGCAAATCAAATTCTTGTAGCAAGAGAACCCATCTAATAAGTCTAGGTTTAGCATCTTTCTTTTCCATAAGATATTTAATAGCAGCATGTTTAGTGTGAACAGTTACTTTGGAATCAATAATATAAGGTCTGAACTTATCACAAGCAAATACAACTGCCAATAAATATTTCTCAGTAGTAGCATAATTTCTCTGGGCACTGTCTAGAGTTTTACTAGCATATTGGATAGCATTTAATTTCTTATCAACTCTTTGTCCTAGAACAGCACCTAAAGCATAATCACTAGCATCACACATAATTTCAAAGGGTACATTCCAATCAGGTGGCTGAACAATAGGTGCGGAAATCATGGCTTTCTTAAGTATTTCAAATGCTTCTACACAATCATCATCAAAGACAAAAGGAACATCTTTTCGTAAGAGATTAGTCAGAGGCCTAGAAATTTTAGAGAAGTCTTTAATGAACCTCCTATAAAAACTGGCATGACCAAGGAAACTTCTTATACCTTTGATGTCCTTGGGACACTGCATCTTTTCAATAGCATCAACTTTAGCTTTATCAACTTCAATACCTCTTTCAGAAATCTTATGCCCCAAGACAATACCTTCGTTAACCATAAAGTGGCACTTCTCCCAATTCAAGACAAGATTAGTTTCTTCACATCTCTGCAAGACTCGATCAAGGTTGCTTAAGCAATCATCAAAAGAAGTTCCATACACGGAGAAATCATCCATGAAAACCTCAACAATCTTTTCACAAAAGTCAGAGAATATAGCAGTCATACATCTTTGAAAGGTAGCAGGTGCATTACATAAACCAAAAGGCATACGTCTATAAGCAAAGGTACCGAAAGGGCAAGTAAAAGTGGTCTTATCCTGATCCTCTTTTGACAAGGTATTTGAGAGAAACCAGAATAACCATCTAGAAAGCAAAAATGTGTATGTTTGGATAATCTTTCTAGCATTTGATCAATAAAAGTAAAGGGTAATGATCTTTTCTAGTAGCTTTATTTAATTTGCGGAAATCAATTACCATTCTATAACATGTAACAATTCTTTGTGGGATCAATTCATCTTTATCATTAGGAGCAACAGTAATACCTCCCTTCTTAGGGACACAACGGACGGGACTTGCCCACTGACTATCAGCAACAAGATAAATTATACCTGCCTCCAGAAGCTTTAGTATTTCATTTCTTACCACTTCTTTCATGTTAGGATTTAACCGTCATTGGTGATCAACAACCGGTTTAGCGTCTTTCTCCAATTTTATTTTGTGTTGGCATAGAGTGGGACTAATGCCCTTAAGATCATCAAGAGTATATCCAATAGCAGTACGGTGCTTCTTCAGAGTTTTCAATAATTTCTCTTCTTCCTTCTCTGAATGGTTAGCACTAATAATAACAGGATATATCTTCTTCTCATCAAGATAAGCATATTTAAGAGTATCAGGTAATGGTTTAAGTTCAAACACGGGATCACCCTTGGGTGGAGGAAGATCCCCTAGAATTTCAACAGGCAAGTTGTGTTTCAAAATAGGCCCCTGTTTAAAGAATACTTCATCTATTTCCCTTCTTTCATTCATAAACATCTCATTTTCATGGTCTAGTAAATATTGTTCTAAAGGATCATTTGGAGGCACGGCAATAGAAGCAAGACCAATAATTTCATCTTTACTACGCAATTCTTTATCATGGGGTTGTCTACGAAATTTAGCAAAATTAAAATCATGAGACATATCCCCTAAACCAATAGTAATAATATACTTTCCGCAGTCTATCTTAGCATTAACAGTATTCAAGAAGGGTCTACCAAATATAATGGGACAAAAGTCATCTTGTGGGGAACAAAGAACAAGAAAATCAGTAGGATATTTAACTTTCCCGCACAAGACATCAACATCTCTAACGATCCCAATTGGTGAAATAGTATCTCTATTTGCAAGCTGAATTGTAACATCAATATCTTCTGTCTCAGCAGGTGCAATATCATGCATAATTTCTTCGCATAAGGAATGAGGTATCGCACTCACACTAGAACCCATATCACATAAGCCATGATAACAATGATCTCCTATTTTAACAGAAACAATAGGCATGCCCGCAACAGGTCCATGTTTATTTTTAGTATCGGGTCTAGCAATTCTAGCAGCTTCATCACAGAAGTAAAAAAACATGCCCATCAATATTATCGACCAAGAGATCCTTAACCATAGCAATACTAGGTTCAACTTTAATTTGCTCAGAGGGTGTTGATGTTCTAGCTTTACTCTTACGAACCACAGTTGAAGCTTTAGCATGATCCTTTATTCTAACAGGGAAAGGGGGTTTCTCAATATAAGCGGTAGGAACAATAGGATCAACATCATAAGTGATAGTCTTTTCTTCAAGTTTAATAGGTTCAACTACTTTTACTTCAATGGTAGGATGCTATTTAAACCACTTCTCCTTAGGGAGATCAATATGAGTAGCAAATGATTCACAGAAAGAAGCTGCTATCTTAGAGTCAAGTCCATATTTAGTGCTAAATTCATGAAAAACATCGGTATCCATAAAAGATTTAACACAATCAAACTTAGGTGTTATACCTGACTCCTTACCTTCGTCGAGTTCCCCATCTTCAGATTTGTGTTTGATTCTTTGCAATAAATCTCATCTGAAGTCAATAGTCTTCATCATAAAAGAACCAGTACAAGAAGTATCGAGCATGGAGCGATTATTGAGACAAAGCCGAGCATAAAATTTTTGAATAATAATTTCTCTTGAGTGCTCATGATTGGGGCACGAATATAACATTGACTTAAGCCTCCCCCAAGCTTGAGCGATACTTTCTCCTTTGCGAGGCCAAAAATTATATATATAATTACGATCGCGATGAACCAGATGCATAGGATAAAACTTCTGATGAAATTCCAATTTCAATCGGTTGTAGTTCCATGATCCAATATCATCACATATCCTAAACCATGTCAATGACTTTCCCTTCAAAGATAAAGGGAAGACCTTCTTCTTGATAACATCCTCGGGCATACCTGCAAGCTTAAATAATCAACAAACTTCATCCACATAGATTAGGTGCATATCGGGGTGTAATGTTCCATCTCCCTGTAAAAGGATTAGCTAGCAGTTTCTCTATCATACCCAAAGGAATTTCAAAGTAAATTTTTTCAGTAGGTTCACTAGGTTGAGGAGCAACTCTTTCCTCTACTGGTCGGGGTGAAGATACCCTGAACAAGCCCCTCAAAGGATTATTTTCCATAGTGACAAGTGACAGTAAATTTCAACACACTATATAAATTTTTCCTTACCAAATTCCACCTACCAAAGGTGCTTCACTCCCCGGCAACGGTGCCAGAAAAGAGTCTTGATGACCCACAAGTATAGGGGATCTATCGTAGTCCTTTCGATAAGTAAGAGTATCGAACCCAACAAGGAGTAGAAGGAAATGACAAGCGGTTTTCAGTAAGGTATTCTCTGCAAGCATTGAAATTATCGGTAACAGATAGTTTTATGATAAGGTAATTCGTAACGGGTAACAAGTAAGAAAAGTAAACAAGGTGCAGCAATGTGGCCCAATCCTTTTTTTAGCAAAGGGAAATCCTGGACAAACCCTTATATAAAGGAAAGCACTCCCGAGGACACATGGGAGTTATCGTCAAGCTAGTTCTCATCATGCTCATATGATTCGCGTTCGTTACTTTGATAATTTGATATGTGGGTGGACCGGTGCTTGGGTACTGCCCTTCCTTGGACAAGCATCCCACTTATGATTAACCCCTCTCGCAAGCATCCGCACTTACGAAAGAAGAATTAAGGTAAACCTAACCATAGCATGAAACATGTGGATCCAAATCAGCCCCTTATGAAGCAACGCATAAACTAGGGTTTAAGCTTCTGTCACTCTAGAAACCCATCATCTACTTATTACTTCCCAATGCCTTCCCCTAGTCCCAAATAAAGGTGAAGTGTCATGTAGTCGACGTTCACATAACACCACTAGAGGAAAGACAACATACATCTCATCAAAATATCGAACGAATACCAAATTCACATTACTACTTATAACAAGACTTCCCCCATGTCCTCAGGAACAAACGTAACTAGTCACAAATCATATTCATGTTCATAATCAGATGCATAATGGATCTGAACGTATGAACTTCCACCGAATAAACGAACAAGCATCAACTACAAGGAGTAATCAACACTACTAGAAACCCACAGGTACCAATCTGAGGTTTTGAGACAAAGATCGAATACAAGAGATAAACTAGGGTTTGAGAGGAGATGGTGCTGGTGAGGATGTTGATGGAGATTGACCCCCTCCAGATGAGAGGATCGATGGTGATGACGATGGTGATGATTTCCCCCTCCCGGAGTGATGTTTCCCCGGCAGAACAGCTCCGCTAGAGGCCTAGATTGATTCCGCCAAGGTTCCGCCTCGAGACGGCGGCGCTTCGTCCTGAAAGTTTCCTTCTGATTTTTTTCTAGGGCAAAAGGCACCTTATATCAGAAGATGGGCATCAGGGGGCTTCCAGGTGGCCCATGAGGCAGGGGGCGCGCCCAGGGGGGTAGGGCGCGCCCTCCACCCTCGTGGACAGTGGGTGGCCCCCCTCTGGTGCTTTCTTCGCCCAATATTTTTAATATATTCCAAAACTGCATTTCGTGGAGTTTCAGGACTTTTGGAGTTGTGCAGAATAGGTCTCTAATATTGGCTCCTTTTCCAACCCAGAATTCCAACTGCCGGCATTCTCCCTCTTCATGTAAACCTTGTAAAATAAGAGAGAAAAGGCATAAGTATTGTGACATAAGTAATATCCCATAATCTAATAAATATTGATATAAAAATGTGATGCAAAATGGACGTATCACACGCCCTCTCGTATCCCGCGCGTCCGGCACCTACCCCGCGCCATCCATGCGACGTACATGGCGAAAAAGGCGGGCGTAGTGGGAAGCGTGGAACAGCGAGTACCGCCCCATGAATAAAGTCTGTTCACGGGCCGGAAGAGCACACAACGAGAAGATTATAGCAGTTATCCCCTTCCACGCATGCCCGCGCACTATTTGGGCCTGGCCCAATGATGCTTCACACTCGTGTGTGGCCTAGGCCCGGGGGCTCCTGTCGGTGTACTAAAGTTTGGGCCTTTAGCACCTCATACTTGTGCATGGGTAGTCGTAACCCCACGCGCGGCGAAGCATGAAGAGGGCGATTGGGGACCGATGCAAGAAAAAGAAGAACAGTTAGGACAGAGAACAGAGGACAAGCTGGGTCCCCCGGCAAGGCCCTTGCCGGGGCGGCTTGCGAGACCCCGGCAAGATCCTTGTCGGGACTACTTACAGAGCACCACCCTTGTGGTTGAGAGCTCTGACACCATCGACAACGTTAAGGCCAGAATCCAAGGGCGCGCTTGTAGTGGCGTGCAGATCTTTCTGAGGGCCAGAAGACGAGACGCTGGCAAGATCCTTGTCCAGGACGCCCACGAGGCTCGGGCAAGATCCTTGTCGAGGATGCCCACGAGGCCCCGGCAAGATACTTGTCGAGGACGCCCACGAGGCCCCGGCAAGATCCTTGCTGAGGACATCGGCAAGACCGTGGCGAGACTCGGCTGCCCAGTCACCCCTCAGTTCGGAGGCTGACCTGTCAGCCTGGCGGGCACCTGCATGGAGGCATGCAGATCTTCGTGAAGGCCCTGCCTCCTCTCCAGCGCAGCAGCTGGCCATCCAACTTGGCACTGCATGCCCCATCGGCATGGACGCGTGTCAAGACGGGGCGGGGCGGCAACGGACAAGACGGGCACTCTCCCCGTCCCCGATAAAGCTAGAGGGCACGTAAGTGGCGCATTTAATGTGTTTGTTCTTAGATGACAAAGATAAGCATGTGTACTATGGCGGTTTACAGCTCCTGCATACACTGTAGTTACTTTACACCCCCTGTATGCCACTGTGGCAGCCCCTTGGTCATATAAAAGGAGGCCAACAGTGTACTGGAGGGGATTCGGCTTTTTGGACCTCTCGGCCCAGCTCGCATGCGTAGCAACAAGCCGAAGCTCAAGATCACTCAATACACAATCAAGCGGGACTAGGGTTTTACGCATCTCAGCTGCCCGAACCTGGGTAAAGACCCGTGGTGTTGAACACAAGATCGGCTCTTTGCTTAGCCCCTGTTCCCTGCCAAACCGTAGAAGGGATCCCCGTGGTCTCATAGGTGTCGTTTTCCCCGACAATGATACTTCTTTTGATCGGTAAAAATTCATATATAACATGCCGAAGGTTTTTACCAACGTACCACGCAAATATCTCCTCTTCTTGTTTCGAGCTGTTTTTCTGACAGATCTAGATCACCATGACGTCTCCAAGCACCCCCCAAGGACAAGTTTTTCGAGAAGGTCATCAATCCCTACCTCACGGAGGTGTTGCAACACCCTCAAGCCATTGAGATGCGTGAGGCAGTGCTGCACACCCGTGATGTTGAGGGGACTAAGAAGACAGGAAGCATGGAGATAAGACTCAAAGCAATGGAGCAGCAAGTTTTCAAGTGCCAAGGGATGGTGGAGCGTGGACTCAACACCAATCACATGACGGTCGCGGAGTTCACCAACAATCACAAGATGGATGCCAAGAGCATTGAGGAGACCATCTTCAAGCTTCATGAGAAAATCGAGCATCTCCAAGCTCAGATCTATGACCTGTAGAACAAAAACTTTGAGTATGAATACAGATTTAAGAGGATGAGTTTGGCTACAGATTTGAGGATCTCGGACTCTCGTTCATCTTTCTATGATGGTGAACCTATGCCTTGGAAGATGGATAACAAGCCTACTTCATCAACAACTCCTACATCACCACCTCCGAAGAAAGAAATCTAAACACATGGGTATGGGCACTCCCCTTGGCAACTGCCAAGTTTGGGGGAGGTGCCCCGGTATCGTATCACCATCTCATCTTTATCTTTATCGCTTTTCATAGATTGATCCTTTTGGTTATATCTTGATCTAGTAGAATAAAGCTTTAGTATGATCTAGCTTTGAGTTTTGCTTCGATCCCTATCTATGTAATCGAGTCTGTGAGATATAAAATAAAGAGTAGTTTTGAGATAAGGGCTTGGCTTTCTTGCTATGATCTTGAGGGAATTAAATAAAAATAAAGAAATAGAAAGGAACATATATTGATCTATGGAGAGTAATGACTTCACATATAAAGAGTATGATGAATAAAAGTTGTTGAGAGTTGACAAACATAGTTTTGGTCATTGTTGCAATTAATAGGAAGTAATAAATAAAGAAAGGATTCACATATAAATATACTATCTTGGACATCTTTTGTAATTGTTAGCACTCATTAAAATATGACATGCTAAAAAGTTGATGTTGGACAAGGAAGACAACATAATAGGTAATGTTTTCTTATATCCGAATAGAAGTTATACTGTCATGGATCATCCAACATGTTGAGCTTGCATTTCCTTCGCATGCTAGCAAAATTCTTTGCATCAAGTAGATATACTACTTGTGCTCTTCCAAACATCCCTAAACCCAGTTTTGCCATTAGAGTCCACCATACCTAACTATGGATTGAGTAAGATCCTTCAAGTAAGTTGTCATCGGTGCAAGCAATAAAAATTGCTCTTTAAATATGTATGATCTATTAGTGTGAAGAAAATAAGCTTTATACGAACTTGTGATATGGAAGAAATAAAAGTGACGGACTGCATAATAAAGGTCTTTATCAGAAGCGGTAATATAAAGTTATGCTCTTTTGCATTAAGATTTTGTGCATCCAACCATAAAAGCGCATGACAACTTATGCTTCCCTCTGCGAAGGGCCTATCTTTTACCTTTATCTCCTACCCTTATACAAGAGTCATGGTGATCATCACCTTTCCTTTTTATTCTTTTTCCTTTGGCGAGCACTATGTGTTGGAGAGATCCGGATATATATATCCACTCGGATGTAGGTTATCATAAAGTACTATTGTTGACATTACCCTTGAGGTAAGAAGTTGGGAGGCAAAACTATAAGCCCCTATCTTTCTCTGTGGTCGATTGAAACTTTGTACCCATAAGTATCGGGTGAGTGTTAGCAATTGTGAAAGATTACATGATAATAGTTTGTTCATTTAAAATGAAATTTCTGATTCATACTTTGCTTTGTGAAAGAATTGTTACTTTAGCATAAGAAATTATATGAAATTATATTTTGTTGTTCTAGAGATGATCATGATGCCCTCATTTTATTTTATCGACACCTCTATCTCTAAACATGCGGACATATTTTTCGATTTCGGCTTTCGCTTGAGGACAAGCGAGGTCTAAGCTTGGGGGAGTTGATACGTCCATTTTGCATCATGCTTTTATATTGATCTTAATTGCATTATGGGCTATTATTACAAGTTATATCACAATACTTATGCGTTTTCTCTCTTATTTTATAAGGGTTACATGAAGAGAGAGAATGTCGGCAACTAGAATTCTGGGATGGAAAAGGAGCAAATATTAGAGACCTATTCTGCACAAGTCCAAAAGTCCTGAAACTTCACGGAGCATGCTTTTGGAATATATAAAAATATTGGGCGAAGAAAGCAACAGAGGGGGCCACCAGCCAGCCACAATGGTGGAGGGAGCGCCCTACCCCCGTGGGCGCGCCCCTGACCTTGGGGGCCCCCTAGCAGGCCTTCGGTGCCCATCTTTGGCTATATGGTGTGTTTTGACATGGAAAAAATTAGAAGAAAGCTCTCAGGATGAAGCACCGCCGTCTCGAGGCGGAACCTGGGCAGAACCAATCTAGGGCTCCGGCGGAGCTGTTCTGCTAGGGAAACAACCCTCCGGGAGGGGGAAATCGTCGCCATCGTCATCACCGTCGATCCTCTCATCGAGAGGGGGTCAATCTCCATCAACATCTTCACCATTACCATCTCCTCTCAAACGCTAGTTCATCTCTTGTATTCAATCTTGGTCCCAAAACCTCAGATTGGTACCTGTGGGTTGCTAGCAGTGTTGATTACTCCTTGTAGTTGATGCTAGTTGGTTTATTCGGTGGAAGATCATATGTTCAGATCCTTAATGATAATTAATTCTCCTCTGATTATGATTATGAATATGCTTTGTGAGTAGTTACATTTGTTCTTGAGGACATGGGAGAAGTCTTGTTATAAGTAATCATGTGAATTTGGTATTCGTTTGATATTTTGATGAGATGTATGTTGTCTCTCCTCTAGTGGTCTTATGTGAACGTAGACTACATGAAACTTACCATTATTTGGGCCTAGGGGAAGGCATTGGGAAGTAATAAGTAGATGATGGGTTGCTAGAGTGACAGAAGCTTAAACCCTAGTTTATGTGTTGCTTCATAAGGGGCTAATTTGGATCCATATGTTTCATGCTATGGTTAGGTTTACCATAATTCTTCTTTCATAGATGTGGATGCTTGCGAGAGGGGTTAATCATAAGTGGGAGGCTTGTCCAAGGAAGGGCAGCACCCAAGCACCGGTCCACCAACATATCAAATTATCAAAGTAACGAACGCGATCATATGAGCATGATGAAAACTAGCTTGACAACAATTCCCATGTGTCCTCAGGAGTGCTTTACTTTATATAAGAGTTCGTCCAGACTTGTCCTTTGCTACAAAAAGGATTGGGCCACCTTGCTGCACCTTGTTTACATTTATTACTTGTTACCCATTACGATTTATCTTATCACAAAACTATCTATTAACGATAATTTCAGTGCTTGCAGAGAATACCTTGCTGAAGACCACTTGTCATTTCCTTCTGCTCCTCATTGCGTTCACACTCTTACTTATTGAAAGGACTACGATAGATCCCCTATACTTGTGGGTCATCAGTGCTTGGGCCAGAGCACATGCTTGGAGCATATCTTCGAGTATTTCATTTACTCGCTCAGTCTGCCCGTCTGTCTGAGGATGATAGGCAGTGCTGTATTTTTGTGCGGTGCCCAAAGCTTGATGCAGACATGACCAGAATGCGGAGGTAAAGAGAGAACTGCGGTCGGAAGTGATGGTTGTGGGTACTCCATGTAAACTGACGATTTTGGACACATATAGATCTGGGAGTTGATTGGCTCGGTAGGTGGTTCAGATGGGAATGAAGTGAGCTACCTTTGTCTGCGTGTCCACAACGACCCATACTGCATCACTGCCTCGGTGAGTCTTTGGCAGGCCTGTGATGAAATCCATGCATACATCATCCCACATCCATTGTGGAACGGGTAAAGGTTGGAGAAGTCCGGCGAGTTTCTGATGTTCCGCCTTCACCTTGTTACATATGTCACAACAAGCAACAAAGTAGGCAATGTCCTTCTTCATTCCATCCCACAAAAATATCTGTCGAAGGTCTTCGTACATTTTGGTACCTCCTGGTTGAATCGAGTATGAAGATTCGTGTGCTTCTGCCAAGATCTTCCTTCGCAGGTCTGCCTGTTATGGTACGCAAATCCAACCTTGAAACCTTAGCGTACCTTGCTTATGCTTCGAGAAATCCTGGGTATTGCCTTCTACCATACGCTTGACATGGTGTTGCGGGACGGTATCATCCATCTGGGCCATGCGGATTTCTTCCTCGTGTGTAGAGGTGACTTCCAATATATTGGCGAGGTCAGCCTCAATAATAACCAGGTTAAGCTGGGTGATCTCTTCTTGGAGTTCGGGGGCAAGGACTCCATCAGGGCGCTCAAGTTGGCAGGCTTGCGACTAAGGGCATCAGCAACCACATTGGCGTTACCGAGATTGTAATTTATTCCAAGATCATAATCCTTGACCAATTCGAGCCATCTTCGTTGTCGGAGATTCAGGTCCGGTTGGGTGAAGATATACTTGAGACTCTTGTGGTCGGTAAATATCTGACATCTTTTGCCAATGAGGTAGTGCCTCCAAATCTTCAACGCGTGCACAACCGCGGCTAATTGCAAATCATAGTTGTCTAGATGCATAGGCTACAACCTTGCCATCTTGCATGAGCACACACCCAATACCTCTCCTGGATGTGTCAGAGTATACATCAAAGCTGCGATTGATGTCTGGGTGGGTAAACACAGGTGCCGACGTCAATCGGATCTTCAACTCATTGAAACTCTTCTCACAGTCCTCAGACCATACAAACTTCTTATCCTTCTTGAGGAGTTCTGTCATGGGCTTGGCAATCATAGAGAGGCCTTCAATGAATCGCCGGTAATATCCGGCTAATCCAAGAAAACTACGGATCTCAGTCATTGTCGTGGGTGCTGTCCACTCAAGCACGTCCGTCACTTTGCTTGGATCCATGGCTATGCCTTATGCTGAAAGAACATGGCCCAAAAATCCAACTTGCTTGAGCCAAAATTCACACTTGTTGAGTGTCGCATATAGCTGATGTTCACGGAGTCTTTGCAAGAATGCTCTGAGATGTTCCTTGTGCTCTTCTTCACCTTTCGAGTATATGAGGATGTCATCAATGAAGACCACCACAAATTTATCCAAGAAGTCCAGGAATACTTTATTCATCCTGTGCATGAAGAAAGAAAGGGCATTGGTGAGGCCAAAAGACATGACCGTATATTCATAAAGACCATATCGATTGGTGAATGAGGTCTTAGGAATATCCTCCTTCTTGATTTTAAGTTGGTGATATCCGGTTCTCAAATCAATCTTGGAGAATACTTTTGCCCCACTGAGTTGGTCGAACAAATCATCAATCCTTGGAACTGGGTATTCGTTCTTGATAGTGACATCATTCAATTGACGGTAATCCACACACATCCGAAGACTTCCGTCCTTCTTGGCCACGAAGATTGCGAGTGATCCCATGGTGAAGAGCTTGGACGAATGTATCCTTTCTGAAGCATCTCATCAAGTTGTTTCTTTAACTCCACTAATTCGGATGAAGGAATCCGGTAATACTTCTTGTATAACGGTATGGTCCCGGGCACAAGGTCAATTGCAAACTCAAGCTCACGGTCTGGTGGCATTCCTGGTAGTTCCTCGGGAAATACATCTGGATCCTCACTGGCAGAAATAATTGCGAAGACCATTTCTTTCTTGGGCATGCTTCTTTGAGCAAATAATTTTGTAGTTTGGCCTTCCTGGTTTGTCAATGTGAGTTCTCTGGTCGCACAGTTGATGCATACTTGATGTTTGGTGAACTAGTTCATTCCCAAAATAATATCCAACTTGGCAGACTCGATGACTATTAAAGAGGCTGGGAACATGACTCCCATGATGTCAATCTCCAAATTGCGACATGCCAAATTGCTTTTGAGCAACGATCCCGGGGATTGTACCATCATACTCTTTTCCAAAATCGAGCAAGAAAACTTGTTTTGGGTAGCAAAACTCCGCGAAATAAAAGAATGGCAAGCCCCAGAGTCAAAAATAATTTATTGCAGGTATGCTATCAATGGAAAACATACCAATGACGACTTCCGAGTTCTCTTGAGCTTCTTCTATGGAGAGATGATGAACTTGCCCTTGGATGGTCTTCTGGCCAGGGTATGGCCACATGTGATTAACTTGCGGCTTGAATGGAGCATTTGACTTGCCGTTCCTGGGGCACTGTCTGGCATAGTGTCCTGTTTGCCCACAAGTAAAACACGCATTGCTATGCTGACAATCTTCGTGTACCGGGCTGGTCATAATATTCTTGACTTGAGTAGTGGTCTTGTTAACATTCTGCTGCCAATTGGGCTTATACTCACCCTGTGTCTGTTGCCAGGTACGAGCCTTCTTGACTATGGGTCCTTCCTTCTTGGGCTCAAACTTCCTCTTGCAGTCATCATGAATGGGCCTACTATCCTAAATAAGCTTGTGCTCCCTTTCTGCAATCAGGGCTTTATTTACCAGAGTCTGGAAATCTGGAAAATCAAAGCATCCTGAGAGTGCATCTGAGGTGTTGGTTCAGTCCTCCAAGGAATCTGTCGATCTTTCTCTCTTCGGTGACCAGATCATACAGGGAATAACGGGCGAAATGATTGAACTTGTTCAAATACTCGGTGATGGATAAGTTACCTTGTGTGAGGGCTAGGAACTCACGCTGCTTGACTTTAAAGATACCTGAAGGAATATGATATTTGCGTAGCTGATCCTTAAACTTATCCCATGTGATTTCTTCATCTGCTGGCCACATAGCTTTAGCGTTGTCCCACCAGGCTCCTTCCAGATAATGGGTCGCAAATGGAACCTTATCACCTTCTTTGATATGAGCATGTCCAATTTATTTTCAATGGTCCTTAGCCAGTCGTCGGCTTACAGAGGGTCAGCAACTTGATTAAAACTGGGTGGCTTAGTCCTTGAAAATCTGAGAGCTTGGAGTGATGGCAATTCTGATTTCCATTCTGCCCAACCATAGCCTGCACACTTTTCAATAGTTCAAGCAGATCGTTGTTTCTTCTTTCTTCGGACATGCGCATGATATGTTCAGTGGTTGGCGGATGTGGCGGTGGAGGTGGTGGTTGTGGATACGGTTCGGGGGAATGTCATGCCTGTCTTGCTGAGCGACAAACAGGGACATCCTCACCAGCGTGACTACTGCTGCCTCCACGCATCATCCTATTGTTTTTTTCCCAATATGAAGCAACCGAGATGAGCAACATCCATGAATGGGGAAAAAAAGCAAGCGACAAAGCCCGAAAGAAAGCAACAAGGGCAAATAATAACGGAGAAATTTCCAACATAATTATACATAGACTCATACATGAAAGGAAACATCATGACGGGTATGACTACGCTCATACATGAAATGAAACATCATTAAAGTACGAATACATCCGTACATCCCAACATCATGACAACCTCGGATACTCTGATGATATAGTGCTTTGTTGGTCCTGCTGGGTCCTCTCCTGACCCAGACTCGAATCCTGAACTGACGACATAAAGGAAACCTCTGGGTTAGAGGTAACACGACGACGCTGCCTCGAGGACTCCCTCAAGGGCGGATGTGTGATGAGGCTGGAGCATAGGGGCTATAGGAGTAGCGATAAATGAAGCCCACTCGGCATTGGCACTGTGGGGAGTCACGGTCGAGGTGCCCGAGCTACTCGAATGAGTAACCGGGGTAGCTGGCGAGCTAGAAACTGGTGGAATAAAGGGGGTAAAGCCTATGGAAGGTGGAGCGGGACTGGACCTAGCGGCCACCAAAGCAGTGCGAGCACGAGTCAGCTCTCAGGCCATCTTGTGAATCAGAAGATAGCTAGTAGTGATATAGCAGGAAAGGTGGCTAGCGGGACTCTCAGCCGCCGGATCAATAACAGGAAAGCAGACATGACCATCATCGTGCAGGGATGGGTAGTAGTAGAAACTTGGGTGAGTCTATATTTGGATCTCGTTATAGCGTAACTCAACAAGAATCTCAAACGCAGCAAACTGAACAGCTTGAGCAGGGGTGGAAGCGAAACCACTCCTAAAAGAACGGGTGTATGAACCAGATGCCGAACTGTAGTGCAAGGTAACCACCGCGTGATACTCGTATACTGAGTCTGCTAGGCGCTCCCGGTACACCCAAACACTGGGTCGTCACAGTGAGGGTAGAGGCGACGCCATACGCTTCGAAGAAGGTGTGGCGAAGTGCACAGTGACAGCTCCAACTGACATGCACACGGTACTGGAGCCATCTACACTCACAACCATTAGTCGGTTAGAAATAAACAATAAATCAAATGCATGCAATGCAGCAATCAGATGCAAACACTACCGGCACTCAAAACTTAACTAGCTACCGTTCAACTAACGCGTCGGCTGTCTAGCGTGTCCTACAGTCAGCGCGGCTCTGATACCAAGCGTTGTGGCACCCCGGCTTAGAGCAACCGGTTTACCTTGCATTGCTAGCCCATAGATCTAGTCTTCTGGCAAAAAACAACAACTTGGTACAGTAAACTGCCGCTTTATTGATGCTAGCGGAAACATAGCTTCGATATTACATCAGATAGCGAGGGAAAGCGGCACACACGGTGCGGCTGAACAATATGTACATTATTTAATGAACATGAAGGGGCCTCGATCACGACAACCACGCGGCAGCGGAACGACGACGAAGCAGAACTCTATAGGACAGGGCCACCGATGTGGACACGGTGTAGACACGGGAAGCACTCCGATCCGGTAAGACTTTCCTGAAAGCTGGCATGACACGCTAGGTCAATACATTGAATGTACTTGCAAGCTCACAATAAGTAAAAGCATAATGGCAGACAATAACATGACAATTAGGCAGTTTTAATGCAATGCTTCAACATACTACTCATGGAGTGAACATGCTTGTGAATCGAGTCCCTCCGACTACTTACCATACGGGTTACCTCGTAACCAATCTCATCGATACGGTGATCACTCCGGATCACAACGGAAACCAACTCTCTGGTTCTAACAACAACCATCTTCATGGTTTCAACAATCTCATCACATAACCAGTGCCAACCATATAACGTCAATGTGCAAGATTAAATTATTTATGTTGATCCATGGTGTGACCTACTTCGAACTGCGTCCGTAACCGAGGACGCGGCTATCGATAGATTTAACACACATTCTGCAGAGGTTAGCACAGTGTACCCACACCATAGAATCCATGGCCTCGCACTCCCATTCGGGTGGACCAATGGCATTCCGACAGAATAAACCCATTGCCATGACACTCTCCCGGCCACTGAGACAAACTCCCCTCTTGGGCTAAGTCATTGGTGGCCCCGATGTCAACCTGTGATATCCACCGCCACCGTCGTGGCAAAACATAAATGGTCCCAAACAGGGACAAGGTACCATAACAACAATAGGCACACAAGGTTATGTCTGCTTACCGGGCCAGGGTACCGCATGCCCATAACCTTCCCTCGTTGGAGGCACCGACCAGAGGCATGACAACAGACCGAATAAGGGCCTTCCCATAAAGGCAAGTGTGGTTGCGCTGGGAAGCTCGATTCAGTGGCACCATGACCTGATCATAATTATATTCAAGTTGAATTTCATCAGGTTTAACTTGAAATAAAAGAACTCAATTCATAGGATGCCATGAACATGCAACTATCCGATATGCACTATATCCACATATCACTGAAGTGAACCGGATCAACATCATAGAATCATTCTGCATGCAGTACTAATCACCTTAGAGACACTGGTCTTCATTCACTGGTTTTATCCCAATCATTTTTAGTTATGACATTAGCATGGTGAAAATAATAAACCATTTTATCAAAATAATATCGATCATAACCAAACCATAGTCATGCTATAAAATCACTCTACTTCATCACACTAGTCCATGTACTCAAGTACTACAGCAAGCTAAGCATCTCAAGCATATCAAATGAAATAACTTAAGTAATATTTATTAAATGATTAAATGCATGAAATATATCATATCCAAGTTGGAAAATCATAGTTATTGAAATGACACCATGCAAATATTTGTGTGTCTTTCCTTAGCACAGAGGAGGGTCACACTCCTCTTGGTTCTCCTCAAGGAAAGTTTCTCCTTCTGAAAATAACTAAAAACAACAAAAGAAAATATCAAGAACCACTCTGAAATTCACCAGAAATTCTTGATAGCAAGGAAAAATCTCTAATTTGGTGTGCTGCTAGAATATTCCAATACAAAACTAATGCAAAAAGAATCAACTCATTTGGACTTATAGATTAGGAGTTAGAGCTGGTCAAAGTTTCTGGTCAAATGATTTGAATTTGAATAAAAAGAAAATCCAGGGGGATGACGTCGATGGCGTATTTCAGAGAATATGCCTGCATTCGTATCGCTTCGGGCACCAATGGGGAGGCTGACAGCGGGCCCCACACATCAGTTTTTCAGAGAGAGAGAGAGAAACTGAGGAGGGGCGGCGCGTCGCCGGCGTTTCTCCGGTGAGGAGAGGTCGGTAGCCGCCTTGGAAGGGGTAGAGGGTGTGCAAGGCTACGGCGAACACGCACATACCCGAAACACGCGGAGGGGTGGACGGATGCGGTCGGCGAGGGCTTCTCCAGCGGCTGCAGCGGGCGCAGCTCGTCGGAGATGAAGAAGACAGCAAGAACAGGCGGCTCTAGGGGCTCCAGGAGGGTCGGCTAGCTTCAGAGGTTCACCAGGGAGTCGCCGGAGAAGTGGGTCGAGCTCGAGAGGCACGGGAGTGGGAGGGGGCAGAGAAAGGGGATCGCCGGCGAGCTCGATTTGGTGATGGCGGCCAGAAGCCTGCCTGGCCAGGCTGTGGCTTCCTACGGTGTTTTGGAGGTTGAGCGGGTGGAGAGGTGAGGAGGGGTCTATTTATAGGCGAGGCCGAGGCGGAGCTCAAGAGCTCGCTGGAGTCTCTAGAAGTGGTGTACGGCGACGAGGGGAGTCAGTGAGAGGGGGAGAAGTGGCCAGGGCTCACGCGGCCACTGTGTGAGCTCGGGGACAAGCACAGGACGCACGGGAGGGCACTGAGTCGAGCACGAGGGCACTATGCTTCTCTAGCGCGGTGCGCGCGCGATCGCTGCAGCGTCTCCAGCATTGATGAGCAGCAGCGAGGGTGTTGGGGTGATGCAGCGAGGCTGGTGGCGCGGTGCGGTAGTGTGACACCCAAGTTTTTAATTGGATTTTTCAAAAGATTTTATTTGACTTGAGGGAGGTGATTTAAATTTTTCTTCAAAAGAACTCTCCCTTTCAAATATTTTTTTATGGGAAAATTTTTATTTGGATTCACCCAAGACCTGTCTTTGGTCTTGGAGGTTCTTGCTTTTTATTTGGACTCAAGACAAAATGCTTTTCACTTGGAAAAATGCCTTTTGAAAATCTCTTTGAAAATTGCACTATGGCTTTTGGAATAATCCTTTTCCACTTTCAACAATTCCTTCTTGCCATGGACTTAGTGCAAATCCTCTCTCCTAACCCTTCCCTCACCTTTGGATCATGATTTGCATCAAATCCAGCAAGTTGAACCTCCCCATGTGATTATTTCCATTTAAATCTTATTCAAACAAATTTCTGTCTTCTATTCTAGCCATTGGTGTTTTACAAAGGAGCTACACTTTCTGCTTGGATTTTTGTCCCCAAAGCAACTCCCCTCCCTAGTCCTTTGAACCCTCAACCAAGATCCATGAAGATCCACTGGTCTTCAGTTCAAATTTTTCAAACTACACTTGCTGCAAGTTTGGACCAGATTTGTCAAATTTGGTGAAATTCATTCAAATCCTTTTCCAAAAATTCCAAGTAAAATCAGGCAGCCTCTGGGTGCATTGAGTGGTCACCTCACCAAGTACCAGCTCCAGAAAAAATTTCTCATTGCCAAATCTTTCTGTCGAACACCTGCAGTGCATTGTCAAAATCAGGTTCAGAAAGTTTAGAGAAACATTTCAGTGGCTTACTGTCGTTTTCTTCAGAGATGGTTGTCGATCTCGATAGTGCCCCGATGTCGCCTTGCTCCCCGTCCCCTCCCCCTTGTTCCTGCACCGCACGAATGCCTGGCACCTTGCGGACGTCGGCGACGAGCAGCAGAAGGTGCGCCGCCCCGTGACCGACGCCAGCGGCAGCTTTGCGGCCGCCAGCGGGAGGCACGGCGCTGACGGCGCCACCCAGCGCCGCCCAAACCACCGGAGCTCGCCGCGTGGCCTTCCACTCCCCCGAACACGCTGCCACCCTCGTCGTGAACCGCAGGGCGCGGAGCGCGCTCTCTGCTGCCGCCGTCCCCGTGCGGTCACCTCACCGTGGACCGACGCCGTTACGCCAAGACCAGCCGAGGTTAGCAGGGGAATAACACCAGTAACCTCCACTGATGCTGCCTGGCCACTCAAACCTCCTGCCAATCCACTGCATCGCCGTAATCGCTCGCCGGAGATTCTCTGTTCACGGCCACCCCGTCGATCCGCCTATAAATAGAGACCCCGAGCTTCAACTCGAATCCACACCATCCCTGCACTCCACCTAGAGCACGCCTAGCCACTAGAAGAGCCTCGAGGAGGTCTCCTTCCTCGACTCCGGCCGCCGCGACCCGCCACGGGATCTAGCTCGATTCGCTCCCGTGCATGCGCCTCCGCATCCCATCTCTTGCCAGTAGCTCCACTATGCATCTCTCCTTCTGACCCGCGCTTCAATTCGAAGTTTGCAGCCCTCCACCAGAGTTCTCCACCCTCACCCGAGCCGCCGCCCGCCGGAGAAAGTGTCGCCGTCGACGTGGTGCTCCCCGTTGGTCGAGTCCACCACCCACCGACGCGGAAGAAGGCGCTGAAGCTCTTGGTACCCTCCGATACTCCTAACTCGCTGTGGTTCGACGCCGGCGTCCACCGCAGTCTTCGGGCGCCGGCGAGCTTTTCAAACCTGACATGTGGGCCCCGCATGTCAGCCTCTGTTCTATTCTTTCGCGAACCGATTTCTGTTGGCGCCTTCGGGAAAATACGCTTTCCCTCTTGAGTTTGCGCATTTCCAGTCGAACCGTTTTCTGTTTTCTCAGTTAAAACCCTGGGACTTTTCTGTTTCATTACAAATGGGTCCCTGGACAGAAACCTTTATAACTTTTTAATAAAAAGGAATTTTTGAGTGATTCCTTTTCTGACCTTCTTAATTTTTTGTCTAGTTTTTTATGGGATTTATTTGGAAATTTTTTGGAGGAGTTTCTGTGCACACATTGGTTTTCACGTTAGTGCCCGTTTTCGTGATTGCCGTAGGTTCCGGAAGAGGTGACGGAGCCGCGAACTTCACCGAGCTAGACTCCGACTTCTCCGAACCAGGCAAGCATGTTTTGAACATTTGATATGACAGGTGTTTGCATGTTTGCTTGAAAGTTTTGTGCGTGGCATATGAGTGTCGGTAAATACCTCGTTGCTTGTAAGGCAACTACCCGCATGTTCCAAAGTTGCGATGATCTCTGATGAGAGATGGCCAAATCATGTGGTGACATGAAGGGCAGCAAGGTGGTACTGTTGTAGCATACCAGCCATGCGTCATCCGACTTTCTCCGACGTTAACGTGGACGGAGTCACGTTATCGTTCTTTTCCCCCGCATGTTTCATTGTTGCAATGATCTCTGATGAGAGATGGCCTAATCATGTGGTGACATGAAGGGCAGCAGGGTGGTACTGTTGTAGCATACCAGCCTTGCGTCATCCGACTATTTCTGACGCTAACGTGGACGGAGTCACGTTATCGTTCTTTCCCCCTTCCGTGCTACCACATGTTTCATTTGCCAGGATGCGGTTTAGTAAGTTGGTAACCTCTTTCCGTGTACACACCAAACAGAGGGGCCGGGATGATGGTACCTTGGCCCAGGATTAAAGCCAGTCATCTGGTCAGGGGGCATGGGTGTTTCCGGTTGGGGCCGAGAGGGGGGGCACCCCCTTAGAGCGCGCGTATAGAAATTTGATCCCATGCTACGCGAGGTTGTAGCCTCCCCGTCTCAAGGTTTTTCTTGAACGTTGCTGAGGGTGATCCCTGGCTTCGGAATGTTGAATTGGGTGTGTACTGGTTAGACGTGTTTCTTCCAAAACACCGTAAATGGAACTAGTCCCTGTGACTACTGAAATCCGTTGGCTGTGGTTAAGTACAAACTCTGCAGAGTCAATTCCTTCCAAGTCGTCGTATCCATGATCAAGTAGTGTAATCAGTATATCCATATCTATCCGCGTGAAAAACTTGTCCCCGGTGAACAAGCTCAAGTGGTAAATCCAGTTAAATTATTATTCCTGTGGATGGACTAACTTTATATTTGTCTCGTACTTGTGATAATTTATGTTCCCGAACTATTGTATTATTGAGCTACAATATAAGCCCTTTATGTGACGTCGCGCAGACGTCCGACTGTGGCGTGTTTTTGTTTCTTACATTAAATATAAGCCCTTTAGGTGATGTTGCTCAGACGTCCGACTGTGGCATGTTCGTCTTTTATTTTCTGTTATAAGCCCTTTATGTGATGTCGCTCAGACGTCCGACTGTGGCATTATTATTATTCTTGCAGTTTCCTCTCGAGGAGTCATTCAGACACTCGTTTGGCACCAGCATTATTATTCTTGCAGTTTCCTCTCGAGGAGTCATTCAGACACTCGTTTGGCACCAGCATTATTATTCTTGCAGTTTCCTCTCGAGGAGTCATTCAGACCCTCGTTTGGCACCAGTATTACTATTCTCGCAGTTTCCGCTCGAGGAGTCATTCAGACCCTCGCTTGGCACCCAGTATTTATTATTTCTATGTCTGATCGCACTGGTTAAATTGTTCTCATGCTTCATGTTTGCATTTGTTATATCTTTACTTTCATAGTACTCACCTGGCTTGTTGATTTGGCCAGATGTTGACGAAGGCGATCTCTTGGATGAAGAGTTTGATAGCGCGTCCGACGCCTAGAGGAGTCCCAGTTAGTCCTGTGCGATCCCGGATATTGGTCACTTGTATTATATACGCTTCCGCCACCCGCAATAAGTCTCCTCGAGCCTCACTCCGACGCTCGAAGAGCTGTTGTCTTCAGGAGTCATATCACTCGCTTCGCAGTGATATTTCCACCACCGTCATTATCGTGAGTTAGTAGTATGCCACCCTATCCTCCGACTTGTTTTAGCGGCATGCATGTAATAAATTGTTGGGCATCCTCCGCTCAACCTTGTATTATTTTCAGTACTCCTGGTATTTTTTTCTTCTGTGACCAAGATATTGTCTACCAGTGAGAAGGAATTCTTCCTTACCGGTCCGTAAAAGGGATTGGTCTATCAATAATTATTTTATTGAAAAACCGGTCGTGACAGGTAGGCTGGGCGCGGTGCTAAGATGAGTACGAGCTCAACAGAGGCTCGGGCGCAGCTCAGAGCGCGTCGGCTACGTGCTGGAGCCCGTGTCCTCACGTGGTCACCACGCGCAATGTGCCATTGTGATGCCCAGGTGATGCCAATCCTTGTCTAGTCTGTCGACCATGGAGTGTTTAGGGTAGGAAGGGAGTGAACAAGTTACCATGATGAGTGAGTTGATCATACCACTTCCTGAAAGTTTCTGAACAGAAACTTGAGGTCAAATTTGTGATAAAACCAGGAAGAGTTAGGAGCTGAGCTTTGGGGTTTAGTGTTAGGTTACTAAGGTAATGATGCTCAAGAAAAGTCTGCTCCAAAAGATCAAACTGCATTTTTTGGTCAGAATGCAAATGATTTTTCCTAATAAAATTGGGCCACATGACCACTTGATATTTTTGCATAGGATGATGAGGCACTGTCCAAAGAGTGTGTGCGAATTTTCTCAGATTTTTGTGGGCAAGAAACAGAGGGGTTGCTTTGGAGGGAGAGTGAAAATGTTCCATTTTCCGGGTGAAAATGAATATTTTCCTTAGAAGAATTTTTTTCCAAAGCATTATGATGATGAATGGGAGGGCAAGAGAGGTTGTGGGAGGTGAGTGGAGTCACTTGGGTGAAAATCAAAACAATGCCCAAGTTCTACGTCCAACTGAATTAACTCAAAATCCAAATAAAAAGGAAAAAGGAAAGGAAAAATCATGATGGGAAAAACCAGGGTGTCACAGCACATCGACAATTTAGAACAGGGCATTGGCAGAGTTTATTGCATAATGGACTTCAACCCCTGATGAAGAAGTAATGGAAATAGTTACCCATGGCAGGGAAGCGCCCCAAGAATGGATTGTGTATTTAGATGGTGGATTCTCCCTGCAAGGTGCAGGGGCTGGCGTGCTTCTCATTGCTCCCACTAGGGAGCACATGAAGTACGTCGTCCGGATGCATTTTCCCCGGGACAAGGCAACCAACAATACAGCAGATTATGAAGGGCTCCTTGTCGGGCTTAGGTTTGCCACCGAATTGGGAATCAAGTAGCTGATCATTCGAGGAGATTCACAACTTTTGGTGAGACAAGTCAACAAGGATTACCAAAGTCCATTGATGGAGGCATTCGTTGAGGAAGTGAGAAGATTGGAGAAGCGCTTTGACAGATTGCAAACACAGAATGTCCCCCGTGCGGAAAATAGCATAGTTGATCATCTGTCAAAGTGTGTTGCGCAAAAACTTCCTGTCGAACAAGGTACTTTTGTTCTCCATCTCACTCAGCCCTCCATATCCCCGACAACAATGCCCCGAAAGAGGAGGAAGTTGGACTCCAGTAAGCCTGTCCTCGTAGAGCCTCCCTGGGCTCCTGGTAGGGACCCTGCCGGAAACAACTCCCCATCGATTGCCGTGCTGCGCTCTCCTGTCGGGCCACTAGTCACCATGGTCGAGGAATGTGCTCTGGCATATGAGGAGGTGCCGCTAGTCCTTGTTGCTAAGCCCCAGGCTCCAACTTGGGCAAGGCACATAGTCCATTTCCTCCAAACTGGAAAACTTCCCGATGAGCAACATGAAGCCGAAAGAGTAGCCCGGAGGGCCAGTATGTATCAGTTTGTCGATGACACTCTATACAGAAGGAGGCCCAATGGTGTGAAATTGAAGTGCATCTGCCGGGAAGAAGGAAATGATCTTCTGGCAAAAATACAGAAAGGCATGTGCGACTCCCACATTGGATTAAGGGCATTAGTTCGGAAAGCATTCCGGCAAGGATTCTATTGGACCACAGCCCTCCAAGATGCGATCGAGCTAGTCACCAAGTATGAAGCCTGCCAGTTCCATTCCAAAAACATCCATCTACCTGCACAAGCTCTTTAGACAATCCCTTTGTCATGGCCATTTTTGGTCTGGGGGCTCGATATCCTCGACCCTTTCCCCTGAGCTACCGGGGGCTTTGAATTCTTGTTTGTTGCCATCAACAAGTTTACAAAGTGGCCAGAAGTAGATGCCGTGAGAAAGGTGACTGCTCAGTCAGCTATCAAGTTCTTGAAAGGATTGGTGTGCCGCTTTGGGGTCCCTGCCTGGATCATCACCGACAACGACACCCCGTTCACGAGCCATGCCTTCATGCCCTCGGAAGAAAGATCTCATTTGCTTCTGTTGCACATCCCAAAAGCAATGGACAAGCTGAGAGGGCGAACGCTGAAGTGTTGCGAGGACTCAAGACAAGAACATTTAATACGCTGCAGAAGTGGAGCAGGCAATGGATCGATGAGCTGCCGGTAGATCTCTGGTCCCTCAGAATGACACTAAATCGAGCTACCGAGCAGACTCCCTTCTCCCTAGTTTATGGGGCAGAAGCAGTTATCCCCACGCAACTCATTTACGGGTCGCCTCGAGTGCTTGCGTACGATGAAGTAGCGCAGGATCAGCGCCGGCGTGACGATGTTGTGCTTCTCAAGGAGATCCATCTCCGGGCTGCTACGCGTACTACACGCTATCAGCAAGCCCTACGTCCCTATCACAGCCGCAGGGTTCATGCCGGATGTTTTGAGGAAGGCGACCTTGTCCTTTGGCATGTTCAGTCCGCCAAGGGTACAAACAAGTTGACGCCGAAGTGGGAAGGCCCTTACTGGGTAGTTCGAGTCACCAGACCTGGCACAGTTCGTCTGGAGACCGGAGATGGCATTCAATTGCAAAAATCATGGAATATTGAGCATCTCCACAAGTTCTTCCCGTAAGGCGCGGCTCCCGGGCCGATAAGTTTCATGCATGCATGAGCATTTCATGAGCATCGCATGTTCATGTAGATAAGATCGCATCTGGCATCATTTCCATCTACATAAAGCTACAGATTCCTGTCGACAACTTGACCTCTAAGGGATGCTGGAAAGATGAACGAACACTGCGATCTCTGGCAAGCCAAACAAATAAGTTCTATCTCTTGTCCTTACGTGTTCTGTAAGCAAAGACTTATGCATAAGAGAACCTCGCCGCTTTTTGAAACTTATGTGCTCCCATCCCTTGACGTGAACGTTGTTTCGTTCAGGATGGTCATAGTGGCCTTTGATGAAAAAAGATTTGCGGGGGGCTGGTCCCTCGTCACAATTTGTGCCCGGTAGACTTAACTCCCCGACAACAAAATAGTGGGTACCGCTAGGATAGCCTGCTGGGGGAAACTTGTTTATTTAAAAATATAGAGGCACTCCACCTCTGCATGGACATATACATGCATGAGTTCCCGACAAGGTTCATCTTTTTCATTAATATGCTGATCAAACAAGTACAGACCTTATAGGACGCAGCCATGGATCCAAGAGATTACATTATTTGAACTAAAATTTGGCAAGTGCCCACAGTTTTAAGATTGAAAAAAGATAAAATGCCTGTGATGCCTTCATTTTTTTCTGCCCTTCTTCGAAACTACAGGAAGAGATGAAGAAGGTGGAGGGAAGGCCGGGCTAGATTCGGCGCCTCCCCAGGATCGGGACGGCGTTGTCTTCTAGCAAGGAGGAAGAAACCGAAGGGCAGGCGCGGAGGGTGACACTACTGGAGGCCCAGATAGGAGAGGCAGAGTCAGCGGCAAACGCGACTTGTCAGAACGGTCGTCCGCGTTCTTGATGCGACGTGGGTCGCCGCCGCCTTCCGTATCACTACCATCCAAAGAACCCGGCACGACAGCCACGTCGGGCACCATGCTCTCCGGGTAATCCCAGAAAGAGCATGGTCGTCCCCAACGGCCCTGATATCAGAAACCACTGCACATTCAGGAGATGTGTAAGTGAGCAAAGAGCCCTCCCGCACGACAAGCGGACAGTGCCCAGGGTGGTTAGGTTAGCCTTTGCTTATGGCAAACCCATTCTACAACCCCTCTCCGGTGCCGCGAGCGAAGGAGGAATGGGACACGGTCGACTACTGCACATTGCGTCCCGTTGCGGACCTCGGCACGGTGTCGCCTGCGTCGCCTCCCACTAGAATTGAAGCCTCGGGTGGCCCGGCGACAAGCACACCAGAGTCGCCACCTCCGGTGTTACCGCCGCGCAGCCCGCGCGTCCTCCCGGGATTTGTAGGAAGATGGGGAAGGGACCCCGCCCAAACAAAGGCATAACCACGCCTCATATGGGCTTGGACCAGACTCACTCCCCAAGCACCAGCACAAGCTTTCGGTATCACCAACCTCAAGCTACTGCCTAGGGACTAGCCCCAATCGCTTCCCTTCAGCATAACCAGCAGAAAGCAGAGGATGGGGGAAAAGGGATGTGAGGGCGAATGCCTCCGCTCCTCCCCCGCCCCTTCTTTTATAGGCGGGTCTGGGAAGAGAGCTGATCCCTCAACAGGTAAGCGCCGCCTCCTCCACCAATTCCAGAAGACCGGGCCCCTACCTTGATTCTCTCCCGCACCACGCGCCTTCGTTACCTACCCCGCGCGATGCATGCAGCATACGTGGTTGAGGATAAGGGCGTGGTGGGAAGAGTGAATTGGCAGTTACTCCCCCGTGCGGTAAAGTCATTCACGGGCCAGTACAAGAGAGGACCCACCACGATTGGCTTTACGCGATGCGCGGGAAAACCGGAAACTGGCCCGGACTCAAGTTAATGAGGAAGCAAAGAAGATCTCAAGGGGCAAGCCACTTCCACGCCCCTGCCTGTGCACTGGTTAGGGCCTACCCCGACAATGCCCGACATCGCGTTCGGGCCAGGCCTGGGGGGTTTTGTCGGTGCAAAAAACCCTGGGTCCGTTGCCTAGACTGTGCATAGGCACGAGAACAAGATCACAGCACCAAGGTCAGACTGGAGCACAAGGGACCAGTTCTTCGAAGGACCAACGTGCAGCACAAGAGGACCAGGACTAGCCAGAGAAGCAACATATCGCTAAGGGAAAATCCTCCCTTGCTGGGCAGGCGAGCCGGGCAAGGATGGGGTTACCCCCGGAAGCAAGCCTTCGGGTCGTCCCGGCAAGCCTGCCGGGGCTTACGGAGGCAGAACCACTCCACCGCTCCACCTCATCACGACGCACGTCGTCGATCAGTGTGGTGTCAAGCTCCAAAGTGACTATGTGGCTGCTGTTTGCCACATGGAAGCCACTTCCTACAGAAAATACCTCCAAGCGACACCCGTCCTAAAACGCGTCAAGCAGGCAGGTGTGAAGCTGGCAAAACAGCCCGGCAGGGCTTGCCGGGCGAGCTGTGATGTGACGTTGAGCGGCGCATTTAATGCGCTTTGATAACCCACAAGTATAGGGGATCAATTGTAGCCTCTTTCGATAAGTAAGAGTGTCGAACCCAACGAGGAGCTAAAGGTAGAATGAATACTCCCTCAAGTTCTATCGACCACCGATACAACTCAACGCACACTTGATGTTTGCCTTACCGGAAACAAGTATGAAACTATTTTGCAATTACAAAACTACGAGTACTTTACGAGAATAAAACTACGAATAAATTGCAAAGTAATAAAAGTGGATAGCTTTTGGCAACAAGAAAGTTATTTGTCCCTACGCAATCGATAACATGTATCGGTAATCATTCTTGTAATTTTATATGAGGGAGAGGCACAAGCAAACATACTTTCTCTACTTGGATCATATGCACTTATGATTGGACCCCTAGCAAGCATTCGCAACTTCTAAAGATCACTAAGGTCATGAAACCCAACAACATCATTAAGTATAGAGTCCTCTTTACTCCCATATGTCATACCCCACCTACTCGGGTTTAAGTTTCTGTCCCTCTCGCAACCCACCGTAAGCGGACCATGAACATATTGCAACACCCTATAGTAGGGGGCCTCACGTTTGCGCGAGACGGAGGGCACCGTAGGACAGCACCATAAATAAAATATACAATCATACCAACCAAGATCACGATTAACCCACAGGACAAAGCGGATATACTCAAACATCATAGGATAACCATAGATCACTGGGAAATAATATATGGAGTAGAGCTCCATGTTTAAGTAGAGATTATAGCGGGGGGGAAAGGTGTTACACCGCTGAATAGAGGGGGAGAGAGTTGGTGTTGACGGTAGCAAGATTGTTGATGTAGATCACCGTCCGGATCGTTGCCCCGGCGATACTCCAGCGCCACCGGAAGCGAGGGGGAGAGAGCCCCCCCTCCTTCTTCTTCTTCCTTGGCCTCCCCCCAAATGGGAGGAGAGTTCCTCCTTTGGTCCTTGGTCTCCATGGCGGCGAAGGGGTGGGAGCCCCTCCGAGATTGGATCTCCCTCTCTGTTCTCTTCTGTTTCGCGTCCCCTGATCTGGCCGAAAACCGTTTCTTATATTCCCGGAGATCCGTAACTCCGATCGAACTGAGATTTTAACATGATTTTTTCCGGATATAAGGTTCCTTTCTCCCGAAGTAGATCTTCAACCGACGTTCGAGGAGGGCACAACCCACCACCGCGTGCCAGGGGCCTCTAGCGCGCCTTGGTGTGTCTTGTGGGCTGCGTGGGCCTCCGTTTGCGGTGATTCCAACTCCCAAAAATCACAAATATTCCAAAATAATTCTCCGTGAAATTTTATTGCATTTGGACTTTGTTTGATACGGATACTCTGCGATACAAAAAACATGTAGAAAGCAGGAACTGGCACTGGGCACTGGATCAATAGGTTAGTCCAATAAATAATATAAAAAGTTGCCAAAAGTATGTAAAACTTGTATAATATTGGCATGAAACAATAAAACATTGTAGATATGACGGAGACGTATCGCGCTCGGTCAGCCTGCAGAGTTAGGTATGATAGAACTGTTTGCTATATAATCAGTGCATAATGATTGATTTGCCACTGTGAGCCCTTAATCTATAAAAGGAGGACCATGGCGACCGTAGAAGGGGTTGGTCACTTGGTTGGCGAATCCACACCCTCACACACTCATACACGTGTAGCCGTTTTCGCCCCGAGGCAACCCTGCCGGGCAAGCGTGTTGCGATCATCACCAATTTTCCACCACCAACCCACCAAAGCAGGAGTAGGGTTTTACGCCTCACGGCGGCTCGAACCTGGGTAAAAACTGCCCGTGTGATCTTTGTCGTGTTGTTCCACACTCCTCCGCTCTTTGTGCAATGTGCCATCCCCCCGCCAAACCATAAAGGGGATCTTGGTCCCATAGGTGGCTATGGTTTCCCACGACAGACGCGCATCAATGAAATCATGGATTCCACTTCCAGATGTGATCTGCTTTCCTTCTTGAATGCTTACTCTGGGTACCACCAGATATTCATGTCCAAGGAAGACAAAGAGAAGACTGCGTTCATAACCCCATGTGGCACATATTGCTTTGTACGGATGCCCTTTGGGTTAAAGAGCGTTGGGTCCACCTTTGCAATAGTAGTGCAAACAGGGTTTGACTCTCAGCTGCACATGAATATTGAAGCTTACATGGATGACATAGTGGTCAAGACCAGGGACAGATCAACACTTAGTCGGGACTTGGAAGAAACTTGTGCAAACCTGCGCAAGATCAACTTGAAGCTTAACCCAGAGAAGTGTGTGTTTAGCATTCCCCTGGGAAAGCTACTTGGCTTCTTTGTGTCTCCCCGGGGATAGAAGCCAATCCCAACAAGATCAGAGCAATCGAGCAGATTCAAGAACCCAAGACAGTCAAGGACGTGAGGCGTTTGACTGGATGTGTTGCCACACTAAGTGGGTTTATCTCCAAGTCTACCGAGCATGCCCTGCCATTCTTCAAAATCTTCAAGAGGGCAGGGCCCATGAAGTGGAAGCCGGAGGCAGAAGCGGCACCGCAGGACATAAAAACTTACCTTTCCTCTGTTCCCACCTTGGTCGCTCCTAAACCACAAGAGCCGTTGCTGCTATATGTGGCGGCAACCAATCAAGTGGTTAGTGCAGCACTGGTGGCACAGCGGGAAGTGGAAGAAGGAGTAGCTACAGCTACTGTCCTCCCCACAGAAGGAAGTGAATCGATAACGGCAGGATTGAGTGCGGATCAAGAGGAGTAAAAGTAGGGTAGTGAAGGCAATCCCAAGACCACGGCAAAGAAGAAGGTGGTGCAGTGACCAGTGTAACGCCCAATATGCGACTAAACTCCACACGTTTCAAGCCACGGCTTGGGGCATAAGCGCATATTGGTATAGTCGCAAGAGTGGTTGTATCTTTGCGCATCTCATGTACCAAATAGATAGAATACGAGCTTTGGCTTACAATCGCCACAATGTCACACAAATATCATCAAGTAATATAATCATTCAAGAGGCTGGGACTCGAACCCATGTCTCCCTGGTGCTGAGCATGAGCAGCGACCAGTCGGGCTAATGTGCGTGCTCGTGGCAAGGTGGGCATCCTGCCTCTGTTGAACTAGCCCAAGCCGGAGATAGCTTTCAGTTTGTGCCTAAGACAAAAAATGACGACGCCGGCGAGCTACGACGATAACTTGCGGGGCAGAGAAGCTCAGGCGGGTGTGCGGGATTGACAGGGGAGCGCGTGCATTGTCGCGCGTGCAATGGAGGGTTGGGGCACTCGAGCATGAGCATGGCTCGGGTCGGACCATGGCATCCACGGCGAGCATGGAAGCGAGCACGGCGACGCAAGGTAAAGTCGGGCACGCGGGGAGCGGTTGTGGTGTGGCTGTGCGAGGCAAGCGTGCATGTGCAACAGAGGGTTGGCTGCTGATCTGCTAGAGGCCTCGGGTGCGCGGGGTGCAGTGGATCAGCAAGAACGCTAAGGTTTTCAGACTTTGCCGGAGCAGCGAGAGCGCGACGCGAACCCGGCCCTAGCGACGTCTACGACTACTACTCCCTATGTCCCATAATATAAGAACATTTTTGGCACTACACTAGTGTCAAAAACGTTCTTATATTATGGGACGGAGGGAGTAATATGCAGCAGGAGAAGAGAGAGGGGGAGCAGGTATACATTACTCACCCTAGGATATGGTGACGGCGACAGAGATGAGCCTGCAGCAACGTGGTCGAGCTCTAAACTTCGACGCGACTCCTGGCTGATAAGAAGACGGAAGTAGAGGAGGAGCCATGCGCGGGACTTGGCGTATCCCGCGATGAAGGAGTGGACGCAGCGAATGACGGGGAGGCCTACGTACTTGGAGTAGGTGGCTAGAGGTGACCGGAGGGACGACGACGACGACGATCATGCTATCAGCCACACTTGGGTTCTCACGAGGAAGGAGAAGGAGGGAAGGGGAAGACCCCTGGGTGGCGGCGGCGATGGGGAAACCCTAGAGGGCCGCGAGCTGCTGGCTTAAAAGGAGGGGAGAAGACGGCGCAACCTCGGCGTCCGTGAAGCTCATGGCACGAGCACGAGTGCTCTATCTCTAGAACAGAGACGGCGAGCAACGGGGTAGGTGGCCGTGAACAGACTTGGGCCGGGTGGGCTGCTCTGGAGCTCCTACTAGGCTGGGAGGCCTGAAGGGAAGCCCAGGTAGGCTGCTGCTATACTCTCTCTTTTATATTCTATTTAAATAAATAGACAGCCAGCAAAAGATAAAAGGCCAGGGGTATTGGGAATGAAATAGAAAGAAGCAAGGATATCCCTGGACTCCTGGAATTGTGCACTATTTAGCAAAATTGGTTTGGGCATTTTTAGAGGTAGAAAAATAAAACAAGTTTGAAACATATTCAAACTTGGACCATTTTTGAACCTAACCAAAACAACTTAAAATAGGCTAAAATTTGACAGAGAGGTTTTTGGGCATGGAGTAAGATGGCTGGGGAAAAATTGAACATTTATGGAGGAGGGCAAGATGGCACTTTGCAAAAGAAAGAAAAGAGAAGGAGAGGTGGTGATGCATGGACCACACATGGGGCATGCAATAAAATGTCACTCATGAAGCACAGTGCACATGATGACTACGAGAATGCAGAATGACATGAGATGAAATGCATGATATGAACAAAAATGCAAAACGAGAAAACCCAAACATAGATGATTTAATATAGCAATGTTGAAAATGGCAAGAGTTGGAGGTACAATTATGGAATGTTACATCTGGGATGTTACAACCAGTCTACTTTGTAAGCTCCCTATTGCAGGGAGGTAGATCAAGGTACTCTGGGGTGCAACAACTAATCGTCGGCCTCGTCATGGCTTCAAGGAAGTTGTGCCACTATTTCCGAGCCCATGAGATCACAGTTGTCACCCGTTTCCCTCTACAACGCATACTGAGGAACCCTGAATCCACCGACAGGATATTTGAATGGGCACTGGAATTATCAAGCTTTGGACTTAAGTACGAAAGCACCTCAACCATTCAGAGCAAAGCACTGGTGGAATTTATTGCAGAGTGGACACCTACCCCAAACGAAGAGGCATTAGAAATAGTTATCCCCGGCAAGGAAGCGTCCCAAGAATGGATCATGTACTTTGATGGTGATTTCTCACTACAGGGTGCGGGGGCTGGCCTGCTCTTCACCGCACCCACCGGACAACACCTGAAGTATGTGGTCCAAATGCACTTTCCCCGAAAGGAGGCTACAATCAACACTGCTGAATATGAAGGACTCCTTGATGGGCTCAGGATTACGATAGAATTGGGGATTAAGAAGTTGATCATCCATGGAGATTCGCAACTTGTGGTGAGAAAAGTCAACAAGGATTACCAAAGCCCGTTAATGGAAGCATATGTTGAAGAGGTGATGAAGTTGGAGGAGCACTTTGATGGGTTGCAAACGGACCATGTACCACGTGCAGAAAACAACACTGCTGATTACCTGTCGAAGTGTGTCGCAGAAAAGCTTCCTGTGGAACCGGGGACCTTTGTTCTCCATCTGACTCAACCATCAGTATCTCCATTAGCAATGGCCTGGAAAAGGAGGAAGCTGGACTCCGGCAAGCCTTCACCCGAAGAACCTTCAGAGGTACCCCATAAGAGGGCTGCCGAGAACAACTCCACCTCATATGGCGAGCCGCACTCTTCCGCAGGACCACAGGTCTTCGTGGTCGAGGCAAGCGCACCCGGAAGTGAGGAGGTGCCATTGGCCCTAGTTATCGAGCCACAAGCTCCAACCTGGGCAGAACACATCGTCCACTACCTCCAAACTGGAGAACTTCCCGAAGAACAAGAATAACCCAAAAGAGTAGCCCGGAGGGCCAGCATGTATCAATTTTTCGATGACACATTATACAGAAGAAGGCCCAACGGTGTGAAATTGAAATGCATTTGCTGGGAAGATGGAAATGAATTGTTGGCAGAGATACACAAAGGCATGTGCGACTCTCTTATTGGATCAAGAGCCTTGATTGGAAAGGCTTTCCGGGAAGGTTTCTACTGGCCCACAATCCTCCAAGGTGCAACCGAGCTAGTCACCGGATGTGAAGCCTGCCAGTTCCACTCCAAGAACATCCATCAACCTACTCAAGCTCTGAAGACAATCCCTTTATCATGGCCATTTTCGGTCTGGGGGCTCGACATCTTGGGCCCCCCATGCTATCGGGGGCTTTGAATTCTTGTATGTTGCATTTTACAAGATTACAAAGTCACCGGAAGTGGAGCCCGTGCGAAAGGTGACCCCGCAATCAGCTATCAAGTTCTTGAAGGGATTGGTGTGCCGTTTCGGAGTACCCGCCAGAGTCATTACTGACAGCAGCACCCTAAACACTAGTCGCGCCTTCATGCAATAACTTTGGAGTACCCGCCAGAGGACTCAAGACAAGAACATTTGATAGGCTGCAAAAGTGTGGCAGACGATGGATCCACGAGTTGCTGCTGGTTCTTTGGTACCTCCATATGATACCGAATCGAGCTACCGGCCAGACTCCCTTCTCCCTAGTCTATGGGGAAGAAGCAGTGCTCCCCACAGAACTCATATACGGGTCACCTTGAGTATTTGCCTATGATAAAGTACCGCAAGAGCAGCACCGGTGTGACGACGCCATGCTCCTTGAGGAGAACCGTCTCCGGGCTGCTGTACGTGATGCACGATAACAGCAAGCACTGCATCGCTAACACAGCCGCAGGGTCCATGCCCGGAGCCTTGAGGAAGGCGAGCTTGTCGTTAGGCGTGTTCAGTCTGCCAAGGGTTCTAACAAGTTGACGCCAAAGTGGAAAGGCCATTACCGGGTAGTACGACTCACCAGACGTGGCGCTGTCCGTCTAGAGACCAAAGATGGCATAAAAAAATGAAAAACTCATGGAATATTGAGCATCTTTGAAAGTTCTACCTGTAAGGCGCGGCTGACGGGCCCTGCTCCGACAGCCATACTTTTTTACAAGCCTTGCCGATGTTTTAGGTAACCCTTTGTACAAAGCCAGGAGCTGACCCTGAGCACCAAATAAATAAACGAAGCACCGGAGCCCTACAAACAAACATGCATGCATGATTAGCTTAGCATAAGCATTCCATGATCATTTAGATGAGGTCATATGCTGCTATTGTTTCCCCCTGCACTAACTACATGACCCTTGCCGCGGATCCAATCCTAGAAAGGAGATATGGAAAGCGAGCTTACATATCGATCCTCTACGAGCCAAACAGATAAGTTTTCTTTGTATCCATACATGTCTTTGTAACAAGAAAACTTGTGCATAGAGAAACCTTGTCGCCTTCGAAGCATTTGTGCTCCCGTCCTTTGACAACATTGCTTTGGTCAAGAAGGTTGTAGTGGCATTTGACAAGAAAAAGGTTGACAAGGGCCGGTTCCCTTCTATGCTCTTAAGCCCGATAGGCCAGGCCCCGCAGCAACGATGGAAGGCACCAGCAAGATAGCTTGCCGAGGAAAGTCGTTTACTTAAAAGTATAGAGGTGTCCAACCTCTGCATGAATAGGATACAAGCACAAGTACCCGGCAAGGCCTGTCTTTTTCATTAATATGCGGATAAACAAGTACAGATCTTACAGAGCACAAACATAAAGAAGATTACATATTTGAGGCTAAAGTTTGGCAAGTGCCTACATATTTTAGACTAAAAAAGATAAGTGCCCCGTAATCCCTTTCTTGTCCCTCTCCTCCTAGGAACTACCGTGGGAGGTGAAGAGGGAAAAATGAGCACCTGGGCAGAAGCCCAGCCTGACCCCGTCAGGACCCGTGGGACGGAGCCTAACAAGGTCGGGAGTGGCGAGGCGGCGAACGGATAGAGTGACCAGGTGATGCCCTTGCCACCATTGGGACTGCGGGGTGCACCCGACAGAAGGCACCAAGAGAGCCTCCCCCGGGAACCATCCGAAAGAGGCTGATGATCATGGTGCCGGGGCAAGTGAAGAGACGAAGAACGGAGCAGCAGGCCAACAATACGAGACAATGGCGTCGGTGCCATCATACTCCGACCTGACGGCCTGCCACCAACCCTCCTTGTCTTCGCTGGTTTCCTCCTCATCATTGTCGCTCCAAGGAGGCAATGGGCCCCTGGCCCGACGCCTCCCCCGAAGAGACTGCCGATGGTGGTGGTGGCGCCCAAAGCCTGTTGAGAGCACCATCCCCAACTTTGGTAGGCAGAAGGGCGTCACCCCTAACCTCGCTGGAGAGGACAGCGCCGGGATCACCAAAGATCTCGAACGCGGTACCACGAGCGGGCGCCAGAAGCCCTGGAGACTTCACCAGCGAGCCCTTGGACTCCGGTGGCTTGCTACGGAAGCAACGCCCCAGTCCTGAACGGATGGGTCCTGTGAAGAATACGGGTGATCCGTTGTCAAGGAAGGGCACAGCACCCCTCACACCAAGGTCGATGCAACCGCTGCGGGTGCGTCGCCATCAACACGGCAATGCCAACAACGTCTGAAGCGTCTCCCACGGTCGCGGACCAAGATCACTCCCCGGGTGTCTACACGAACATCCAAGATCATTGCCCCTAAACAGAAGCACGGAGCCGAGCCCTGGTATCTCTTCCTCAGCATGAAGAAGATGAACAAAAATAAGGAAGAGGGGCGAGGATGGGTGCTTCCGTTCAACTTCACGCTCCCTTTTATAAACGAGCAGAAGCCCAGAGCTGGGGGCTCCTTCGAACCCGACCCGCTCGTGTCGCTGGCAGTGATGATGTTTGCTAAGACTACGTCGGTGTTTCCCCCAAGAGGAGAGGATGATGTAGCACAACAACAGTAGGTATTTCCCTCAGTAATGAAACCAAGGTATCGAACCAGTAGGAGAACCAAGCACCAAAACGTAAACAGCCCCTGCACACAAATGACAGCCACTCACAACCCGACGTGTTAAAGGGGTTGACAATCCCTTTCGGGTAATGGCGCCAGAAGGCACGATGACGGGAGAAAATTATAATAGATTGAAATAATAGATCGCAAATAAAATAAAGTGCAGCAAGATATTTTTGCATTTTTAGTTTAATAGATCTGAATAAAAACGCAAATGAAAAGTAGATCGCAAGGCAAATATATGAGAAAGAAGACCCGGGGGCCGTAGGTTTCACTAGTGGCTTCTCTCGAGAAAAATAGCAAACGGTGGGTAAACAAATTACTATTGGGAAATTAATAGAACTTCAAATAATCATGACGATCCAAGCAATGATCATTACATTGGCATCACACCCAAAATTAGTAGACCGACTCCTGCCTGCATCTACTACTATTACTCCACACATCGACCGCTATCCAGCATGCATCTAGTGTATTAAGTTCATGGAAAAACGGAGTAATGCAATAAGAACGATGACATGATGTAGACACGATCTGTTTATCTATATGGCGGTAGATAAAATCTCGTCTTTTTATCCTTAGTAGCAATGATACATACGTGTCGGTTCCATTTCTGTCACTGGGATCAAGCACCGTAAGATCGAACCAAGTACCGGGCACCTCTTCCCATTGCAAGATAAATAGATCAAGTTGGCCAAACAAAACCCAAATATCGGAGAAGAAATACGAGGCTATAAGAGATCATGCATATAAGAGATCAAAGAAACTCAAATAACTTTCATGGATATAAACAGATATAACTGATCATAAACTCGAAATTCATCAGATCCCAACAAACACACCGCAAAAAGAGTTACATCATATGGATCTCCAAGAGACCATTGTATTGAGAATTCAGCAAGAGAGAGAGAGAAAGCCATTTAGCTACAAAGTACTACTCACGCATCATTGGAGAGGCACCAATGGAAGTGGTGAACCCCTCCTTGATGGTGTCTAGATTGGATCTGGTGGTTCTAGACTCTGCGGCGGTTGGATGAATATTTCGTCGACTCCCCTAGGGTTTGTGGATTTTTGGGGTATTTATAGAGCAAAGAGGCGGTCCGGGGGGCACGCGAGGTGGGTACAACCCACTAGGGCGAGCCTTCCTTCTGGCCGATAATAAATTATCGTGGAGTTTCGTGGCATTTAGACTCCGTTTGATATTGGTTTCCTGCAATGTAAAAAACATGGGAAAAACAGCAACTGGCACTTGGCACTATGTCAATAGGTTAGTCCCAAAAAATGATATAACATGAGTATAAAATGATTATAAAACATCCAATATTGATAATAAAACAGCATGGAACAATCAAAAATTATAGATGCGTTGGAGACGTATTGGCATCCCCAAGCTTAACTCCTACTCGTCCTTGAGTAGGTAAGTGATAAAAACAGAATTTTTGATGTGGAGTGCTGTTCATCAAGTCATGTCATATTCTTTTCTTTATAGCATGGACATTTGGACTTTTATGTGATTCAAAGCAATAGTATAGTTTTGACATAATAATTTAGATACTCAAGCATATTAACAAGCAGCCATGTCTTTCAAAATATCAATGCTAAAACAAGTTATCCCTAGCCCATCATGCTCAAACATTGACCCATTCATGAATCAACACTCGAATATTAGCTACACCCAATACTTAAGTACGATCATATTGCCTCCTAGTTGGTGCTTTTGTAAGAGAAGATGGAGACTCAAATTCAAAATAAAAATTGCATAAAGTAAACGAAAGGCCCTTCGCAGAGGGAAGTAGGGATTTGTAGAGGTGCCAGAGCTCAAAGCAAAAAATTTGAGATAAAAAACATTTTGGGAGGTGTATCCATCCCACCAACCGAAACGACGTAGTGCTATGAACACTTTCCATGCTAGATATGCCATAGGCGGTTCCCAAATAGAAAATAAAGTTTATTCCTTTTTCCACCATTCTTTCACTTTCCATGGCTAGCCGTATCCACGGGTGCCTTCCATACCAACACTTTCCAAGGAATTTATTAGTTGACAACATAAAGTAAATTCATTTTTGCAATTCAGGACTGGGAATCCCTAAAACCTTTGCCTTACTCTCATGCAATGACAAGTGAATAAACACTCATCGTGAGAATAACACATCCAGCATGGAAAATATTAGCCACCCGTTACCGTTCCGCGAGCGAAACAAATACACAAAAGAGAAGTTTATTTTGAAAATTAGAGATGGCACATGCATATTTGCTTAGAACGGCAAAAGAATACCGCATATAGGTAGATATAGTGGACTCATGTGGCAAAACTGGTTTAAAGGATTTTGGATGGACAAGTAGAGATCATACTTGGTGCAAAGTGAAGGCTAGCAAAAAGATTGAGAAGCGACCAACCAAGAAACGAATAATCTCATAAGCAAGCATTAAGCATAATTAACACCGAATAATGCACCACAAGTAGGATATAATTTTCATTGCATGATTATTGACTTTCGTGCATGCATAGGGAATCACAAACCTTAACACCAATATTCTTACTAGAGCACAATTACTCATCAACATAACTCACATATCACATCATCATATGTCAAAACGATTACTAAGAATCAGGTTTATTTTGTCCAATGATCTTCATGACATTTTCTTTTCTTTATCCTTATTGGTTATCTATCACTTTGGGACTAATTTTCATGTG
This sequence comes from Triticum aestivum, assembly GCF_018294505.1. Classification (NCBI taxonomy): domain Eukaryota; kingdom Viridiplantae; phylum Streptophyta; class Magnoliopsida; order Poales; family Poaceae; genus Triticum; species Triticum aestivum. The sequence goes on along the minus strand of NC_057802.1, from coordinate 211,567,220 downwards.
TTGCTTTTCATAAGCTCAAACAAATATAAGTGAAGATCATGAGCATAAAATTTTTCTTTCTCTCAAAATAATTTAAGTGAAGCAAGAGAGAATTTCTTTAAAATTTTAGTAACTCTCAAATAAATCTAAGTGAAGCAAGAGAGCATTTCTTCAAAAATACTAAGCACACCGTGCTCAAAAAGATATAAGTGAAGCACTAGAGCAAGTCCTAGCTCATAAAAGATTTAAGTGAAGCCTAGAGAGCAATTCTAGCAAGTCATGATATAATTTTGGCTCTATCAAATAATTGTGTCCAGCAAAGATTGATGACTTAAAACACAAAATAAAACAAGCAAAGACACATATCATACAAGACGCTCCAAGCAAAACACATATCATGTGACGAATAAAAACATAGTCTCGAGTAAAATACCGATAGTTGTTGGAAGAAAGCGAGGATGCCACTCGGGGGCATCCCCAAGCTTAGTTGGTTGCTCATTTTTGGATAATAGCTTGGGATGCCAGGGCATCCCCAAGCTTAGACTCTTAAATCCTTCATTCATCCATCGTAAGATAACCCAAAACTTGAAAACTTCAATCACACAAAAATCAACAAAACTTTCGTGAGATCCGTTAGTATAAGGAAGCAAACCACTACTATAAGTGTTGTATCAAACCAATTCATATTTTATTTTTGTATTATATCTACTATATTCCAAATTTTCTATGGCAAAACCTCATCAAAGAAAACCATAGAGCCATCAAAATAAGCACACAACACAAAGAAAATAGAATATGTCAAAACAGAACAGTCTGTAGTAATCTGACTTTGGCGAATAGTTCTGTAACTCAAACAATTCTACCAAAATAGGACGACGTGGGTAATTTTTATATTAATCTTCTGATAAAATAATCAGGGCAAAATCTCTTTTCTGTGATTTATGAAAATTATTTTCGTGAGCGCAAAGTTTCTGTCTTTTTCAGCAAGATCAAACAACTATCAACCAAGAAGATCCTATAGGCTTTACTTGGCACAAACACTAATTAAAACACAAAAAACACAATAATAACAGTAGCATAATTGTGTAAACACTCAAGAACAGAAAACAAAAGGCCAAAATAAATTTTATTCAGTGGGTTTCCTCCCAACAAGCGCTATAGTTTTACGCCCTTAGCTAGGCATAAAGCAAGGATCTAAGTTTTGTCATCTTTGGTTCGAGATCCATAAGATGCTCTCATGATTGATTCATAGGGTGGCTTAATTTTTGTTCTAGGAAAGTGTTCCATACCTTTCCTCAAAGGAAATTGGAACTTGATATTGCCTTCTTTCATATCAATCATGGCACCAATAGTGGGTAAAACGGTCTACCAAGAATAATTGGACAAGACGGATTGCAATCAATATCAAGAACAAAAAAATATATGGGCACATAGTTCCTATTTTCAAGAATAAGAACATCATTAATTCTTCCCATACGCTTTTTAATAGTAGAATCCGCCAAGTGCAAATTCAAGGAACATTCAAGATTGGTAAGACCAAGCACATCACATAGATATTTCGGAATTGTAGAAACACTAGCACCCAAGTCACACAAAGCAAAACATTCATAATTTTTTATCTTGTCTTTGATAGTAGGTTCCCACTCATCATACAATTTTCTAGGAATTGAAACTTCTAATTCCAACTTTTCTACCAAAGCTTTCATCATAGCATCAACAATATGTTTGGTAAAAGCTTTGTTTTGTTCATGAGCATGGGGTGAATTTATCATGGATTGCAACAAAGAAATACAATAAATCAAAGAGCAACTATCATAATTAAAGTCTTTGTAATCCAAAAGACTGGACACATCACTAGTTAAAGTTTTCACCTCTCCAAACCCACTTTCATCAATTTTCTCAACAAGATTTTCACCCTCCGAAATATTGGGACGCCTTCTACCTAAGGTTGACTCTTCTCCAGTCCCTTTTTCATCATTCTTAATTTTACTAAACAAGGAATCAATAGAAGAAACACCAATCATTTTAAGATCTTCATCATTTTTGCAAGAACAATCACTAGAAAAAGCTTTCTCTAAAATTTCTCTTTTAGCTCTAAGCATAGCAGTTCTTTTCTTACTGTCATCCATAGAAACATAAAGAGCTTTAGTTGATTCATCAACTTTAGGCACAAAAAATTCATCTTGAGATTTTCCACATCATGAGCAATTCTATCAACACTTCTAGACAAATCATCAATCTTATTCAACTTTTCTTCTATGGAAGTGTTGAAAACTTTTTGCGTGTTGATAAATTCTTTAATATTATTCTCAAGATCAGAGGTATTCCTATTATTATTGTAAGATTGATTTCCATAGGAATTACCATAATTATTAGAGGAATTACTAGGAAAAGGCCTAGGATTAAAATTACCTCTATAAGCTTTGTTGTTGAAATTATTGCGAGAGGTAAAATTCACATCAATGGCATCACTATTTTGCTCAATCAAAGTAGATAAAGGCATATCATTAAAATCAATAGGAGCACTTTTAGTAGCAACCAATTTCATAAGAGCATCAACTTTATCACTCAAGGAAGAAATTTCTTCAACCGAATTAACTTTTTTACTAGTAGGAGCTCTTTTGGTATGCAATTGTGAATAATTTGCCATGATATTATCAAGCAATTTGGTGGCTTCACCCAAAGTAATTTCCATAAAAGTTCCACCCGCGGCGAAATCTAAAAGATTACGAGAAACAAACTTCAACCCCGCATAAATTTTTTGTATGATCATCCAAAGATTTAACCCATGAGTTCGGCAATTCCTTAGCATCATTTTCATCCGTTCCCAAGATTTCGCAACATGTTCATGTTCAAGTTGCTTGAAATTTATTATCTGGGTTCTAAGGGAAATAATTTTTTCGGGCGGAAAATACTTGGTGCTAAAATCATCCTTGCACTTGTTCCAAGAATCAATACTATTGCGAGTAAAAGAAGATAACCAAATTTTTGCAGAATCACGCAAAGAAAACGGAAATAATTTCATCTTGACCACATCATTGTCAACATCTTTTTTCTTTTGCATATCACATAATTCCACGAAGGTATTAAGATGGGACTCGATCCTCATTAGGAGTACCGGAAAATTGGTCTTTCGTAACAAGATTCAGCAAAGCAGTATTAATATCACAAGTCTCCGCACTAGTGGCGGGAGGAGCAAGCGGACTACCAATAAAATCATTGTTGTTGGCTTTTGAGAAATCACATAACTTGGTGTTCTCTTGAGTCATGATGACCACACAACAAGATCGCACTCAGAAACAGATCCGGCAAGAAAACAGCGAACGGAAAAAGAGAGGCGAATAAAGCGGCAAATTTTTGAGAAGTGGGGGAGAGGAAAACGAGAGGAAAATGGCAAATAATGTAAATTGCAAGGAGATGAGATTTGTGATTAGGAACCTAGTAATGTTGAAGATCCTCCCTGGCAATGGCGCCAGAAATTCCCTTGACGATGTTTGCTAAGACTACGTCGCTGTTTCCCCCAAGAGGAGAGGATGATGTAGCACAGCAATGGTAGGTATTTCCCCCAATAATGAAACCAAGGTATCGAACCAGTAGAAGAACCAATCAACAAAACGTAAACAGCCCCTGCACACAAATAACAGCCACTCGCAACCCGATGTGTTAAAGCGGTTGTCAATCCCTTTCGGTTAACGGCGCCAGAAGGCACGATGACGGGAGAAAATTATAATAGATCGCAAATAAAATAAAGTGCCGCAAGATATTTTTGTATTTTTAGTTTAATAGATCTGAATAAAAACGCAAAGGAAAAGTAGATCGCAAGGCAAATATATGAGAAAGAAGACCCGGGGGCCGTAGGTTTCACTAGTGGCTTCTCTCGAGAAAAATAGCAAATGGTGGGTAAACAAATTACTGTTGGGCAATTGATAGAACTTCAAATAATCATGACGATATCCAAGCAATGATCATTACATAGGCATCACGTCCAAGATTAGTAGACCGACTCCAGCCTGCATCTACTACTATTACTCCACACATCGACCGCTATCCAGCATGCATCTAGTGTATTAAGTTCATGGAAAAACGCAGTAATGCAATAAGAACAATGACATGATGTAGACAAGATCCGTTTATCTATATGGCGGTAGATATATATATATCTCGTCTTTTTATCCTTAGTAGCAACGATACATACGTGTCGGTTCCCTTTCTGTCACTGGGATCAAGCACCGTAAGATCGAACCCACTTCCGGGCACCTCTTCCCATTGCAAGATAAATAGATCAAGTTGGCCAAACAAAACCCAAATATCGGAGAAGAAATACGAGGCTATAAGAGATCATGCATATAAGAGATCAGAGAAACTCAAATAACTTTCGTGGATATAAAAAGATAGAACTGATCATAAACTCGAAGTTCATTAGATCCCAATAAACACACTGCAAAAAGAGTTACATCATATGGATCTCCAAGAGACCATTTTATTGACAATTCGGCGAGAGAGAGAGAGAGAAAGCCATCTAGATACTAACTATGGACCCAGAGGTCTACAAAGAACTACTCACGCATCATCGGAGAGGCACCAATGGAAGTGGTGAACCCCTCCATGATGGTGTCTAGATTGGATCTGGTGGTTCTAGACTCTGCAACGGCTGGATGAATATTTCGTCGACTCCCCTAGGGTTTGTGGATTTTTGGGGTATTTATAGAGCAACGAGGCGGCCCGGGGGGCACCCGAGGTGGACACAACCCACCAGGGCGTGCCTGGGCCTCCTGGCGCGCCCTGGTGGGTTGTGCCCCCTCGGGGCACCCCCCAGGTGCAACCAGAGCCCATTGCCTTCCTTCTGGCCCATAAAAAATCATCATGGAGTTTCATGGCATTTGGACTCCGTTTGGTATTGATTTCCTGCGATGTAAAAAACATGGAAAAAACAGCAACTGGCACATGGCACTATGTCAATAGGTTAGTCCAAAAAAATGATATAAAGTGACTATAAAATGATTATAAAACATCGAAGATCGATAATAAAACAGCATGGAACAATCAAAATTTATAGATACGTTGGAGACATATCAGGCAGCAACCGGGCTCGTTCACCGCCCTCTCAGACCAATCCAGAGCAACCGGGCTCGTTCACCGCCCTCTCAGACCAATCCAGAGCAACCGGGCTCGTTCACCGCCCTCTCACACCAATCCAAAGCAACCGGGTTTTTTCCACGGCGCCCTCCCTCGCGCCATCCATTAGCTACCCCGTGCAATGCATGCGGCATACGTGGCACGGTGGGAAGAGTGGGATGGCAGTTACCTCCCTATGAGTTAAAGTCATTCACACGCCAGTTCAGAGACGGCCCCACCGCATTCGGCGTCTTGCGTGAATGCACAGAAAAGACGGAAACTGACTGAAGCACAGGTTAATGAAGAAGCAAGGAAAATTTGAAAGGATAAGCTACCACAAGCCCCTTGCCTGTCTACCTGATGGGGCCTACCCCAACGAAGCTCAACATCGCGTTCGGGCCAGGCCCGGGGGCTCCTATTAGTGCAACGAACCTTGGCGTGTGTTGCCCGGACTATACAGATGCACAAGGGCAAGGCTAAAGCACCAAGACAAGACCAAGCTAAAGAGATAGCTCTTTGAGGAATCAATGGGCGGATCAAGAAGACCAAGACATGACAAAAGAGCAAGATATCACTAAGGAAAAACCTCCCTAGTCAGGCAGGTGAGCCCGGTCAGGTCGAGGCCTCACAAAGGACAAGTACCAAGATTTCCCCGGCAGGCTTGCTGGGGCTGCCAAGGGTGAGACACCCCGCAAAGACTCCACCGCTCCACCGCACAGCGACGCAAGTCACTTATTAGTGCGGTGTCAATCCCCCAAGTGATTAAATGGCTCTCATTTTGCACGTGGCAGCCATTTGGGAAGAAGATTCACCCTGCATGACACTTGTACGAAGGCGTGTCACACGGGCAGAAAGAGAAGGTGGTTGAGCGGCGCAGCAGGCTTGCCGAGCTTCATCCTCATCGTGACACCTAGCAGTGCATTTAATGCACTTTGTCCTAACTACCAGAGTTGGATATGATAGCATTCTTGGGTATCTAATGAGTGTATAATGACTGATTTGCCACTGTGGTAACCCCTTAGCCACTAAAAGGAGGGCCATGGCGACCTAGAATAGGATTCAGACCATTGTACACTCTTACGCGCATAGCTGCTCTCCCTGATGCAATCTTGCTAGGCTTGAGTGATGCGTGTTCATCACGGTCCCCCATCAAATCCACCAAAGCAGGAGTAGGGTTTTACGCTTCGCAGGGGCCGCACCTAGGTAAAAAACACCCGTGTCGGTGTTCTGGGAATGGCGGCCCATGGCGTGGCTCCATCAACGGCCTAGTACGGCCCAGCTTTAACATCAACCGCTCAAGACCCTCGCGAGGCGGACGACACTAAGACCTCCACAAGGGGCGGCCTCCTCAGGCTGGCTGCCAAGGAGCGGAGTTCTCTATGCAACACCTCACGAGGTTCGAATGACATGAGCCATGACGACCTAGGCCAGGCGGGCGCCAGCGGGCACAATGTACCAGTTTCCTCTTGGGTGCTAAGGAGGCAAGCGCAGGCGCGAAGTCCCGAAGGATCAGCCAAAGGTTGCCATTCCGGTGCAACAAGACCAAGACCGCCAGGACGGCAGGACGAAGGTCATCGCCGAGCCCACCATGGCGTCACGACCAGAGGCTTTGGTAGGCGAAGACTACTTTTGTCAGGATAACATGTACTAGCTGTGCCCCTTTGAATTTGGCCGCTGTGGGTTCCCTTCCCGCCTACATTTGGGAAGAGGACCAAGACCACTATAAATAGGACCTAGCCACCACCATGGGGACAGGGGGGATTGAGATCATCCTCTCACCCACCAGCTCATCGAGCACAAGAACACCTCTCCTCCTGAGGTTGTTCCCCCACTATACTAGTTCATCCTCAGCCCCTCGAGGCCAATCCACCACAAAGCAGGAGTAGGGTTTTACACCGCAAGGTGGCCCGAACCTGGGTAAACTTCTGTGTCTCTTTTCCATTCGGTTCGTCGATCTAGGCCGTGGGATTAGCGGGCGAGCAAACTGGGGAGGACGAGATATTCGCACGCACCCAAGAGTTCGAACCTCTCCTGGGACAGCGGAACCGGTGATCCAACATTTGGCGCACCAGGTCGGGGTGCGTCGAAGATCCGCCACTTTGTCTGTTGTGCTCCACTGTACGGCTCTCATGGCGGACGCGTTTTCATCAACCAGATCGGCGCGCGCTCCTGGAGATGCCAAGCGCGTCTGAGGCTTCACCCCCGCCGTGCGGCTAGTGTAGTGGCCGCCCAAGTTCAGGCCGGACCTGCCGCCCGGATACGACGGCGCAGCAGACCCAACAGGCTTTCTCTAGGCGTACGAGGAGGCCGTTTGGGTAGCCAGCGGTGACGACAAGGTCATGGAAAACTGGTTCCCCATGGCCCTTGCGGGCACGCCGCGTGCCGTGCTTCTCAATCTGCCAGGATCTTCGATGGCCTCCTGGGAGGAGCTGCGCGGCCTCCTCCTCGCGCGCTTTGCGGCACCGGCGCCCCACGCCGTCGCAGCCGTCCATGGTGGTTCACAGGCGCCGCCCTCGGACCGCCATGTCAAGTAGTTCTTTCGCCAGGTGGGTGCCACCCGTGTGGAGCAGGGAGCTCCTCCGGGATGGGCGGCACCCAAGGCCGACCTCACCTTCGACTCGAGAGACCACCCCACCACCATCGCGGGCGCAGGCGCGCTCCCGATGCTCTGCACCCCCACCATCTGCAACGTGGCAGTATCAAAGACCCTCATCAACGGCGGAGCTGGTCTCAATGTGTTCTCTATGGAAGCTTTCGGCTTGCTTCACATGCCACATGGCCGGCTCCACCCCACCAGGCCGTTCTCCGGGGTTGTCGACGGCTCCACCTCCCACCTGGGGCAGATCCGCCTCCCCGTCACCTTCGGCACCCGCGACAACTACCGCACTGAGCTTATCGACTTCGACATCGCCCGCATCAGCGTTCTGTACAAAGCCATCCTCGGGTACCCGCTCTGGCCAAGTTCAGGGCAGCAACTCACCCTGCCTACAACCTCATGAAGATGCCGGGGAGTAGAGGCGTCCTCACCATGGTCCGGGACACCAAGGAAGCCCTGTCGACCCTCAAGCTCACCTTCAGGGCCGCGGCCAAGTGGGGAGGGAGCCCCCGAGGCCCCGGGGGCTACGCTAACAAGGAAGAAACAGTTGTTCTCTCAAGATCGTGCCGAGACCAAGGAGGTGCCGGTTGACGAAGACGGAGCATTTGGCGCCACATTCACCATAGGTTCTGGCCTCCCTTCAGATCAGGAAGAGGTGTTGGTTAGCTTTTTCTACAAGAACAAGGACGGGTTCACGTGGGAGCCCAAGGATCTGGTCGGAGTCCCAAGGGGGTAATCGAGCATCACCTGAGGGTGTGCCGTAACGTACGCCCGGTGAAGCAGAGGGAGCGGCGGCAGTCCATGGAGAAGCAGTAGTTCATCGTCCAAGTGACCCGCAAGCTGCAAGATGCTAGTGTCATTCGGGAGGTGCGGTGATGTCTACTACGCAACCTTCTTCTTGTAGACGTTGTTGGGCCTCCAAGTGCAGAGGTTTGTAGGACAGTAGCAAATTTCCCTCAAGTGGATGACCTAAGGTTTATCAATCCGTGGGAGGCGTAGGATGAAGATGGTCTCTCTCAAACAACCCTACAACCAAATAACAAAGAGTCTCTTGTGTCCCCAACACACCCAATACAATGGTAAATTGTATAGGTGCACTAGTTCGGCGAAGAGATGGTGATACAAGTGCAATATGGATGATAGATATATGTTTTTGTAATCTGAAAATATAAAAACAGCAAGGTAGTAAGCGATAAAAGTGAGCGTAAATGGTATTGCAATGCTAGGAAACAAGGCCTAGGGTTCATACTTTCACTAGTGCAAGTTCTCTCAACAATAATAGCATAATTGGATCATATAACTATCCCTCAACATGCAACAAAGAGTCACTCCAAAGTCACTAATAACGGAGAACAAACGAAGAGATTATGGTAGGGTACGAAACTACCTCAAAGTTATCCTTTCTGATCTATCTATTCAAGAGTCCGTAGTAAAATAACACGAAACTATTCTTTCCGTTCAATCTATCATAGAGTTCGTACTAGAATAACACCTTAAGACACATATCAACCAAAACCCTAATGTCACCTAGATACTCCAATGTCACCTCAAGTATCCGTGGGTATGATTATACGATATGCATCACACAATCTCAGATTCATCTATTCAAACCAACACAAAGTACTTCAAAAAGTGCCCCAAAGTTTCTACCGGAGAGTCAAGACGAAAACGTGTGCCAACCCCTATGCATAAGTGCACAAACGGAACCCGCAAGTTGATCACCAAAACATACATCAAGTATATCACGTGATATCCCATTGTCACCACAGATAAGCACATGCAAGACATACATCAAGTGTTCTCAAATCCTTAAAGACTCAATCCGATAAGATAACTTCAAAGGTAAAACTCAATCCATTACAAGAGAGTAGGGGGGGAGAAACATCATAAGATCCAACTATAATGGCAAAGCTCGCGATACATCAAGATCGTGCCAAATCAAGAACACGAGAGAGAGATCAAACACATAGCTACCGGTACATACCCTCAGCCCCGAGGGTGAACTACTCCCTCCTTGTCATGGAGAGTGCCGGGATGATGAAGATGGCCACCGGTGAGGGATCCCCCCTCCGGCTGGGTGCCGGAACAGGGTCCCGATTGGTTTTTGGTGGCTACAGAGGCTTGCGGCGGCGGAACTCCCGATCTATTCTGCTCCCCGATGTTTTTTGGGTATATGGATATATATAGGTGAAAGAAGTCGGTAAGGGGAGCCACGAGGGGCCCACGATGGTGGAGGGCGCGTCCAGGGGGTGGGCGTGCCCCCCTGCCTCGTGCTCTCCTCATTGATTCCCTGATGTGCAGTCCAAGTCCCCTGGATTGCTTCCGTTCCAAAAATAACTCTCCCGAAGGTTTTATTCCGTTTGAACTCTGTTTGATATTCCTTTTCTACAAAACACTAAAACAAGGGAAAAACAGAAACTGGCACTGGGCTCTGGGTTAATAGGTTAGTCCCAAAAATAATATAAAAGTGTAAAATAAAGCCCATTAAACATCCAAGATGGATAATAGAATAGCATGAATACTTCATAAATTATAGATACATTGGAGACATATCAGCATCCCCAAGCTTCATTCCTGCTCGTCCTCGAGTAGGTAAATGATAAAAGAAATAATTTATGAAGTGTGAATGCTAGCAGGTGCACAAGTTTGATCAATGATAATTTCAATCACCTTTTCTAGCATCATCATATGTCATAACAGTAGCTCAACTCATAGAACTTTTCATGATCAAGTAACAAACTATTCACATGTTAAAGTATAGATCATAAACTTTCTTGAAAACTAACAAACTATGTTCTTAGTCATCAAACAATTGCAATTCATCTTATTTTCAGGAAGAGTCTATGTCAGAGCTTTGATTCCGAAAACTGCACATACTCAACTATCATTTAGTCTTCCATGATTGCTACCACTCAAAGCATATTTTTAGAACAAATAGTATTCATCAAACACAGAGAAAGATAGGGGCTTAATGTTTCGCCTCCCAACCTTTTACCTCAAGGGTAATGTCAACAATAATAATTCATGCTCAAACATTTTTGAATGGCCATATATGCTTAGATCTTTCCATCACATGATGCTTGCCAACTAAAGAGTAGGTTGGAATGAGAAGGAATACTACTAACTCTTGCATAAAAGTAAAAGATAGGCCCTTCGCAGAGGGAAGCAGGGATTTGCAGAGGTGCCAGAGCTCGAAGCAAAAACAGAGATGAAAATAATTTTGAGAGGTATGCTTTCATTGTCAACATAATGACCAAGAGTTCCCAATATCTTCCATACTACATACATTATAGGCGGTTCCCACGCAGAAAGGTAAAGTTTTTACTCCCCCTCCACCAACATTCTCACTGCACGGCTTGTCCGAAACAACGGGTGGCGTCCAACTATCAACATTCCTTGGGGAGTTTTGTTTAAATTATTTGTGAATTTGTTTTTGATCTTTTGATCATAGGACTGGGCATCCCAGTTACCAGGCATTTTCTCGTGAATGATGAGCGGAGTCCACTCATCGTGAGAATAACCCAACTAGCATGGAAGATACTGACAGCCCCTAGTCACTACATGAGCGATTCGGGCATACAAAACAGATTATTATTTGAAGGTTTAGAGTTTGGCACATGCAAATTTACTTGGAACGGCAGGTAAATACCACATATAGGTAGATATGGTGGACACTCATGGAAGAAACATGGTTCAAGGAATTTGGATGCACAAGCAGTATTCCCTCTTAGTACAGATATTTTGGCTAGCAAAGGATTCTAAATAGCAAGCACCACATGTTAGAGGATCCATAACAATATAACTTCTACACAAATATACCTAAGCATAACTCATTATGTTGTCTTCCTTGTCCAACTTCAACTAATTTGCTCAGGTTTGAAAATAATTAATGGGGCTCAAAATCATAGAAGATGTCCAAGATAGTATATTTATATGTGAAATCTCTCTTCCTTGAATATTCTTTCATGAATTGTTCAAGTGACCAATACAATGTTTGCTAACCTTCAATAAATTTACCACCTCTACTTCTTATATGTCAAGTCATTACTCCCCATGGGATAAGCATATGAAACATATATAATTTCAGATTTATGACATTCAAATCATTCAACCATTTACTCATAGGATATAAGTGAAGCACACGAGTAAATGACAAACTACTCCAAAAAGATATAAGTGAAGATCCATGAGTAGTTAAATAATTATGTAGCTATGTGTAGGCTCTATCTCATTTAAGAATTTCAGATCTTGGGATATTATTCAAACAGCAAGCAAAACAAAATAAAATGACATTTCAAGGATAGCACTAATCATGTGAAGAAGCAAAAACTTAGGCTCTACCGATACTTACCAATAATTGTTGAAGAAGAAAGGTGGGATGCCTACCGGGGCATCCCTAAGCTTAGATGCTTGAGACTTCTTGAAATATTATCTTGGGGTGCCTTGGGCATCCCCAAGCTTGAGCTTTTGTGTCTCCTTAATTCCTCTCATAACACGGTTTTCTAAATCTCGAAAGCTTCATCCACACAAAACTCAACAAGGACTTGTGAGATAAGTTAGTATAAACCAATGCAGAAACCTTATCATACTCTACTGTAGCAAATTACTAAAATTATTATTCAACATTTCATACTAAATGCCTCTGCATATTTAATAGTCCTATCCTCTAATAGAATCATTAAACAAGCACACATATGCAAACAATGCAAATATAACAGCAATCTGCCTAAATAGGGCAGTCTGTAAAGAATGCAGCAAGATCCATACTTCCCTAGCTCCAAAAATTATGAAAGAAAATTCCCACTGTAGAAAATTTATCAGAGCTTATTATGCAAAAGGTTTCAACATTTTATAACATTCTGACTTTTCTAGGGAATTTTTGCAACAGCGGTAAACTTTCTGTTTTCAAACAGCAACATGTAGACTTGTAAAATAGGCATAGTAAAGGCTATCAATGCCACTTTTATTGAAATAAAAGATGCAAAACATTGTTCTAAATAACAGCAAGCAAATCCTAACAGAATAAATTGACGCTCCAAGCAAAACACATATCATGTGGTGAATAAACATATAGCTCCAAGTAGAGTTACCGATGAACGAAGACAAAAGAGGGGATGCCTTCCGGGGCATCCCCAAGCTTATACGCTTGGTTATCCTTGAATATTACCTTGGGGTGCCTTAGGCATCCCCAAGCTTAGGCTCTTTCCACTCATTATTCCATAGTCCATCGAATCTTTGCCCAAAACTTGAAAACTTCACAACACAAAACTCAACAGAAAACTCGTAAGCTCCGTTAGTATAAGAAAATAAATCACCACTTTTGATACTGTAATGAACTCATTCTAAATTCATATTGGTGTAATTTTTACTGTATTAAAACTTATCTATGGTTCATACCCTCCGATACTACTCATAGATTCATCAAAATAAGCAAATAACACATAGAAAACAGAATCTGTCAAAAACAGAAAAGTCTGTAGTAATCTGTATCAAACGTATACTTGTGTAACTCCAAAAACTCTGAAATAAATTGGTGGACCTGAGGAATTTGTCTAGTAATCATCTCCAATAAGAATCAACTAAATATCACTCTCCAGTAAAACGTTGAAGCTAATCTCGTGAGCGCTAAAGTTTCTGTTTTTTACAGCATGATCATAAAGACTTCACCCGAGTCTTCCCAAAGGTTCTACTTGGCACAAACACTAATTAAAACATAAAACCACATCTAAACAGAATCTAGATAGATTATTTATTACTAAAGAGGAACAAAAAGCAAGTAACAAAAATAAAATTGGGTTGCCTCCCAACAAGCGCTAATGTTTAACGCCCCTAGCTAGGCATGATGATTTCAATGATGCTCACATAAAAGATAAGAATTGAAACATAAAGAGAGCATCATGAAGAATATGACTAGCATATTTAAGTCTAACCCACTTCCTATGCATTGGGATTTCGTGAGCAAACAACTTATGGGAACAATAATCAACTAGCATAGGAAGGCAAAACAAGCATAACTTCAAAACTTTAAGCACATAGAGAGGAAACTTGATATTATTGCAATTTCTACAAGCATATGTTCCTCCCTCATAATAATTTTCATTAGCATCATGAATGAATTCAACAATATAACCAGCACCTAAAGCATTATTTTCATGATCTACTTGCATAGAAATTTTACTACTCTCCACATAAGCAAAATTCTTCTTATTCGGAATAGTGGGAGTATCATAAGAGACTTGAATACTATAAATTGTTTCCACATTAAAAGAGTAATGTTCAGAAAAAGGGTAATCATAATCATGACAAGTTTTATAAATATAATCATCACTGCTCTTTATAGCATAAGTTTCATCACAATAATCATCATAAGTAGCAACTTTGTTCTCATCATAATCGATTGAAACCTCTTCCAAGATAGTGGAGTCATCACTAAATAAAGTCATGACCTCTCCAAATCCACTTTCATAAATATTATAAGATTCAACATCCTCCAAAATAGTGGGATCATTACTTCCTAAAGTTGACACTCTTCCAAACCCACTTTCATCAATATAGTCATCATAAGTAGGAGGCATGCTATCATAACAAATTTGCATATCAAAACTTGGGAGGCTAATAACATCATCTTCATTAAACGTAGCATCCCCAAGCTTGGGATAAACATTAATTTCAGCAAATATATTCTCAAATGTGTCATCCTCATCAAACATAGCATCCCCAAGCTTGGGCCTTTGCATATCATAAGCATAATCACTCTCATTATTAATAGTATGGATAGCACCAATAGTATAGCAATTATCATCATCACAATGAGTAGTAGGAGCAACATCATTTGGGAGGGATATCTTTTTACCTTTGCTTCTCCTTTTTTTCTTTTTCTTCTGCATGTCATGTGCGGGTTTATCCCTCTTTTTTGAGCTCCTTATTGATAAGATTGGTTGGATAGAAGGCTCCTCCTCGTTACCTAATTCATCATAAGAAATAATAGGAGAATATTGGGAAGCCTCTTCCCTTTCGTTAGTATTCTCTTCATCTTCTATTTGTTTTGTTTTCTTTATGTAATTGGCAATATAAGGATTTTCAATGCAATTCACTGCACAATACATATTAATTTTCTCTAGATCAAAATCAAGAAGTTTATCATGGGCAAATACTGGAAGATAGTTAGTTATATGTTTCATTTCTTCATAACCCATAAGCAAACTAAGTTCATTATGATGTGCAAGGGAAATCAACTCATCACAATTTTTGGAAACGATTAGATCATGAAACAATTTGCATCGGATGGTTAAATGACCATGTACATTGCAAAGTTCACAAGTACGCCTAAGAAAATTTAAATTTTCAGCACAAACATCTAGCCTTTCTTGCAACCATTTAGTTTCTAAGTACTTGTGCCTCTTACAAAATCTATCTTTCCTTTTCGGTATATATTTGCAAACTCTATGCACTCCACAAACATCGACATGCTTATAAGAGATATTTTCCTTATGAATAGTGCAATCATCATTAGTACCATGGATATTCAAAGAGTTCATACTAACAACATTGCAACCATGCTCATCATTCAAAGATTTAGTGCTAAACATTTTAATGCATTCTTCTTCTAACACTTTGGCACAATTTTCCTTCCCATCATACTCACGAAAGATATTAAAAAGATGAAGCGTATGAGGTAAACTCAATTCCATTTTTTTGTAGTTTTGTTTTGTAAACTAAACTAGTGCTAAAACAAGAAACAAAAAGATTCGATTGCAAGATCTAAAGATATACCTTCAAGCACTCACCTCCCCGGCAACGGTGCCATAAAAGAGCTTAGTTGACGGGGTGTGAGTGCCGCTTACCTAGCGTCCCCGGCAACGGCGCCAGAAAAGAGCTTGATGTCTACTACGCAACCTTCTTCTTGTAGACGTTGTTGGGCCTCCAAGTGCAGAGGTTTGCAGGACAGTAGCAAATTTCCCTCAAGTGGATGACCTAAGGTTTATCAATCCGTGGGAGGCGTAGGATGAAGATGGTCTCTCTCAAACAACCCTGCAACCAAATAACAAAGAGTCTCTTGTGTCCCCAACACACCCAATACAATGGTAAATTGTATAGGTGAACTAGTTCGGCGAAGAGATGGTGATACAAGTGCAATATGGATGATAGATATAGGTTTTTGTAATCTGAAAATATAAAAACAGCAAGGTAGCAAGCGATAAAAGTGAGCGTAAATGGTATTGCAATGCTAGGAAACAAGGCCTAGGGTTCATACTTTCACTAGTGCAAGTTCTCTCAACAATAATAACATAATTGGATCATATAACTATCCCTCAACATGCAACAAAGAGTCACTCCAAAGTCACTAATAGCGGAGAACAAACGAAGAGATTATGGTAGGGTACGAAACCACCTCAAAGTTATCCTTTCTGATCTATCTATTCAAGAGTCCGTAGTAAAATAATACGAAGCTATTATTTCCGTTCGATCTATCATAGAGTACGTACTAGAATAAAACCTTAAGACACATATCAACCAAAACCCTAATGTCACCTAGATACTCCAATGTCACCTCAAGTATCCGTGGGTATGATTATATGATATGCATCACACAATCTCAGATTCATCTATTCAAACCAACACAAAGTACTTCAAAGAGTGCCCCAAAGTTTCTACCGGAGAGTCAAGACAAAAACGTGTGCCAACCCCTATGCATAAGTTCACAAACGGAACCCGCAAGTTGATCACCAAAACATACATAAAGCATATCACGTGATATCCCATTGTCACCACAGATAAGCACATGCAAGACATACATCAAGTGTTCTCAAATCCTTAAAGACTCAATCCGATAAGATAACTTCAAAGGGAAAACTCAATCCATTACAAGAGAGTAGAGGGGGAGAAACATCATAAGATCCAACTATAATGGCAAAGCTCGCGATACATCAAGATCGTGCCAAATCAAGAACACGAAAGAGAGAGATCAAACACATAGCTACCCTCAGCCCCGAGGGTGAACTACTCCCTCCTCGTCATGGAGAGCGCCGGGATGATGAAGATGGCCACCGGTGAGGGATCCCCCCTCCGGCCGGGTGCTGGAACAGGGTCCCGATTGGTTTTTGGTGGCTACAGAGGCTTGCGGCGGCGGAACTCCCTATCTATTCTGCTTCCCGATGTTTTTTGGGTATATGGATATATATAGCCGAAATAAGTCGGTAAGGGGAGCCACAAGGGGCCCACGAGGGTGGAGGGCGCGCCCAGGGGGGTGGGCGCGCCCCCTGCCTCATGCTCTCCTCATTGATTCCCTGACGTGCACTCCTAGTCACCTGGATTGCTTCCGTTCCAAAAAAACACTCCCAAAGGTTTTATTCCGTTTGAACTCCGTTTGATATTCCTTTTCTGCGGAACACTGAAACAAGGGAAAAAACAGAAACTGGCACTGGGCTCTGGGTTAATAGGTTAGTCCCAAAGATAATATAAAAGTGTAAAATAAAGCCCATTAAACATCCAAGATGGATAATATAATAGCATGAATACTTCATAAATTATAGATACATTGGAGACGTATCATGTGGTACCCAGAATGGTTGGCGAACCCGGTCATCGTCCCCAAGAAAGGCGGGAAGGAAAGCATGTGCGTCGACTTCAGCAACCTCAACAAGGCTTGCCCTCAAGACCCCTTTTGACTTTCGTGCATTGACCAAATCCTCGACTCCACCGCCGAGTGCAACCTGTTGTGCTTCCTGGACGCCTTCTCAGGCTATCACCAAATCAAGATGGCGGTACAAGATGTGAAGAAGATGGCTTTCCTGACCCCATGCGGGGTGTATTACTACACCTGCAAGCTGTTTGGGCTGCGTAACGCCGGAGCAACCTTCCAGCGGCTCATGCACATCGCTCTGGGCCAGCAGCTCGGGAGGAACGCCGAGGCATACATAAGCAACATAGTGGTGATGTCTCGGGAGGCAAGGACCCTCATCGGGACCTGGAAGAAATGTTCGCCAGTCTACGCAAGGTGGACCGGTCAGATTTAGGGTTCCGGCAAAACCCTTGAGGTTCGAACACTGGGGTGCACACGAAGATCTCTCCTCTCCCACGCTCTCACACTCCACGATCTCACGGACTAGCTCGCCGAACCCAAAGAACACGAGGACACAAGATTTATACTGGTTCAGGCCATCGTTGTGGTGTAATACCCTACTCCAGTGTGGTGGTGGTGGATTGCCTCTTGGGCTGAGGATGAACAGTACAAGGGAAGAACAGCCTCCTGAGGAGAGGTGTTCTTGTGCTTGGTGAGCTGGTGTGTGGGTGAGGATCACTCAAGATGAGTTCTGGTGGGTGAGGATCCGATGCCTCCTACTGTGGTGACTAGTCCTATTTATAGAGGCCCTGGTCCTCTTCCCAAATATTGAGCAGGAAGGGATGCCACAATGGCCAATTTGAAAGGGGATAGCTAGTACAAGCTATCCTGACAAAAGTAGTCTTCGCATGCCAAAGGCCCTGGTGGTTACGCCGTCTTGGGCTCCCACCGTCCTGCCGTTCTGCTAGTCCTGGTCTCGTTGCACCAATATGGAAACCTTTGCTTGACGCCTCGGTACTCCTCGCCTGCGCTTGCCTCCTTAGCACCAAAGAGGAAGCAAGGACACTGTGCGCGCTGGCACCTGCCTGGCCTTGGTCGTCATGGCTCACGTCATGAGAACCTCGTGAGGTTTGCCTTGCCTTGACCTCTTCGCCCCTCGTGAGCCAGCCTGGCAAGGCCGCTCCGAGGAGGTCTTGTGTCATCCGCCTCACGAGGCTTGGCCCCTCGCGAGGATCTTGAGTGCTTTTTGGTGAAGATGGGCCGTACGGGCCCGCTTGTGGAGCCCCACCGTGGGCCGCAGGCAGGCAAGTCTGGGGACCCCGGTTCCCAGAACACCGACAGTAGCCCCCGGGCCCAAGGCGCGCTCGGACTTGGCTTCGAGGCGAAGCCAAAGGGAAAGTACGAAGCACCGCAGGCCCCAATAGCCTGCGGCCTTGGTCGACGGGTGGCGGTTGATCGGACATGGGCGACTGCGCTTCCCCACGCTGCCTCGGCAGCTGCCCAACTTGACGAGTCCCTACTGCATCCAAGGAAAAACCATCATTACCTGTGATCGTGGGGGTGCTGGTTGGCCTTCTCCTACTATAAATGGGGAGGGGGCAGAGCCCCCGTCGCCCATCTCTTCCCATTCCGCTCGCTTCTCCCCCTTCGTTCCATTGTCAGTAGTGACACCAATGGTGCCCATCCGAAGGTTTTCCGCTGCGGAGAAAGGAAAGACTCCCCGTGATGAGCCAGGGCCGCTTCCGCCAAAGAAGAGGCCGGCCCACCGCCGTGACATGGCGGTGATGCAGGAGGTGACAAGGCTTTGGTACGAGCGGCCTCCTCCTGGGTATCCGTTGCCCCTGTACGCCCAATCCGAGGGCTCAGGAGAAAGAGGCGGTGAGCGGTGCCGCGCGCGCCGCACCACGGTGGCACGCGTCGCCGCCCTCAGAGTCCACGCCGCGGATTCCTCATGTGAACTTGTGCTGTGGGCGGTGATGCCTCTGCGCACTTGGATTCGCTTCCCTTCTTCTCTGTCGAGATGCCGTCGAGGGGGCCCCTCGAGCTTTGGTTGCAGCACGCCGACTGCGACACGCCGGCGTGTGGAGCGGAAGTTGAAGCCGTCTCCCCGGGCAAGATCTTCATGACCCGAGGCTGGGGTGAGGTCGCCTGAGTGTGCTTTGCGGAAGGCGCCCTCGCGATCCACATCGAGTATGACGGCACCTCCATGTTGTCCTTCAAGGTCTTCGACACAGAAGGCCGCCGCCTGGAGTGCTGCTCCGGAAGGGGTCATCAGGACGGCGTCGCAGCAGGGGCAGGGCCTGCTTTCCTCGTCGCCCGCGGCTCCTCTGGTAGCAGCAGCGACGCTTGGGAGTCTAGCGATTCTCCTGAGCTCTACGAGACTCTGGAGACGAGCGACGACAGCTACGTGCCCCCAAGCTCTTGACGCGCCCGGAGCAAGGCTGTAGCGTCTGGCCGTCGCCGCCGCTGATCTGGATGAGGTTGGCGCCAGCCTCCCGTGGCCCATTGTTGATGATGGCGTCGTCCATCGGGCGCGTGTAGATAGGGCTCCTAGAAGTTGTTTCCTACGAGGGATCAAGAAGTACCTGGTGGGGGCGTGTAAAGGGTACGCAATGTTCTTTGTTGATATTATCCTTATTATGAAATTGTGCGTGTGCAACCTCACGACGGCTTGGTGCTCTACGCTGACAGGTCCCGGTCCCCAGGTAGGCTTCAGCCGTCGCTGGTATGCCAGGTCGCGAAGCCGTGGTCAAGGCCAGGAGGTGAGCGGCCTGAGGTCCAGTAAGAGCCCCTGAGATGCGATGCTCAGGAGGTCCCCTTTAGCGCGCAAGCGACCGCCGAGAGGTAGGAAAGGGAGATTACGTTGCCGTAGCGGGGTAACACCAATGAGAACTCTATGCTGTAGCGATTGGTTGACCCGAGCGTGAAACTTATCTTGACAGTCCAGGGTCGGCTCTTCGCGAGGCGCCAGACTCGTGCGTACGCGGTTGTAGCATAGCCAGGTCAGGCCCGTACGAGTCTCCTCCTCTTCCCCACGCTCTCCTTCATGCTCTATGTCCTCAGGTCCCGGCCCTGGAGCAAGCTCAGCCGCCGCTGGTATGCCAGGTCGCGATGCCGTGGTGAAGGCCAAGGGGTGATGGCTGGAGAGCTAGTAACAGCTCCTGAGTCGCGATGCTCAGGAGCCACCCTTTTAACATGCAAGCGAATCGCATGGGAGGAGAGGGAGCCCGCGGTACCGCCCGCTGTTATCCTTGGGAGGTTCCTGCAAGTCAACGCGAGGAGGGGCACAGATTGCCATTCTAATTGCAGGCCGGCCCGCCCGCTGTTATCCTTCGGAGGTTCCTGCAACTCAACGCGAGGAGGGGCACAGATTGCCATTCTAATTGCAGGCCAGCCACTGGTCGCTCCGTGAGAGAGTGAAGGCACTGAGTGCCTGGTGAGGTGACGCGCGCGGGGCGTGCCGCAGGCCAGAGCTCGACCGCTCAGATTTGTCAACGTTGTAGGGACGGACCCATGCACACGCGTCGTGCTGGTGTGAGTGGCTCCCATGGTGGGTGACAATTAAGCAGGTGATAGTCATAGATAGATTAAGCATGGAAAGCAAACTGGCTCAGGTAAATGCACGAATGATACCTGCCGCTGGGTCGGACCCGAGTGGCTTGGGGATGATGCAGCCTGTGGGGCGCCCCCAGCAAGGTAAGCTAAAGATGCAAAGAGATACATGCCACAGGGGTGGACCCACACGGCCTGGGCATGATGCAGTCCGAGGGGCACTCCCAGCTAAAAGAACTTGAAAGATGTCACCTGGTTCCGTCGCGGAAGGGGAGTTGGGGCAGCTGAAGATGCGCGGTGCAGGGGTTGCTCCTCATGAGCCGTCGGGATCCTGGGCCTCAGGAGGCCCTGGGGGTCTAGGTGGTTGCTTGAGGACCGTCTCCATCTCCGCCAGGACTGTGTGGTGCCTGGCCTCCTGAGCCGCCAAGATGCTCCGCAGGCCGTGCTGGAAGGCGGATGCCACGCTCGGCAGGCCAAAGGGCATGCGAACATAGCTGTGAGGTGGGCCCTCGCAGCGTCCCATGCGCGAAGGCCAGAAGGGCTCCTGAGATGTGGCCCTATTGAGCCCTGGGACGTCAATGCAGACGCGCAGCCCGACATCCTCGACTTGATGGGGAGCTGCGCCCGGTGAGCGGCGACCGCCGCGCATGGCCCTTGCATCCTGTAGTTCCTGAGTGGTCTTGGTAATGGACTCCTGAGCGCTGGGTGCTCCTCGTCCAGTGTCCTCCTGAGGGAAACGTGCTGCAAAGCACGCCTCTATGTGGTGCCCGACCGCCTCCCTCGTGACGTTGGTAAGGTCTGAGGCCCTCCAGAAGAGAGCCCCCGAGCTCTGCCCGAGGAGGGCACCGGGCATGCCTTCCTATGCGGGGGAGGGAGACGCCCCAGGCGTGGGCGCTGATCCTGACGAGGTACCACTTGCGGCGCCCGGCAGGCATCACACCGGGAAACCTCCTTGCCGAGGTCGTCAGCCTTGGCCTTCTTGGCGGCGCCGTAGTCGCCGAATCCCTCAATAGCAAGCACAATCTTTCCCTTACGCTTCCTGTTGTGGCGCCGACCCTTCTTTGTCAGGGCGGCGGTGTCTTCGTCAGTGGAGTCGGTTTCCGCGCCAGCATCTTTGCCGGGGTACTTCCTTCCTTCCTCAGCCTGAGCACATCTATCAGCCAGAACATAAAGTTTGGCTACATCCTTGACCTTGTTCATCGCCAGCTCTGCTGATAGCAGTGGGATGAACATCTGGGATGGTGTACTGCACATGGCTGAATCTTTGTATGTACTTACCCAGGGACTCGCCATCCTTCTAGGGATGACATGCAAGTCACTTGCCTGGCCAGGAGCTTGGTGGCCTCCGGTGAAGGCGCCAACAAACTCGTGGCATAGATCCGACCAGGAACAGATGGAATCCACTGGCAGGTGCATCAACCACGACATGACATTGGGCTTAAGTGCCAATGGAAAGTAGTTGGCGAGCACCTTGTCGTCGCGAGCCCCGGCGGATTGCATCGCGATGGTGTAGATGCTGAGGAACTCCGAGGGGTGAGTCTTGCCGTTGTACTTTTCCCCAACATCAGGCTTGAATGTGCCGTGGGAGGGCCACTGGAACTGCCGCAGCTCTCGGGTAAAGGCTGGACAACCCACCTCGTAAGCGGGTCGCCGGGGCCCCCCGGCGCCGGGTGGTCCATAGTAGGCCCCGCACGCCGATCTGACTGATGCCGCGTCTCCCGCCGTCGCTCGATGGTGGTTCGAGCGTCTTCCTGAGCTCGCTCCCGAAGGACTTGGCGTTGGTTGCGGCGGGCTCACGCGTCAGACTACACCCTAGAAACATTGTCGCGGGTGCCGGCCCGGTGAGCCAGCGGCTGCTATCGCAGCCGCGGGGGACGAGAGTGCAGCGTGGTCGCAGCATCCCCGGTCCTCCCACCGCCGGCACGTGTCGACTCGACAGAACACCGGCAAAGGGTCCCGCTAGGAGTGGCTCATCCTTGTTGGCGAAGCTGACGAGGCTTCGAATGGTGGCTCTCCACTCATCGAGATTCTCCAATGCGGGCGGGAAGTCGAGGACCAGTTGTACGCGTGCCAACTCTTCTACTGGCATGGGTGGCGGCGAAAGCTGCATGGACCGTGACGCGCTCAGACTTCTAACCACGTTAGAAGGAGCTCTATCATGGTCTCGCGGTCGCGCGCCACTTCCGCCAGCATCTCGGTGTGCACGCTGGCCTCACGCGTCCTGAGAGTCACGCAAAGGGCTCTTCCCGCGGCGGCGCCCGGGGGCACCGATGTCGCGGTGTTTCTCATCGCGCGTGGCCTGGGAAGGCCGCGGCGCGGGTGCCGGCGGGGGCGTCCGGGAGGTTGCTGCGCGGCCCGTGGGCAGCACAGCCCCGTCCCCGGGCCCAGCGGCGTGTGGCTCGTCGTCTCGGACCCGGACAGTGCCGCTCCCCTGGTTCCGATCGCCAGAGTGTCGTGGACCCTCGTGGGCGGCACCTCCGGTGCCATCCGTGGCCACCCCGTCACGCGCCCGTGCTGGTGCGGACGGGCCGGCACCGGGCGACCCGATGGCAGTGACCCCCTTCTTCTTGTGGGCCATGGTGACAATGAAGTCGATATGTTAACTTCCAAACCAGATTTTTCACAGCTGCCCCCCTACCTGGCACGCCAAAGATGTCGTGGAAAATGACACCTATGGGATCATGGGGAATCCCTACTACGGTTGACAGGGTGCGGGGCTGTGGAAAGAGCGGGTTTAGGAGATCAACACGGGGGAATTTTATCCAGGTTCGGGCTGCAAGTGATGTGTAATACCCTACTCCTGCAGGTTTGTGTTTATCTGGTGTTCTTGGACTAGCTACAAAGCATGCAGGGTCCAAAAAGTCCGAATCCTTCCTCAGTACGCCTTGGGCCTCCTTTTATAGTTCAAAGGGGTCGCCACAGTGGCACACAGGAGGTGGAAAGTTTGTATTGTATACAAGTCTATCTCTGGCACACAGGAGGTGGAAAGTTTGTACTGTATACAAGTCTATCTCTGGCACCGTAGTTCAATGCGCTGCCGACATGCCCTCTCATTTTATCGGGGATGGCAAGGAAGCTCGTCCCATCCGTCGCTGCTTCGCCTCGCTCCGGCGCGTGTCCAGGCTGACGAGGCGCGCAGCGCCACGCTGGCTGGCTGGCTGCTGAGCTGGTGCGGTGGCAGAGTCTTCATGAAGATCTGCATGCCACCACGCAGGTGCTTGCTGAGTTGGCCTGGAAGCCGCACGCCGCCACACAGGTGCCTGCCTAGTTGGTGGGTTGACCGCTGTGTTGGAACGCTGGTGGAGCTTTGTTAGGTGTGGGCCTGGCTGTGGCCCCGCAGATGTCCCTGACAAGGGTCTTGCCGGGGTCTCGCAGGTGTCCCCGACAACGGTCTTGCCGAGGATCTTGTGAGCGTCCCCGGCAAGGATCTTGCCGGGGGTCGCCGTCTTCTGGTTCTTATCCAGCCTTGTATGTTCTTGGTCTTCACAAAGATCAGCATGCCACCATGCAGGCGCCTCTCGAGCCTTGGTTCCAATGTCGTTGATAGTGTTGCAACACTTAGCCTCAAGGGTGGCGGCCTCGCTGGTGTTGGGCAAGTTGCCCTGGCAAGGCTCTTGCCGAGGCTACGCAGGTTGCCCCCGGCAAGTGTCTTGCCGGGGAAAGCCCACCTTGTCCCTTTGCTCCTCACGCCTCTGGCCTGGCACTGCTCTGGTTATCTTGTGTCTTCGCTTCCTCTGCCCCGCCAAGCGTGGTCGCAGGCGTGGCTACAACTGCCCGCGCACAAGTAAAGGGGTATAGAAGGCCCCTACTTTTGTACACCGACAAGAGTGCACAGAGAAATACTATTCCTATCGGTATCTCTATATGTGGCTCACATGCATTTGGAAACTAAAGTAGGAACATTTAGCTGACCAATTAAACCTGTCTTGGTTTTACTACTATCAGCATCACATCAGATTCGAATTTGTACAACTAAGTTTGTTTTGCTTGATGGGTGGAGCAGTTCTATTACGACACGAACCACGTAGGTTGATCGTGGTCATCATAAAATGGGGAAACCGGAAGCATGATGAGTATAGTGTTGACCGTGGCAGTGGCATGGCAGAGCTGAAGCTGCAAACCGCACAAAGGGTTCTAAGCAACCATTGTTTGCTTTGAAATAACAACTAAGATTTGGTATGGACAAGAAAGTACAGTCAACAAGTGACAAAGAAATGCAATTCCTATTGTCTCTCTATATGTCGCGACATGCATTGGGAAACTCAAGTGGGACCTTTAGCTAACCAATTAAATGTGTCTGTGAACTAATATTTGTATCATATCACAATCATATTTGAACAACTAGGCTTTGGAATTATGAGTGATGTGTTGTTTAGCTTGAAGGGTGGAGTACTGCTAGTATGACGGAAAGCACCTACGCTGATCATTGTAGGGTAGATAAAAGGGGAAAACCCTAAGCAGCAAGAGTAAAATCAGGAAAGTGGAACTAGCTGGACGATATGGGCTTGTATTGCCGGTACGGCAAGAAAGGGTTCGGAAAGGCTTCAACTAGAGGCACAATACTGTTACTATCAGTCTAGACTATCAAAGTCGACATAACTCCCAGCATTTCCCGGATATCATGGCAGACCATCTAGAATCGTTGAAAGCATCCATCTGAAGCGACCCTATAGACATGTCAACGAGTAAATTGCACAGAAGTACCACAATTGGGGCATTGGAAGCAGATTGGTACCAAGATTGGTAATTTTTACGTGTCAGTACCAAGATTGGGGCTAGCCGTTGCAAAAAAGTCTAAAAGCTCGTTTTGTACGTATTGACACTAAAGCTGACCGATTGGGCCCGTCCGTCAGGCGCCACGCTGGCCAGTGCGCGCGTCGCCTGCGCTGACTGCGCGCTGACTCGGACGAGGCCGGCCCGTTGGTGCGACCGAGCCAGACCCCAACCCCGCCGCTCTGCCCTGTTCCTTTTCCTCGCACCCTCGCCAGCGGCTGCCTCCCCGCCCGCCCCGCCGCCGCCGCACCACGCCGCCGTAGCTATGGATCAAACTGCTTAGGCGCTGTCACCTCCCTCCTCTCCCCCGCGGCTTCTGTGCCCTCCTCTCCCCTGCGGCAGCTGTGCCCTCCTCTCCCCCGCGGCCGCTGTGCCCTCCTCTCCCCCGCGGCTACTGTGCCCTCCTCTCCCCCGCGGCCGTTGTGCCCTCCTCTCCCCCGCGGCTGCTGTGCCCTAGGCAACGATGGCCTCGGCGACTCCGGCAGGCGGCGATGGCCTGGGCGATGCGAGCGGCGGCGACCTCCCCCGCTTCGATGGCAGTGGCGGCTACTCCAGCTCGGAGTACAGTAGCGCGGAGGAAGATTTTGCGGAGCCGGCGTTGTCGATGGTGCAGAGGCTGCGGATGGCGCGAATTTGGGTGGACAACCCTAGCACCGCCCATCACTAGACTCATGGCTTCGGTGGTGTTCTGTAAGTGCTCCACTGTTCCATTCTTGCTCCATTCTTACTCACTGAAATTGGGGATTAGGGTTAGAGTTTACTGCCTGCATGTTTAGCACTCTAATTGCTAGGCCTAACTAGAGCAGAGTAGTATAGTGGATTACATGAGTCCTAACTAGAGCAGAGTAGCATTATGTGTTACCTAACTGGAGCAGAGCAGAGCAGCATCAGTGGATTACATTGTTATTTCTTAGTCCAAATTGTCAGAGCAGCATTAGGTGTTACCTAGCTAGGGTAAATAAAAGCTTTGCTTATATGTTAACTTAAAGAAAGCTCTGTTTA
Source organism: Triticum aestivum (assembly GCF_018294505.1). Classification (NCBI taxonomy): domain Eukaryota; kingdom Viridiplantae; phylum Streptophyta; class Magnoliopsida; order Poales; family Poaceae; genus Triticum; species Triticum aestivum. The sequence goes on along the minus strand of NC_057802.1, from coordinate 211,540,641 downwards.
TATGTTAACTTGTGTATATGTTAACTTAAACAAAACTCTCTTTATATGTTAACTTGTTTATATGTTAACTGAAACAAATCTTTGTTTATATGTTAGACAATATGTTAAGTAAAATTGTTTATTAACCAATTTTGTCTGTTATTTCATTTTGCAGTTTGTATGATGACATTTTGGATGTTAGGTTCTTTTTTGATGCTTCAGAAATGTTAGAGCTGAAGCTCTGCAGTTCAGATGTAACATACCTGAATATGATTGCAGTGATGGAAACCCAAGGATTTGAGAATCCAGATTTAGGGGAGAAAGGATTGAAGATGGTAGAGAGTAATGCTGAGTTGCAACTAGTAAAGAGGCAGGTTGAGGAGTGTAAGGTTTTAAATTTGCTAGTGAGGGCATGTCCACCTCCTTGCAGCAAGTTTGAGAGGCAAGAATTATCCACTTTTGTGTATGAAGAGCCTGTGTTATATGATCTCAGTGAGCCACCCATCTATGCTGTTGATGAAGAAGGAGTTGCCTTTGAAACTCAGAGTAGCAGCTGCAGTTTAGTAGCTCATGGTACTGGTGTTTGCACACAAGAGAGCAAGAATGTAAAAGGAAAACTGAAAGCTGTTTTTGAAATAGAAGAAGAAGAGGGATATGATGGCAGTGGTGGTTCTGATTGTGAAGGTGAAGATGACAGTGATGTAAACCCTTTTTATATGGGTGATGCTGATGACATAGAGATGGATGAGGGAAAGAAACAGAGAGAGTATGATGAAGTAGAAGAGGAAGAAACAGATGATGAAGAATCTGAGGAGGAAGAAATGGTGCATTACTCTGGTGACACAGAGGTTGAGGAACCTTTTGAAATGGATGAAGATGACAAGGTTGTTTCACAGGATGAAGAAACTGTAGTTGTACATGAAGAGAAGAAGAAGAAGAAGAAACAGAAGCTTCCAGTTAGGAAAGGGCCTACAACAAGGACACATTCAAGTGTAGTTCAAGAGGAGGAACCTGATTTCCAACCTTCATCTGATGAAGAAGAGAAAGGATTGTTGAAGGAGGCTGATGATGATGGTTATGAGCCATTGTCATTTGTGCTGCCAAAGAAAAGGAAGAGCAGGGCAAAGCAGAGGCCTCCTAGAAAATGGTACAATGAGAAAATGGAGGCACCACATGAGCAATTATGTCTACAGATGTGTTTCAAGGATCAACATCAATTCAGAGAGGCTTTGTTGAACTTACACATCACTCAAGGCAGAAACTTCAAATATCATAGGAACTCAGATCAAAGAATAATTGTAGAATGCAACCAAAAACATTGCAACTTCTTTATGGTGGCAGCAGTTATAAAAGGTGAAACTACTTTTGTAATTAAGAAGATGAGAATTAAGCACACTTGCCCTATTAGTACAGAGACAACAAGGGTAAGTGCCAAGTGGCTTGCACAGAAGTATGAGTCACTGTTCAGATCTGATCTAACAACTGGCATTCAGACTTTGATTGATGCCTGCATGGAGAAGTATGGTGTGGATGTGCCCAAGTCAATGGCATATAGGGCAAAGAACCTAGCTATTGATGCTGTGCTAGGAGACCACAAGAAGCAATACCCTAGGTTGAAAGACTATGCTCAGACAGTGATGGATACAAACCCTGGGAGTAGAGTAGTAGTCACTACTGTAACTCCAACACCCACTGAAAAAATCCCCCATCCAGGTCCAAGATTCCATGCTATGTTCTATTGCATCAATGGAGCAAGGGAGGGGTTTCTCAAGGGGTGCAGACCATTCATTGGTTAGTTTGTTCACCTTGTGCATTAGTTACATATTGTTTCATCTTGAAATGCATTTGAATGTTTTTAATACTGAATTTGCTTGCTCAGGTGTTGATGGGTGCTTCATTAAGTTAACTACTGGTGCTCAACTACTTGCTGCCACTGGTAGAGATGGCAACAACAATATATACCCACTAGCATTTGGTATTGTTGGGCAAGAGGACACACCTAACTGGTGTTGGTTTCTACACCAACTTAAAATCTGCCTAGGAGGAGAAGTGGGAAGGTTTGGTCCATATACAATAATGTCAGATAGACAAAAGGTATGTGCTTGCATCTTATGTCATTGTTCCTATATGGTTGTTTTGTGCTAGATAGTAGCTTAGCTAGTTTAATTGTGTGTCCCAGGGCCTACTAAATGCAGTGAATGCTGTCTTTCCTAAGTGCAACCAAAGGTTCTGCCTTAGGCATATCTATGCAAACTTCCAAAATGCTGGGTTTAGGGGGGAAGATCTGAAAAAGTGTATGGATAATGCTGCCTATGCATATAGTGAACACAAATTTAACATTGCAATGAATGACCTTAGAGCTGAGTGTGAGCAAGCTTGGGAGTGGCTTTGTCAAATACCCAAGAAAACATGGGCAAGGCATGCATTTGACACAAACTGCAAGACTGACCTTGTAGTTAACAATTTATCTGAGGTGTTCAACAAGTATGTCCTAGATGTTAGGAAGAAACCAATTAGGACAATGTGTGATGGAATAAAGGATAAGCAGATGGTGAGGTGGCATAGGAATAGGGAGAGTGGAAAGAAAGCTAGATGGGACATAACACCCCATTATAGTGAGAAGCTAGAGGTTGAGAAGGAGAGGGCCAAATATTGCAAACCAATTCAAGCTGGTGTGGACTTGTGGCAAGTTAGAAGTGGGCAGCAAACCCATGCTGTTAACTTGCAAATGCACACATGTGGGTGCAGAAAATGGGACCTAAGTGGCATCCCATGTAACCATGCCATCTCAGCAATAAACAAGGCCAAAAGAAAACCAGAGGATTATGTCAGCAAGTTCTTCAAGAAAGAAATTTATCTGGCAGCTTATGAACCAATGATCTATCCAGTTCCTGGTGAGCATGACTGGACAAGGACCCCTGGTCCAGACATTGACCCACCTGCATTTAAAGTGAAGAGAGGAAGAAAGAAAGAGAAGAGGATCAAGCGGAAATTTGAAGTTCCAAAGCCTAAGGAGACATCAAGAATGGGGACTATAACATGTGGCAATTGTGGACTGCAAGGACATAGGTACACAGGCTGCAACAAGCAGTTGAAGCCTGAGCTGGCTTTGAGGAAGAACAAACATGTGGTAATCCTCTAATAAGTAGTAACCGGTTTTCCTTCTTGTACATTCTATTTTTTTAAGTACTAACTCATTTTCCTTCTTTGTTTATGCAAGCCTCTTGCAAGGAATTCCAATGCTGGTGCTGCTGCTACTACACAAGCATCAAGAACTTCTCATCCAACTCCTACAACAACACCAACAGCTGGAACAGGAGCTGGGAGAGGAGCTGGGAGAGGAGCTGGGAGAGGGGCTGCAGCTGCTGGGAGTGGTGCTGCTAGAGGTGCTGGTAGAGGTGCTGGTAGAGGTGCTGCACCAGGTGCTGGGAGAGGGAGAGGTACATTCTCTGCCCCAAGGCAATCTGGTCCCTCCACATCTACTGCTCCCTCTACATCTACTGCTACTCCACCTTCTGGTGGTAGAAACAGAGGATGGAGAGCCTACTTCTATGCAAGTGGTAACTACTAAATGGCACATGTGCCATGTAATGTTCAAAACTAGATACTTCATGTGTGTTCTTGCATCCTATGGTACAATGTGATCTTGCTGGTGCTCTCAGTGTACTTTGCTGGTGCTCTTATTGTACTTTGCTGGTGTACTTTAAGAATCAATGCCATATATGGCTTTTGTTCATGTGGATGGATGGATTTATTTATTAGTTAATGCCATTTCTGGAGCTGGCTCGGGGTCGATGAAAACACCTAAACCTATCAATTAGGCTCTAGGGTGGCACGGGGTCGACGGAACCACCTAAATGCATCAACTAGGGTTTTGGTGGCTTGGGGTCGACGGAACCACCTAAAGGCATCATTTAGGGTCTAGGGTGGCTCGGGGTCGACAGAACCACCTAAACCTATCAATTAGGCTCTAGGGTGGCTCAGGGTCGACGGAACCACCTGAAGGCATCAACTAGGGTCTAGGGTGGCTCGGGGTCGACGGAACCACCTAAACCTATCAATTAGGGTCTAGGGTGGCTCGGGGTCGACGAAACCACCTAAAGGCATCAACTAGGGTTTTGGTGGCTCGGGGTCGACGAAAACACCTGAACCTATCATCTAGGCTCTAGGGTGGCTCGGGGTCAACGAAAACACCTAAACCTATCAATTAGGGTTTTGGTGGCTCGGGGTCGACGAAAACACCTAAAGGCATCAACTAGGGTCTAGGGTGGCTCGGGGACGACGGAAACACCTAAAGGCATCAACTAGGGTCTAGGGTGGCTCGGGATCGACGGAACCACCTAAAGGCATCAACTAGGGTTTTGGTGGCTCGGGGTCGACGGAACCACCTAAAGCATTCAACTAGGGTCTAGGGTGGCTCGGGGTCGACGGAACCACCTAAACCTATCAATTAGGCTCTAGGTTGGCTCGGGGTCGACGGAACCACCTAAAGGCATCAACTAGGGTCTAGGGTGGCTCGGGGTCGACGGAACCACCTAAACCTATCATCTAGGATCTAGGGTGGCTCGCGGTCAACAAAAACACCTAAACCTATCAATTAGGGTTTTGGTGGCTCGGGGTCGACGAAAACACCTAAAGGAAACAACTAGGGTCTAGGGTGGCTCGGGGACGATGGAAACACCTAAAGGCATCAACTAGGGTCTAGGGTGGCCCGGGGTCGACGAAAACACCTAAACCTATCATCTAGGCTCTAGGGTGGCTCAGGGTCGACGGAACCACCTAAAGGCATCAACTAGGGTCTAGGGTGGCTCGGGGTCGACGGAACCACCTAAAGACATCAACTAGGGTTTTGGTGGCTCGGGGTCGACGGACCACCTAAAGCATTCAACTAGGGTCTAGGGTGGCTCGGGGTCGACGGAACCACCTAAACCTATCAATTAGGCTCTAGGGTGGCTCGGGGTCGACGGAACCACCTAAAGGCATCAACTAGGGTCTAGGGTGGCTCGAGGTCGACGGAACCACCTAAACCTATCATCTAGGCTCTAGGGTGGCTCAGGGTCAACGAAAACACCTAAACCTATCAATTAGGGTTTTGTTGGCTCGGGGTCGACGAAAACACCTAAAGGCATCAACTAGGGTCTAGGGTGGCTCGGGGACGACGGAAACACCTAAAGGCATCAACTAGGGTCTAGGGTGGCTCGGGGTCGACGAAAACACCTAAACCTATCATCTAGGCTCTAGGGTGGCTCGGGGTCGACGGAACCACCTAAAGGCATCAACTAGGGTCTAGGGTGGCTCGGGGTCGACGGAACCACCGAAACCTATCATCTAGGCTCTAGGGTGGCTCGGGGTCAACGAAAACACCTAAACCTATCAATTAGGGTTTTGGTGGCTCGGGGTCGACGAAAACACCTAAAGGCATCAACTAGGGTCTAGGGTGGCTCGGGGACGATGGAAACACCTAAAGGCATCAACTATGGTCTAGGGTGGCTCGGGGTCGACGGAACCACCTAAAGGCATCAACTAGGGTTTTGGTGGCTCGGGGTCGACGGAACCACCTAAAGCATTCAACTAGGGTCTAGGGTGGCTCGGGGTCGACGGAACCACCTAAAGCATCACTGTAACATAACATATGTAACTATTCCTTTTGCAAATGCATTTAATCCATCAATATAACATAAGCATCACTCTAACATAAGCATCACTCTAACATAAGCATTACTTTTGCAAATGCATTTAAGCATCACTATAACATAAGTAACACTGGAGTTCAACACATTATACAATACACATCCATTGTTCACATTACATAGTGGAGTTCAAATGCACAATCCATCCTTTTCTCACAAAAGGATGAATAGCATAACTACTAGGTACATAAACAACCAGAGTTCACAATTAGTACTAGAACCATACATTACACAACCATAATTCTAAGTTACTAGGTCATTGCACAAACATCATTCCCAAAAGGTCTGCAATGCCCACTAATCTCAAGTCATCTTGTTCAGTTCTGCAAGATGGCCTGGATCCCCTTGATCTTCTCCTTCAGCTTCTCCTCTGCCTTGATGAGCTCAGTAATCTTAAACTCTTGCATCTGCTTCTCTTCATTATGGTTTTCCTTGAGCTTCAGCAGATCAGCAACCTGGAGCTTCAACTCTAGCTTCTCTTGGGTGAGCTTCTCCTCAAACTTTGTGAACTCTGCATTCTTCAACTCCAAATTCATCCTAGCCTCACTCAACAATTCCTTCTCTTTCATATTCTTCAACTTCAAGTTTTGGATGACAGTTGCTTGAGCACTTGTCAGGTTGCACAGGAGTTCATACTTTTGTTGAAGCTTCTGTGCAGCTGCATCTTTCTTTGCCATTTCTGCATTCATACCAGGCACCAATTCAGCTCTGCATTGGTGCTGATATGTGACAGCAGACTGCAGATAACTGAAATCCACAACCCTATCCTGCTGATAACTTGTCATAGTCTGCATCCAGCTTGTTCTTTTCTTCTGTCAACTGATGAATAGTTAGAGCACTTTGAAGATTATCATTCACCCTAGCAGACTTGCTCTCTTCAACCATTGACCAAAGCTTCAGCAATGCATTCTCCATTGTTGTGGGCCACTGCTCATCAACCCACTGAACAAACCCACAATTCTGACCTTCCTGGAAAAATTAGAAGGGCAAAATTTAGTACAATACAACTACTAAGAGTACTAAGCAACAGTTAGTTCATGGCAGTACCTAATGTTGGCACTGACATTAACTCGATTTGCACAGCCATTTGCTAAGCAACAAGACCACATTGTAAAATAAATTAATGTAATCCTACAATGGATGATCAACTCATATATTTACCAGGCACCAGAGTAACACTCCATTCAACTTAGAAGTTGCTAAGCAGCCATGTGCTAAGCAACAGCAGTTGCTAAGAATTGACCATTAATATAATGAAATCCTAACAGTAATAAGCAACACAATGTGAACTACTTTGCCCACCTAAATACACTACACTAGCCTGCAGCAACAAACTAGCTAATGAGACTACCTACTGTCAGCAGTAAGCAGTTGTTACTAACTGGCTCCACTGAACTTAATATTGAGCAACACTGCATTTGGAAAGAAGTGTAAATAAATAGCACGTGCACACAACAGGAGCATATATTTTAGCAGAAATGCATTCCACTGAACTTAATAATGATCATTCCTAACAAATTTAGCATGCACATAACTGAATCACAGGTGGCAAACAAGACTCTGCCACTTTCAATGAACACATCCAGTGCTTAATCACCAAGGCAAGAAAATTACCGGCTCTGCACATGCTAAGAACCTTCTCCCAGTCATTGTTCCTTCAAACGCAACAAGCCTCTCTGATGGCTTCCCATGCTTCTCGCACAACACTATCAGATCTAGCTCAAGACCCTTGTAATCCGGGTCCTCAAGAGAGAAAGGCACCTGCCCAAGCAAAATCCAAGTTACCATCATGTGCAGAGGACGAGGACAAATCAAATCAAACGAAATCCTAACAACAAAGACCACCTACACACAAAAATCCCCAAATTTCCTAAACCTAACCCTAACCCTAGCTCCAATGGAGTAACTTACCTGGTTCAGCCCATCGGTGGAGGTTTCTGAGTGCATGTATGGGAGGCTTCAGTTGTCGTCGCTGCTCTCGTCCTCCAGAACCATGGCTGCGGCGGCGTGCTGTGGCGGCTGGCGGTGGCGGGCGCAGGCGACGGCGAGGCAGAGAGCAGGAAGAAAGAAAGAAGAAGGCGAGCGGGGTCGGGGTCGGGGTCTGGCTCGGTCGCACATAAACGGTCCGAGCGGGCCTCGTCCGAGTCCGCGCGCAGCCAGCGCAGGCGACGCGTGCACTGGCCAGCGTGGCGCCTGACGGGCAGGCCCAATCGGTCAGCTTTAGTGTCAATACGTACAAAATGAGCTTTTAGACTTTTTTGCAACGGCTATCCCCAATCTTGGTACTGACACATAAAAATTACCAATCTTGGTACCAATCTGCTTCCAATGCCCCAATTGTGGTACTTCTGTGCAATTTACTCCATGTCAACTGTAAATGTCCTTGCTCCACTTCCCGACAAGGAACATACTGTACTACTCCCTCCGTTCTTAAATATAAATCCCTTAGAGATTCGAATGCGGACTACATACAGAGCAAAATGACTGAATTTACACTCTAAAATATGTCTATATACATCTTTATGTAGTTCTTATTGGAATATCTAAAAAGACTTATGTTTACCGAAAAAGGTTGTCGCTCCGCTTTATAGATAAACCAACGATGAACAACACCCGGTACAAACGCATGCCACCACAACACACGCTCGGACCCAAGGCAGTAGGAACGGAGGAAGTAATATACTTATCAAGAAGAACAGAAGAGGAACATGATAACAAAGAGCAAGCCAATTTTGGATAATACAATGTGTATTGCCCACCCATGATGAACCAGAGCACATAGAGAAATGTAAATCCCTGTTGTCTCTCTATCTGTGGTGCACATGGTTTTCAAAATGAATATAGGAACATTAGCTGACCAATTAAATGTTCTCTGTTTTAGTAATATGAGCATCATATCGGATTCGTATTTCAACAATTAAGCTTTGGAATTATGAGTGGCATGTTGTTTCGCTTCATGGGTTGAGGTCTTGAGGAGTAGTGCTAGCACGACACGAAGCACCTAAGATGATGGTAGTGAATATAAAGAGGGAAAACCATAAGTTTACGAGTATAGTGACCGTGCCATGGCGGATCTGAAGGTGCAAATCACACAAAGGCTACTACACAGCCAATGTTTGCTTTCAATTAGCCACTACGATTTGGTATGGAAAAGAGAAGTACAATAAACAAGTTACAATCTATTTTCTGGGTGAGATCAATAACTTAAGCAGATATGAACGTGTACCACCTCTCTTGCGACACCGTGTAGGCACCTGCTCATACATTGAGGGTGCTACGCGTGCGATGGCTGTCGGTAGCACTGTCACGGGAAACCACAACCACCTATGGGGCCAGGAGGCCCCTTGCTGGTTCGGCAGGGGGACGTTGGGTTGAAAAAAGAGCAGACGAGTGTGGGGCAGCACGCCAGAGATCACACCGGCATTTTAACCCAGGTTCGGGCCATCGAGAGGCGTAAAATCCTACTCCTGCTTTGGTGGATTGATGGTGGAAAGGTGGTGTTGGAGCGTAGTACACTTGGCCGACAGGGGTTGCCTCAGGGCGGCAGCGACTACGCACGTATGGGGGTGTGAGTTATCCAACCTTCTAACCCCTCTATGGTTTCCACGGGCCTTCTTTTATAGATCAAGGGGTTACCACAATGGCAAAGTAGTCATTACGCACTGATAAGATAGCAACAGTGCTATCATACCTAACTCTGCGGCTGACAGGGCGCATTAAATGCACCTCTTAATGTCACATCATTGGTTGCCCGACAAGGCTTGCCAGGCTATCTTGCTAGCTCCACGCCTGCTCGCTTGACACATTGCGGGACGGGTGTCATCTGTGGGCTTTTCCTGTAGGGAGAGGCTGCCATGTGGCGAATGGCTACCACTTAGTCACTCTGTGGCTTGACACCGCACTAATCGACGACGTGAGTCATGGTGGAGTGGTCGGTGAGGTGGTTTAGTCTCCATGAGTCCCGGCAGGCCCTGCCGGGACGCCTTGGTTGTCTGCTTCTGGGGGTGGCCTCGCCCCTTGCCGTGCTCGCCTGCCCGGCAAAGGAGGCCCTTCTCTTGATGATATCTTACTTCCCTAGCTTGGTCTTGGTCCCTCTAATCTGCATGTTGGTCCATCGAATATCTTGGTCCCTTGTACTCTGACTTGGGCTGGCGCTTCAATCTTGTTCCCGTGCTTGTGCATAGTCTGGGCAACAGACCCAGGGTTTGTTGCACCGACAGAAGCCCCCGGGCCTGCCCTGAGCACGCTACCAAGCGTCATCGGTGTAGGGCCTAATAGGTGCATGGGCGGGGTTGCTGAAGAGGCTGGGCTTTTGAGGTCTTCTTTGTTTCTTCATTAGCCTTGATTTCGGGCCAGTTTCTGGTTTCTCCGTGCGTCGTGCGCAACGTTGTGGAAGAACTTTGATTGTGGCCTGCAGATTCTCCTCGCCCCATGATCATGGGGCGGAAACTACCATCCCACTTGCCTCCCATTCTGCACGCACCTGCCACGTGTTCCGCATGCATTGGGTGTGGTAGGCGTTGGATGCGGAGGGCACGAGGAGGAGTGCCATGGCCGAAAACCGAGTGCTGATGGTTGGAGCGGAGGGTCGGCCCTGATTCTCAAAGCCACAGAGGGTGCAGAGAGGCCATATTGGAGGAGCGGGGCGGCCATTTCCTGTATGAGGACCCAGCCCCCTGCCTCGTCCCCCTATAAAAAGGGGCAGGGCGGCGCCTCTCTGCACACACAATTCTTCTTCTTCTTCTTCTCCGCAACCCCCCTTTAACCATGGTGAGAGGGCGAGGGCACGGTGGTGCTCTGGCGGCAGCGACGAGGGCTTCTAATCAACATCGCGTCCCTCCTCCTCCAGATCCTATGGTAGCGGAACCTGCCACGAGGGGAGGAGGAAGGGGACGAGGTCGAGGTTGTCGTGGTACTCGAGGAGGAGGAGGGCGGGGCGCTGCCTTGGCGGCGCCCCTACTGGCGGCTCCTCCCCCGATGGAAGGCCACGTCGGGGACTAACCTCGGGAGTTCATCATCAGGCTGTACAAGTCCCTGTGTGGTCACCTTCACCTTCCAACTCCCTTCACGCGGGAGATGGAGCTCGAACAACCACATGCTCTAAGGTTGCACATGAGGGGCTGTGGGAATGGTGGTATGCGAGTTTACGTGGACTTCCCTGCCCCTCACGTAATGTACCTCCTCCGTGGCTAGAAGAACTTCGCCCGAGCCCATGGCTCCTATGAGGGGCATGTTCTCCAGTTCAAACTAATCGAGAACGGCCTGCTCTCCGTCAAGGTCTTCGGGCGCTCGGGAGGTCGCTTAGGGTGTTACGCAGAGAGCTCAACCGACGACGAAAGCTCCTCCTCGAGTGAAAGTGACGAGGAGGACCGTGACGGCGATGACGACAGCAGCGGGCGGTAGAGCGACGACTCTGACTCTTGCTGATCGCCGCCTGCACCATCTTCATCAGGCGGCAGCACCATCATCTGCATCTCCTTCCTGGCAGCGCGATTTCCTGGGGAGTTGGATGCAGAGGTGGGGATGGTGCTCCCGGGCTCCTCCAGCAGTCTTCCAGCTAGACCCTGGCAGGCTTCCTCTCGGGCTGCAGCTCCATTAGACCTGCCGCGTCCTGCTGGCCCTGGTGGCGTTGGTCGACGGGGTCGCCTCCGCCGTGCTCTCCATCAAGGCGTTCCCTCGTGCTCCCGTTCCCGACAGGCTACCTCTGCTGGAGCCCGAGGGGAGCGGGTTGGGCTCCTGCCCAGGCACTCCTTTTGCCCTCCTCGCCTTCGACGGCCGTGCCTAGGAGGAGAGGGACAAGAAAGGGCATTACAGAGCACTTATCTTTTTTCAATCTTAAATCCATAGGCACTTGCCAAATTTTAATTCAAATAATGTAATCTCTCGTGTCCGTGTTTGTGTTCTATAATGCTTGTACTTGTATCAGCATATTAATGAAAAAGATGAATCTTGCTAGGAACCTGTGCATGTATATGTCCATGCAGATGCGAGATGCCTCTTTAATGTAAATAAACGAGTTTTCTACGGCAGGCTATCCTGCCGGCACCCTATTTGTCTACCGGAGAGCTACATCTACCTGGTAACAGACAAAGGGACTAGCCTCCCGCCAACTTCTTTTTGCCAAAGGCCACTGCGACCGTCCTGACCGAAGCAGCGTTCGAGTCAGGGATGGGAGCACCTAAGTCTCAAAAGAGTGGCGAGGCTTTCTCATGCACAAGCTATAGCTTACAGAACACTAACGGGTAGGAGGTAGAACTTATCTATTTGGCTTGCTGGGGATTGTAGTGCCGGGCAATCTTCTCAACTCCTTGTCAAAGCCAAGTTCACAGTAGGAACCTATAGCTTCATGCAGATGAGAATGAATGCAGGATGCGATCCTATCTATATGCATATGCAAATGCTCATGAAATGCTTATGCAGTGATCTTGGAATGCTCATGCATGCATGCAATCTTGGTTCGGGACCCCCCACAGCACTTCTTTATTTTCTCTTGCATAGGGTCATTGCCTTGGCTTTGTACAAGGGGTTACATGCAGATGAGGCAAGGCCTGTACAAAAGGGTGGCTGCAGGGCAAGGCCCGACAGCCATGCCTTACGGGTAGAACTTACAGAGATGCTCAATATTACATGAGTTTTGCAACTGAGTGCCATCTCCAGTCTCCAGACGGACTGCGCCAGGTCTGGAGACTCATACTACCCGGTAAGGGCCTTCCCATTTCGGTGACAACTTGTTTGTACCCTTGGCAGACTGAACGCGCCTAAGGACAAGGTCACCTTCCTCAAAACACCGAGCGTGAACCCTGCGGCTATGATAGCGACGCAGGGCTTGCTCATAGCATGCAACACGTGTAGCCAGTGCTGATCTTGCACTACTTCATCGTAGGCAAGCACTCGAGGTGACCCGTAAATGAGTTCCGTGGGGATAACTGCTTCTTCCCCGTAGACCAGGGAGAAGGGAGTCTTCCCGGTATCTAGGTTTGGTGTCGTTCTGAGGGACCAGAGAACTACCGGCAGCTCCTCGATCCACCGCCTGTCGTGCTTCTGCAGTGTATCAAAAGTTCTTGTCTTGAGTCCACGCAGCACATAAGTGTTCGCCCTATTAGCTTGTCCATTGCTCTAGTGGTGTACCCCAAAGGCAAATGAGATCTTGCATCTGAGGGCATGAACATATTGCATGAAGGCGCCGCTCGTGAACTAGGTGTCGTTGTCAGTAATGATCCTTGCCGGAACTCCAAAACGACACACCAGATCTTTCAAGAACTTGATAGTTGACTGAGCAGTCACCTTTCTCACGGCAGTCACTTCCAGCCACTTTGTAAACTTGTCAATAGCAACGAACAAGAATTCAAAGCCCCCGATTTCTCGGGGGCAGGGGCCGAGGATGTCGAGCCCCCAGACTGAAAATGGCCATGATAGAGAGATTGTTTGAAGAGCTTGGCAGGCAGGTGGGTTTTCTTGGAATGGAACTGGAAGGCTTCACATTTCGTGACTATCTCGACCGCATCTTTGAGGGTTGTGGGCCAATAGAATCCTTGGCGGAATGCTTTCCCAACCAATGCCCTTGATCTAATGTGGGAGCCGCGCATGCCTCTGTGTATCTCAGCCAACAGTTCCTTTCCTTCTTCTCGGCAGACACACTTCAATTTCACACTGTTGGGCCTCCTTCTGTACAGAGTGTCATCGACAAACTAATACATACTGTCCCTCTGGGCTACTTTTTTAGCTTCCTCTTGGTCACCGGGAAGCTCTCCGGTTTGGAGGAAGTGGACAATGTGCCTTGCCCAAGTTGGAGCCTGGGGCTCGGCAACGAGGACTAGCGGCACCTCCTCTGCTGTGGGAGCACATTCCTCGTTCGCGGGGTCCATGAGCCCGGCTGGAGGGGGTGGTCTGGCAGGCTGTGAGGAGTTGTTTCCGGTAGTGTCTCTGCCAGGAGCGGACGGCTCTACTGGGAGAGGCTTACCAGAGTCCAACTTTCTCCTTTTCTGGGCCATTGTTGCTGGGGATACGGAGGGCTGACTGAGATGGAGAACAAAAGTCCCTGGTTCCACAGGAAGCTTCTGCGCAACACACTTTGACAGATGATGAGCTATGTTGTTTTCCGCACAGGGTACATGCTCTATTTTTAATCCGTCAAAGCGCTCCTCCAATCTCCTCACTTCCTCGACGTATGCCTCCATCAATGGACTTTGGTAATCCCTGTTGACTTGTCTCACCACAAGCTGTGAATCTCCTCGAATGATCGACTTCTTAATTCCCAATTCAGCTGTGATCCTAAGCCCGGCAAGGAGCCCTTCATACTCAGTTGTATTGTTGGTTGCTTCTTCCCGGGCAAAATGCATTTGGAAGACATACTTCAAGTGCTCCTCGGAGGGGGCGATGAGAAGCACGCCAGCTCCTGCACCTTGCAAGTAAAAAAGCACCATCAAAATACATAATCCATTCCTGGGGCAATTCCTTGCCGAGGATAACCGTCTCTCTCACTTCCTCATTAGGGGTTGGCGTCCATTCTGCAATAAACTCTGCCAATGCCCTGCTCTGAATAGTTGGTATGCTCTCAAACTTCAAACCAAACCTGGATAACTCCAAAGCCCGCTCTACTATTCTGCCGGTAGCCTCAGGGTTTTGGAGTATCCTTTGCAACGGAAAACGAGTAACAACCATGATCTCATGCACTTGGAAGTAGTTGTGCAGTTTCCTTGAGGCCATAATGAGACCAAAGATCAACTTCTACATGCCAGAGTACCTCGATCTAGCCCCCTGTAACAAGGAGCTGACGAAGTACACTGGGCACTGTACCACTTTCTTCCTTGACGCGTCCTTGGGGTTGCTCTCGTTGCCGTGCTCATTGCTGTCCTGATCCTTCTCTGATTCTGCCGATCCCTGCTCACTCTCTGCCTCATCCACTTCTCGCTGTGCTACAAAGGCCTCACTGACCACTTGGTTGGTTGCCGCTAAGTATAGCAGCAATGGCTCCTGGGGTTTGGGAGCAACCATGGTAGGCACAGAGGACAAGTAGGCCTTCAACTCATGCAAAGCTGCATCCGCTTCCGGGGTCCACTTCAAAGGCCCTTCCTTCTTTAAAAAAATAAGAATGGCAGGGCACGCTTGGCAGACTTGGAGATGAATCTACTTAGCGCGGCAACGCAACCTGTCAGACGCCTCACATCTTTAACTGTCCTTGGCACTTGGATCTGCTCAATAGCTTTGTTCTTGTCGGGGTTGGCTTTGATCCCGCGATGGGACAGAAGGAACCCAAGCAACTTGCCGGAGGGAACACCAAATATGCACTTCTCCGGGTTGAGCTTCAAATTGATCTTGCACAGATTAGCAAATGTCTCCTCCAAATCTTGAATAAGGGTGGCCTTATCCTTGGTCTTGACCACAATATCATCCATATAAGCTTCTATGTTTCTGTGCAGTTGTGGCTCAAAACCAATCTGGACTGCCCTTGCAAAAGTGGATCCGACACTCTTTCATCTGAATGGCATGCGGACAAAGCAGTACGTACCACATGGAGTGATGAACGACGTCTTCTCTTCATCTTCCTTGGACATGAAGATTTGGTGATACCCGAAATATGCGTCCAGAAAGGAGATCAAATCACAGCCTGAAGTGGAATCCACAATCTGATTTACAAGGAAAACAGACAGGGTATATGTTTTCCCCTGGCTCGTGCACGGACAAGCCAAAACCGAGCCAAGATGCACAAGAGATTCAAAGGACCAACATGTAGATCAGAGGGACCAAGAACAAGCCGGAGAAGCAGGATATCGTCAAGAGAAAGGCCTTCCTTGCCGGGGAGGCGAGCCCGGCAAGAGGCGAGGCCACCCCAGAAGCACACAACCAAAGCACTCCGGTAGGGCCTGCCGGGACTCACGGAGGCAAAACTACCTCACCAACCACTCCACCACAACCCACGTCGTCGATCAGTGCGGTGTCAAGCCGTAGAGTGACTGAGTGGCAGCCATTCACCACATGGCAGCCTCTCCCCGCAGGAAAAACCCACAGACGACACCCGTCCCGCGACGTGTCAAGCGAGCAGGCGGGGAGCTGGCAAGATAGCCCGGCAAGCCTTGCCGGGCAACCGACAATGTGACATTGAGTGGTGCATTTAATGCGCCCTGTCAGCCCGTAGAGTTAGGTATGATAGCACTATTGCTATCTTATCAGTGCATAATGACTACTTTGCCCTTGTGGTAACCCCTTGATCTATAAAAGGAGGCCCGTGGTAACTGTAGAAAGGGTTAGAAGGTTGGATAACACACACCCCCATACACGCGTAGTCACCATAGCCCTGAGGCAACCCTTGCCGGGCAAGTGTACTACGCTCCACCACCACCTTTCCCCCATCAATCCACCAAAGCAGGAGTAGGGTTTTACGCCTCGAGGCGGCCTGAACCTGGGTAAAACTGCCCGTGTGATCTCTGTCGTGCTGTCCCACACTCGTCTGCTCTTTGTGCAATGCGACGTCCCCCTGACGAACCAGCAAGAGGCCTCCTAGTCCCATAGGTGGCCATGGTTTCCCGCGACATCTTTGGCGCGCCAGGTAGGGGGCTCGCTTGCGCAAACTTGAAGGCGTGTGCAGCGCGCTTCCCCGTGGTCGCCTGCTTGAAGCCTCTGGTGTTCGCGGCGCCCATGAAGACACAGAAATAATGCGTGGCCACCCCCGCGCCATTTTATCGGTCTCCACGCCTCGCCGTAACCATGGTTACAGCGAAGATCACCGCTGATGGCGATAAACCCGTCCTGGTGGCCCATACGGCGTACCCACCATTCGGGCGCTGTTTGGAGAAAGAGTGCGAGATGTGCGGGCGCGAGCTCCCTCCTTCCCGTTCCTTCCCTTCGTCAGCAGTCGAACTGCTTTAGCCCCGGCGCCGTCGATGTCGACGATTATCGCGCGACGCTCAGTCCAGTATTTCCCCTAGTTTGGGTAATCCTGAGCGAAGCGCTGGTATGAGTCCGTCTATTGATGCCCCGACAAGCGTACTTCAGCAAGGCTGCCTGCACCGGCACGACCCATGCAATCGTAGCCGCCGGACTGACTCGAAAGGAAAGGAAAAAAAGGGAGGGGGACCAAAGAGCCCAACACTATGCCCCGATACCTGCCAGCCGCAAGAAATGCATATCGGTCCCTGCCAGGAACGAAAAATCCATCTGATGTCTTCTGCTCCTCCGGGTGCTGCGGACGCACCAGACGCGCGCGGCCCGATAGAGGAGAAAGAAGCTCAAGATGAAAGCTAAGTTTCCATTATCACTTCTTGTTGATACATTTCAGATTTTTGTAGTCGTTTGTCCCTTAACTTTGGTGAGCGTTCGTATCGTGAAAACCCTCGTGTGATGGAACCTTGGCTAGTTTCTTTGGTCGCACTATCGTCCTTTCCAGAGCCACGCTCGCAGGTCGAGAGGCTACATCGAGAACTACCTGGGAAAAACCTGTCGGGGCTGGACCCTTATGACAATCGCGGCAATATGATACCGGCAGGCATCCATAACATACATAGGGATCGATCATATGAACGCAAGCATACACGGCACAAAGGGATAGACACGCATTCAAAATCCAGCTAGGAATATCAGTTTCGCGCAAACACTAGAGATAGAATGACTAAACGCAAAATGTATGTCATGTTTCAATACAGGGCAACGCGGAAGCAACAACGGCCCGATACTTGGCCCGATGACCAGATGGAGAGCTTCAAACATGGAGAACCCTGTCAGCCCGTGGCGCAGCTTTCTCCTTGGCGGCTGCCACGTCGGCACCCGCTGGCGGCTTCTTGAATACGTCGTCAAGGCTGAGGTATGGATGGCCGCAGGCGATATTGCTCAAGACCATGAAGAGGGCGTCACGGGCATGCTTCCGGGATTCGGTCACAAAGCGCTCAGCCCTCCCCTCTTCATGCACTTTCAGCTTCTCGGTTAGCTCGTTGAAGAAGAGTACCATCTTGACACTTGGAACCTCTTGCCTGCTAACCGAGAAGACCGGGTCGTCCATGCCCATCACCGCAGCCTGAGCACCAAGATGCTTGGCCATGTCGATCAGGCTCTTGATCCAGAGGTTGCTCAGATCGACTTGATTCTTTAGCTTGTCCTCTGCATTCTGCCGGAGACGCTTGGCGGTGTCCAAATCCTTGGACAGCAACTCATGGAGGGACTCAAGGGACTCCGCCGAACACTCCAATGTGCCGATCCTTGCCTTCATGTCCGAGATGTTGCCGTTGGTCTCAAGGCTCTGGGTCTTTGTGGAGAGCTGTGGCTGCACATCAGCTAAGCGGATCTCCACCTGCCGTGCCTCCTCTTTGAGTCCCTCCACCTCCTTGGCGCCCCTTGCGAGATCCTCATTCAGCTTAGCCACTTGTCGGTCAAGGTCAGTCTTGGCGGCAGACGCGGCATCCAGATCTCCAGTAAGCTTCTTCAGTTGAGCAGCATGGTCAGTGACAAGGGCGTCCAGGGCGGCTCCGTGCTTGTCCTCCAGTTCCTTGATGCGCTGCCGCACAAGAACCTGCAGATCCTCATCCTTGGCACGGAGAGTAGCTTCGAGTCTCTCCTCCCGGAGGGAGATATCTCGCTCTCTGGCACCCAAAGATGCCTTGTAGTCCGCCAAGCGTGCCTCCTAAGACATGACATCCTCCCTCAGGAGGGTCTCTTGCTGCCCCATGAGCTCCTTGAACTGCTTGTCGTTCCAGTCGTGCAACTCCAGGCACTTGTCCTTTAGCTTCTCATCCACCATGTTGGCAGACTCACGCCGTTCCTTGAGCGCCTGCCACTTCTGGTTGTGCCGGGCCTACATATCCTTCACGCCCGCCGCCATGGATTCCATGAAGGACAAGTCCATGGTGTCGGCGGCAGAGTCATCAGCCTCTCTAGCTCCCTGGTAGAGTGGAGCCAGGAGACGTTGAAGCTCTTCATCGAGCTCAGCATCCGTCGTCAGAGATAGGCCTGGGGCTCCAGCTCCGGGTGGCGACAGCACCATGGCCGGCGCGCTCAAGGAGGATGGCACAGTCTCAGCATTAATTTCGGTGGAGGGGAGTGGGTCCATAGTCTGGAGCGGGATCTTCACCTTGACGACCACTTCCTCTACCGGGGCATCCTCCGAAGAATGCTATGTCACTGCCAAGGATCCATGTGCATCCCTGGCAGCAAGATCCTGCCCCTCAGCAGCAGCAATCTCCACGCCCTCACCCGCGGCAGCCCTTCCTATATCAGCCACCGCCTCCAGCAGCTCTGGTCATCGGCTTGGGGGCTGCACATGAAAGGGCCAGTGAATAACGGAGAAACGGAAGTCTTAAGCAAATGGAGAAATCAGGAGAAGCAACCTGAGCAATAAAGAAAAGAAGAAATAAGTGAAGTACCTGGAGAAGTCAGCCGGGCAGGAATCTGTGTCTCCGTGGCAACAGCTATTGCCGGGTCATGAACTTCGCCCTCTGCCGTGGTGGACTCGGCGGCCTTTTGCGCAACCTCATCCGCGGAAGGTTCCACGACGGTTTCTTTGGCTCGAGCGACGGGGGAATCATGCTCCTCGGGGAGGGGCTCGCCCTGCGTTGTTTCACCTCCTCCTCCGCTTGGGGGGACAGGGAGACTGTCCCCATCACCTCCGGCGGATGGGACTAAGTCTCCGCTCCCGGGCCAAGGGTTGGACTGGGGGCTCGGCATGGGGTCCTCTGCCTCGGCCCCTACCACGGCCGGGCTCTCTGAGCCCTTCAACGACCCAAGGCGCCGGAGACTCTTCCGAGAACGGTGGACGAGGGTTTCCGTGTCCCCCTCCACTTCCCTGCCGACAACAACAAGAGCAAGAGGTCAGCTAACAAAAATAGTTAGATATGCACAAGCTATCCACGAAAGGAAAAAGTCTTCCTTACTCTTCTGCAATGAGCATGGAGTTCAAGTTGGACTCCATGGGAGGTGGATACTCCCGTCCTCTCTTTTGAGACGGAGGGGCAGAACTCCCCAGTAGCTTTGGTGCTTGGCGTGTCACCGGGAGCTCCGGGGAAGACGACCTCTGCGAGGAACTCGAGCCAGAGCGGGGGCTAGACTTCGCCTTCATGTCCGCCGGCCGCTTGGCGAAGGAGGCCTTGGTCTGGGCAAGGCGGGGAGATTGGTCGCATGCCACCTCGCCCTTGGTAGACTTGGTGGTGGTCTTCTTCACCCTCATGGCGGCTGGCATTGGGTTGGAGGTTGCCGCCCCTCGGGCTATGGCGCGCCTGCGGGTGCGCTGATCTTGGTCTGGTGTGGGGGCTTGCGGCCCAGCCGCGAGCCACTCTTCATCAAGGCCTACCATCGCGCCGACCTCCTCTTCCTCTTGAAGCTCCATTGCTGCCGTGGCTAAGGCCTCTTGCCCGACAAGTTCTTCCCCGGCAGCTCCTTCCGTGGTTTGCGCCTTGCTGCCACCGTGGGAAGAACTCCCGTCCCCAGCTTTCCCTTTGCCCTTCCCGGCCTTTGCGGCCTTCTCCATCTCTGCGGGGCGGGCGACCTTGTCCTCCTTGACCCTCTTCAGGATATACTCCACCTCCGAAGCAGAGGTGGCTTCTACATCCCAGTTTCAGCCCTGGTGGCCCTCTCCTCCAGGTTGCTTGACCACTGGAGCTTTCCATCCAGGGTGGGTAGCTGCCAGGTGCTTGCTACCCCTTTGGCATTGCAGTTCGGCATTCATTTCAGTATTTGGTCATGGGCAGAATTTATGTTCAGAGGGATGACGGTTGCCGGGAGCTTGAACAACTCGAAGCGACCAAACAGTTGGTCGCACAACCAGCCATGGCCGTAAACTGATAAGTTATTGGCCAACCCTGGGAGCAGCCTCATCCTGTCCGCAGCGTCACCATAAAGCCATGCGGGTCTATCCCTTTCCTGCAGCAGTGAGATGTGGGGGAGAAGAAAGTCTGCCCCCACATGTTCAATGGTAAACCCGGCAGTCCTCAAATGGGCGATCCTATTAATTGCCGGGCGCAGCCTATCCTCGGTGAGGCCTTTAGCGCTCCAATCCTTGTCGCGCTCGACACATTCCTTCTGTGCTTCGTAGAACTCGGGGGCTTCCTTATCTTGTATCCAGCACCAATCCCCTCTCCATTCGTCCCACCTCTCGTGCTAGTACCCAAGGAGGTAATCCCAGATCTTCCTCCCCACGCGCGGCATCCAACTAATGATTCCGGAGCGGTTCACTTTGCTCTCCACCCGCAGAACGAAGTAATGCCGGAACAGATCCACATTGGGCCAAACTTCGACGAAGTTCTCACACAAATGCGCGAAGATGGCCATGGTCACCATTGCATTTGGTGTGAAATCGAAGAGGTGGAATCCATAGATATTCATGATTGCCTCAACGAACTCAGAGAAAGGGGGACAAAGGTCGCAGATCAAGTAAGGAAAGAAGAGTCGATCAGAATCCAATAGATCTTCCTTCCCCGCTGCATAAACTATGGGCGCTCCATGCCATTTTTCGACGGGCCTCCTCCACAGATACACGTACCTCGCTTGAAGGATTGGGCCGCTCAAGTTCGACGGGATGAATACGACATCTTCACTCCGCTTCTTGTGCAGCTCCGCCCCCCTCTTGCTTCCCTTGGCGGCAGCCTCCTTTGTCGCGGCCGTCAGCTTTCTCTTCTCCATGGGTTTCTTCACCATTCCTGCGGTAGCGACGCGGAAGGGAGAGGGATTCGATGGGAAGGGCGGCGGCAGAAGGGAGAGCGAGAGGAGGAATTGTCGCTTGGCTTGTAGAGGAAGAAGATGGGAGAGCGGGGCAAGAGATAGGTGAATCATGCCGCTCTGATTTTCACTGCTCCTAAGGGGCAAAAGCGGAACGGGGGCGCGATGCTTCAGAAAGTTACCATTTTACCTTAACTGCAATAGTCCCATGACCCCACGACGTGTAGTAATTGCGCAAAGTGGACGTTGGATTAACTAGTCGCCATGGCAAACCGGCATGCGCAGCCCTCTCCTGCCACGTGTCTGCGCACTATTTGGGCGCCTAACCCAACGTGCCACACGACACGTGTGGCTCAGGCCCGGGGGCTTATGTCGGGGAGAACAGACAGATGTATATGTTTTCTCCTGACTCGTGCACGGACAAGCCAAGACCCAGCCAAGATGCACAAGAGATTCGAAGGACCAACATGCAGATCAGAGGGACCAAGAACAAGCTAGAGAAGCAAGATATCGTCAAGAGAAAGACCTTCCTTGCAGGGTAGGCGAGCCCGGCAAGAGGCGAGGCCACCCCCGGCAGGGCCTGCCGGGACTCACGGGGGCAAAACCACCTCACCAACCACTCCACCACAACCCACGTCGTCAATCAGTGCAGTGTCAAGCCGCAGAGTGACTGAGTGGCAGCCATTCGCCACAGGGCAGACTCTGCCGACATGAAAAACCACAGACGACACATGTCCTGTGACGTGTCAAGCGAGTAGGCGCGGAGCTGGCAAGATAGCCCGGCAAGCCTTGACGGAAAACTGACGATGTGACATTGAGCGGTGCATTTAATGCGCCATGTCAGCCCGCGGAGTTAGGTATGATAGCACTATTCCTATCTTATCAGTGCGTAATGACTACTTTTCCCTTGTGGTAACCCCTTGATCTATAAAAGGAGGCCTGTGGCAACCATAGAAAGGGTTAGAAGGTTGGATAACTCACACCCCCATACGCGCATAGTCGTCATCGCCCTAAGGCAACCCTTGCCGGGCAAGTGTACTACGCTCCACCACCACCTTTGCACCATCAATCCACCAAAGCAGGAATAGGGTTTTACGCCTCACGGCGGCCCGAACCTGGGTAAAACTGCCCACGTGTTCTCTATCATGATGTCCCACGCTTGTCTGCTCTTTGTGCAACGCGACGTCCCCCTGCGGAACCAGCAAGGGGCCTCCTGGTCCATAGGTGGACGTGGTTTCCTGCGACACTGATCTATACGCGGCAAGGGAAACGGGTCCTTTAGGCAAGCCTTGTTGAGATCTGTGAAATCGATGCAAAGCCTCCACTTCCCATTAGCCTTCCGGACTACCATTGGACTTGCCAACCACGTGGGATGCAACACTCCTCTGACCAAACCAGCTTCCTCAAGTTTCTTGATCTCTCCTGCAATGAACTGCTGCCTCTCCCAGACCTGCTTCCAGGCTTTCTGCTTAACAGGTCGGGCATGTGGGCCGACAGCATGGTGGTGCTCGATTACCTCCTTGGTAACACCAGGGATATCAAATGGTTGCCAGGTGTCGGATCTGGGGTTCCGGAAAAACCCTTAAGGTTCGAACTCTGGGGTGCGCGCGAAGTTCTTTCCCTCCTACCGATCCACGCCCTAGCTCGCTAAGATCTCGTGGACAAACTCGACGGACTTGCAACACAGAAAGACACGAGATTTATACTGGTTCGGGCCACCATTGTGGTGTAATACCCTACTCTAGTGTGTGGTGCTGGATTGCCTCTTGGGCTGATGAAGAACAGTACAAGGGGAAGAACAGCCTCCTGAGGTTGAGGTGTTCTTGTGCTCTGCGGACTTGTGTGGATGAGATGGCTCTGAATGAGTTCAACCTGCCTCTACTGTGGTGGCTTGCTCTACTTATATAGGCCCTGGTCCTCTCCCCAAATATTGAGCAGGAAGGGAGCCAACAACGGCGGACAAATTTGTAAGGGGACAGCTAGTACAAGCTATCCTGACAAAAGTGGTCTTCGCCTGCAAAAGGCTCTGGTGATGAAGCCGTCTTGGGCTCCATGGCGACCTCCGTCTTGCCGTCCTGCTAGTCTTGGTCTCGTTGCACCAATATGGTAACCTTTGTCTGACGCCTCGGTACTCCGCGCCTGCGCTTTCCTCCTTAGCACCAAAGAGGAAACAAGGACGCTGCGCGCGCTGGCGCCCGCCTGGTGCCCGCCTGGTGTTGATCGTCATGGCTCACGTCACGAGAGCCTCGCGAGGTTCGCCCTGCCTTCATATGTCTGTTCCTCGCGAGGCAGCCTGGTGAGGCCGCTCCTGAGGAGGTCCTGCGTCATCCGCCTTATGAGGCTTGGCCCCTCACGATGGTCTTGAATGCCTTGTTGATGAAGTTGGGCCGTAGAGGCCTGCTAGCAAAGCCACGCTGTGGGCCGCAGGCAGGAAAGTCTAGGACCCCCGTTCCCAGAACGCCGACAGTAGCCCCCGGGCCCAAGGTGCGCTCGGGCTTGGCTTCGCGGCGAAGCCAAGGGCCAAGCACGTAGCGTCGCGGGCCCCAAAAGCCTGCGGCCTCGGTCGACGCATGGCAGTTGATTGGACGTGGGCGTCTCCACTTCCCCACGCTGCCTCGGCAACTGCCCGACTTGACAAGTCCCTGCGACATGCAAGAAAAACCATCATTACCTGTGATCGTGGGAGGCACCGGTTGGTCTTCTTCCGCTATAAATGGGGAGGGGGGTGGAGCCCCTGTCGCCCATCTCTTCCTTGGTCGCTTTCTTCTTCCTCCTTGCTCCACCGCTAGTAGTAATGGCACCGCCGAAGAGGTTCTCCGCCGCGGAGAAGGGCAAAGCCCCTCGGGAGGGACCCGGCTCCCCGACGCCCAAGCGAGGACGTGGCCGTCCCCGGAAGCATGTCGCGACCCCCGCCGTGGCCCCCGGCTCTCGGGGCAGCGCCGTAGTGCGCGGCAGGGGTCGCTCCAGTCGCGGCAGTCCTGTCGACGAGAGGAGACGTGCCGTGTTTGCACGACCTCCCAGGCTGCGGTTCCATGCATCAGAGGTGCTGCCGGAGTTCGTTGTCCGGTCAGAGGGTCCGGCCGGCAGCTGGCTCCAACTTCCCTGCTTCTTTGCCAACGAGCTGCCGGTCTCCGGTCCAGGAGGGCTCTGGCTGCAGGCAGAAGGCAGCAGCAGCCGGGCTTCTTGGGTCGCAGTCGAGGTCTCCGTCGCGGGCAACATAGCTCTGGCCCGCGGTTGGCAGACGTTCGCCCTCACGCTCGGCCTGGCCAGGTTGTGCACACTCCACTTCAAGTTCGACGGCGACGCGACCCTCTTCGTGAGGGTGTTCGGGGAAGAAGGTCGCCGCACCGGATGCTGCCCCGAGGTGAACGACCGCGATGAGGTGCTCGGCCTTGGAGATGGTCGGGACGAGGAGGAGGACGAGCCCGCCGGCCGTGCCTCGTCTGGCTATGGTGGCTCCTCCCTTGGCGACAGTTCCAGCAGCGGCGGCCTTGATCAGCCGCCACGCTGCCACGCCCGCTTCGAAGGTGGTAGCGGGTCATACCGCCGCCGCGCATCGGTGAAGCGCGAGGAGGGGTCTGACTAGACCCGGGACATCGTCAAGGCCTTGCCACCGTCGGCTGCCGTAGGGGCGATCACCGCTTTTGTTATGTTCCCCTTTTCCTTCCTTCATCAAAACGGAACCATCATGGGCCCGGAGGGGCGTGTATCGAACCATAACTTATTAATCATTATGATACGCTTGTTGTTCTAGTGCTGTGTGGCTATTTTGCGCAAAGATAACTTAGCCTGGTGCATTCGGGGCGCTTCCCTCCTTACGAGGCGTTTATTTCCTCGTTTCCTTGTGGTTTGGGATTGCTCAGGAACTGCAAAAAAATTGTTAGGGAGTTTGCCAGGAGACTTGTCGTTCACCCAAGCCTTGACCCGACGTTTTGTATCGCGGTACCCATGGGGCACGGATTAGGAGAGATGCGCCAGCTTTCAGGCTCGAACGAGGGTGGCTCGCGAGAACGAGAAGGCGGAGAGAAGAAAAATGCTGGCGGGGGTGCCTGGCTAGCCCCCCTCGCGAGGTATGCGAGAGAGAAAACACGAGCGAACTAGAGCCAGAAAATGCGGTAAGAGGCAAGGGAATCGAATCATCAAGGAACACCAAAAGCAAAATTCGATTAAGGAAAAGTGAGCCAACTACAGAAAGCAAATGAAAAGCCGCGTCTGGCACCTAATCTAGTCTTCAAGTCTTCTCACCAGCGCGGAGCTAAGTGCTGCCACAAGGCATGGGAGGGAGCCCCAGGGCCTGAGGCCGGCGCTCCTGAGACTCCGGGGCGTGTACAGCCCCACTCATTATTACGTGAGAATTTCACGGGCGGAGATTCTTCACAGGCTCCTGGCCTTCTGCACAGGCTCTGGGCCTTTCGTCATAGGCTCTGGGCCTTGCTTCATGGGTAGAACTTCCGGAGGTGCTGGATGTTCCAGGCGTTCTGGATAGGTATCCCGTCCTGTGTCTCCAGGCGCGCAGCGCCAGGCCTGGAGACATGGACGACCCTAAACGGGCCCTCCCACATGGGCGAAAGCTTGTGCAGCCCTTCCCTGGAGAGGACCCACCTCAGCACGAGGTCGCCCACCTCGAGCATCCTGGAGCGGATGCTGCGGCAGTGATATCGCCGCAGCGCTTGTTGGTACCTTGCCGCCCTCAGTGCAGCTTCGCGATGACGCTCCTCCCCCAGCACGAGGTCCATCCCCCGTGTGGCGTCCTGCTATGTTTCATCGAATGCCAGGACCCATGCAGAGCGATGCTTAACCTCGTGAGGAAGGACTGCTTCAGCTCCGTAGAGAAGAAAGAATGGGGTCTCGCCTGTTGGCTTGGTGGCGGTGGTGCGGATTGACCACAGCACGGACTGGAGCTTGTCGTGCCAGCCCCTGCCACAGGCCTCGAGCTTCTTCTTGATGGTCCTGGTCTTGAGGCCCCTCAGGACCTCCGCGTTGGCGCGTTCGGCCTGACCATTGCTCCTGGAGTGCGCCACCGAAGCGTAGCAGATCTGTGTTCCAAGGTTAGCACAGTAGGTTTTGAAGAGGTTAATAGTGAACTGCGAGCCGTTATCTATGATGGTGCAGTTGGGGACCCCGAAGCAGCTCACGAGGCCCTTGATGAACTTGACAGCAGAGCCAGCTGGGATGGTACGGACGGCTTCCACTTCCGCCCACTTGGTGAACTTGTCGATGGCAACGTAGAGGTAGCGGTAGCCCCCAGGCGCTCGATGGAACGGGCCCAGGATGTCCAGCCCCCAGACCGCGAATGGCCATGTGAGCGGAATGGTTTGGAGGCCCTGAGCCGGCTAATGAATTTGCTTGGCGTGTAACTGGAAAGCTTCACCGGACTTCCCCAGCTCAGTCGCGTCGTTGAGCGCAGTTGGCCAGTAGAACCCACTACGGAACACCTTGCCAACGACGGTCCTTGATGACGAGTGGTGCCCGCAGTCTCCACCGTGCATGTCAGTTAGCGGCTCCTTCCCCTGGTCCCTAGAAATGCAGTGCAGGGAGACGCCGTTTGGCCGCTTCCTGTAAAACTCACCATCTTGGATGCAGTACGCCGTGGCTTGCTGAACCACACGCTCTGCATCCTCCTCGTTCTCTGGCAGCGCCCCTTGCATCAGATATTCCTTGAATTCCTTGGTCCAGCACCCCTCCTGAGGCTCGAGCGCCAGGAGCAGGCGAGCACCTGAGGTCGGGCCACAGGCTGGGGCTCCTGAGGCAGGAGGCTGCGGGAGCTCCTCCCGAGGCTGAGCCGTGCTTGACAATGGTGGTGTCGCCGATGGCTTGAAGAGCCGTTCCTCAAAGACACCGGGCTCTTGTGGCTGCCGCTTGGATGCTCTCCTGGTGATGTTGTCGGCTTCCTTGTTGGTGCCCCGGGGCACATGCTGCAGCTCCAGGCCCAGGAACTGCTTCTCCATCTTGCGCACCTCCACGAGGTATGCCTCCATATGCTCGTCCTTTGCCTCGTATACTTTGTTGGAGAAGTTAACGAGGAGCTGCGAGTCGCCTCTAACGGTAAGGCGCTTCACTCGCAGAGCTATTGCGGCCTTCAGGCCAGCTATGAGGCCTTCGTATTCCGTGATGTTGTTGGAAACCTTCTCGCCCTGCTGAAAGCAGAGCTGCACGGTGTAGTAGAGCTTATCCTGAGTGGGCAAGATGAGTACTGCTCCAGCCCCTGCGCCCTGGTGCACGAAGGCGCCATCGAAGTACATGACCCAACCGTCTGGTGCTTCACTTCCTAGCGAGGTGGACCGGTATTCACCTACCCCAAGTGTCGGGACATCCGTCCATTCCGCCACAAAATCAGTGAGCGCGGCTCCCTTGATGACCCTGGTAGTGCTGAAATCTAACTGGAATGCTTGCAGCTCGATGTTCCACTCGGCGACCCTTCCAGCAGAGTTGGGGCTCCTGAGCACCCTCTCCAACGGGTAGGCTGAGATGACCTTGATGGGGTGGCCCTAGAAGTAGTGCCGCAGCTTGCGCGAGGCCACCAAGAGTGTGAGCAGGAGCTTCTAAGGCATGGGATATCGTGCCCTTGCGTCCCGCAACACCGTGCTGACAAAGTACACCAGTTGCTCGACAAGGGCTGGCGCGTTGGTGAGGCTTGTGTCTTGCGGGGGCCCGGACGTCTCCTGAGGTGGTGGAACTCCTGGTGCCTGGTCGCTTGCGGGGGTCTTTGTGACGTTGTCCTACCAAGCTTGGTCTTCTGTTGACGCCACTGCGGCTCCTACAGCGCCCTCCTGATCTTGTGTCATTTCAGCCGCAGCGCGGTGCAGCGCGCCCTTGGCTTGGTGCTCCTCCTGAACCGCCACCAATGCTGCGATGGCGGAGTACGGGGTAGCGGCGAGGTAGAGCACCAGGGGCTCGAGAGGCTGAGGCGCCACCATCACCGGTGGGCTAGTTAGGTATCTCTTGAGGTCTTGGAAGGCTTGGTCGGCCTCCGGGGTCCACTCAAACGTGCCTTTCTTCGTCATCAGCTTGAAGAAGGGCAAGGCGCGTTCTCCTAGCTTGGAGATGAAGCGTCCCAACGCAGTCACCCAACCGGCCAGCTTCTGCATTTCTCTTAGGGTCTACGGTGGGCTCATGTCCTCAATGGCTTTGATCTTCTCCGGGTTCGCCTCGATCCCTCTGTGGGACACGAGGAATCCCAGCAACTTGCCGGGAAGGGACACCGAACACACACTTCTCCGGGTTAAGCCGCAAGTGCACCTGGCGCAGGCTCTCGAAGGTCTCTTCCATGTCTTGGATCAGGGTCCTCGCCTCTCGAGATTTCACCACGATGTCGTCGACGTAGGCCTCTGTGTTTCTTCCGAGCTGTCGCCCTAAGGCGATGTGCATCAGTCGCTCAAAGGTGGCGCCCGCGTTGCGCAATCCAAAGGGCATGCAGGTGTAACAGTACACCCCACACGGGGTCAAGAAGGCTGTCTTCTCCACATCTTCTACCACCATCTTGATCTGGTGATATAGTGAGAATGCATCCAGGAAGCACAGCAGGTCACACTTGGCGGTGGAGTCGACGATCTGGTCGATGCGTGGGAGTGGGAACGGATCTTGGGGTCATGCTTTGTTAAGGTTGGTGAAATCGACACACATCCGTTCCTTCCCGCCTTTCTTCGGCACTACGATGGGGTTCGCCAGCCACTCGGGATACCGAACCTTGCGAATGGCACCCGCTGCCTCCAGCTTGCGGGTCTCTCGGACGATAAAGGCCTGCTTCTCTGTGGACTGCCGTCTCGCCCGCTACTTCATGGGGCGTACATTGGGGCATACCCTTAAATGATGCTGAATCATTTCTCACGGGACTCCCACCAGCTGATTGGGCTCCCACGCGAATATATCCTTGTTCGCGCGCAAGAACTTCACCAATGCTTCCTCTTGACCTTGGTCGAGGCTGGCACCTATGGTGAAGGTGGCTCCTGAGGACACGTCCTCGTTGACCAGCACCTACTTGGTTTCTGCCTTGTCTTGGGTGAACAGCAGCTTCTTCTTGGTAGGTGCGGCCTCCTTGGCCTCGGGGATACCGGCGCCGGCGGGCTGTGCCGCCGCTGTGGTCTTGAAGGCCAGCTTGAGTGCCGTCACGGCCTCCTTGGTGTCCCCCTTGATGGTGAGGACACCTTTGCTTCTAGGCATCTTCATGAGGTTATAGGCCGGATGAGTCGCCGCCATGAACTGGGCCAGAGCTAGGTACCTGAGGATGGCGTTGTACGGGAGGCCGATGCGGGCGATGACGAAGTCGACCAGCTCGGTTCGGTAGTTGTCGTGCGTGCCAAAGGTGACGGGGAGGCGGATCTGTCCCAGAGAGTGGGCCGCACTGCCACCAACTCTTGAGAAAGGCTTGCTGAGCGTGAGCCGCTCGAGCGCCACGTGAAGGAGGCTGTAGGCTTCCACAGAGAGCAAGTTGAGGCCGGCACCGCCGTCGATGAGGGTCTTGGTGACGGCCACGTGGCAGATGGTGGGCGTGCAGAGCATCGGAAGCATGCCCGTGCCGGCGGTGGAGTCGGGGTGGTCTTCCGAGCTGAAGGTGAGGTCAGCCTCCGGCGCAGCCCAGCCCGGCGGAGCCCCCGGGCATTTGGAAGCGGCACCAATCTGGCGGAGGAACGGCTTGACGTGGCGATCTGAAGGCGGTGCTTGAGAGCCGCCCAGCAGGGCCGCGACTGCATGGTGCGCCGGTACCGCATAGCGAGCAGTGAAGAGGTCGCGGAGTTCCCCCCAGGACACCGTCGTGGATCTAGGGAGGTTGAGCAGCCAGGCGCGTGGCTCGCCGGCGAGGGCCATGGGGAGCCAGTTGGCCATTACCTTGTCATTGCCCCCGGCCTCGAGGACGGCCTCCTCGTATGCCAATAGCAGAACTGACGGGGCCGCCGCACCGTCGTAGCGCGGCGGCATCTCCGGCTTGAAATTGGTTGGCCACCGCACCCGCCGCAGGGCCAGCGCCAGGGCTCGGAGCCCCCTGGCCTCGTCGTCGATGCCGGCCGTCGGAGGCGATGACGGGGCGCCTGCCATGCGGGCGGAGCGCATATCGACGGAAGGGAAGCTACGACGCACCCCTACCTGGCGCGCCAAATGTCGGATCTGGGGTTCCGGCAAAACCATTAAGGTTTGAACTCTGGGGTGCGCGCGAAGTTCTTTCCCTCCTACCGATCCACGCCCTAGCTCGCTAATATCTCGCGGACGAACTCGACGGACTCGCAACACAGAAAGACACGAGATTTATACTGGTTCGGGCCACCGTTGTGGTGTAATACCCTACTCCAGTGTGTGGTGGTGGATTGCCTCTTGGGCTGATGAAGAATAGTACAAGGGGAAGAACAGCCTCCTGAGGTTGAGGTGTTCTTGTGCTCTGTGGACATGTGTGGATGAGATGGCTCTGAATGAGTACAACCTGCCTCTACTCTGGTGGCTAGCTCTACTTATATAGGCCCTGGTCCTCTCCCCAAATATTCAGTGGGAAGGGAGCCAACAACGGCGGGCAAATTTGAAAGTGGACAGCTAGTACAAGCTATCCTGACAAAAGTGGTCTTCGCCTGCAAAAGGCTCTGGTGATGACGCCGTCTTGGGCTCCATGGTGACCTCCATCTTGCCATCCTGCTAGTCTTGGTCTCGTTGCACCGATATTGGTAACCTTTGCTTGACGCCTCGGTACTCCGCGCATGCGCTTGCCTCCTTAGCACCAAAGAGGAAACGAGGACGCTGCGCGCGCTGGCGCCCGCTTGTTGTTGATCGTCATGGCTCACGTCACGAGAGCCTCGCGAGGTTCGCCCTGCCTTGATATCTCCGCTCCTCCCGAGGCAGCCTGGTGAGGCCGCTCCTGAGGAGGTCCTGTGTCGTGCGCCTTGCGAGGGTCTTGAATGCCTTGTTGATGAAGGTGGGTCGTACAGGCCTGCTAGCAAAGCCACAGCGTGGGCCGCAGGGAGGCATGTCTGGGGACCCCTGAGGGAGTCCTGGATTAGGGGGTCCTCAGACAGCCGGACT
Organism: Triticum aestivum; assembly: GCF_018294505.1. Classification (NCBI taxonomy): domain Eukaryota; kingdom Viridiplantae; phylum Streptophyta; class Magnoliopsida; order Poales; family Poaceae; genus Triticum; species Triticum aestivum. The sequence goes on along the minus strand of NC_057802.1, from coordinate 211,509,334 downwards.
ATATCCTTTGGCCGGACTGTTGGACTATGAAGATACAAGATTGAAGACTTCGTCTCGTGTCCGGGTGGGACTCTCCTTTGCGTGGAAGGCAAGCTTGGCAATTCGGATATCTAGATCTCCTCCTTTGTTACCGACTCTGTGTAACCCTAGCCCCCTCCGGTGTCTATATAAACCGGAGGGTTTAGTCCGTAGGACTACAACAATCATAGCATAGGCTAGCTTCTAGGGTTTAGCCTCTATGATCTCGTGGTAGATCAACTCTTGTAATACTCATATCATCAAGATCAATCAAGCAGGAAGTAGGGTATTACCTCCATCGAGAGGGCCCGAACCTGGGTAAACATCATGTCGCCCGCCTCCTGTTACCATCCGCCTTAGACGCACAGTTCGGGACCCCCTACCCGGGATCCGCCAGTTTTGACACCGACATTGGTGCTTTCATTGAGAGTTCCACTGTGTCGTCGCGATAAAGGCTTGATGGCTCCTTCGATCATCGACAACGATGCGATCCGGGGCGAGGTTTTCCTCCCCGGACAGATCTTCGTATTCGGCGGCTTCGTACTGCGGGCCAACTCGCTTGGCCATCTGGAGCAGATCAAAGCTACGCCCCTGGCCATCAGGTCAGGTTTGGAAACTTGAACTATACTGCCGACATCCGTGGAGACTTGATCTTCGACGGATTCAAGCCCATGTAAGGTGCGCCGCACAGTCACAACGAGCATGACTTAGCTCTGCCGTCGGACAGTGTTCGGGAGATCACACCTGCAACTACTCCAGCCCCCAATCCGGAACAGATTGCGCCGTCCGAGGATGGGTGGATGGACCCCGCCCCAAAGGCCGCGTACTCAGCGGCGATAGAGCCGAATGCTGACTTCAGTTCCTATGAGACCCGTGTTGCCGGACATTTGGATTCGTCCCCGGCCACGGGCTCCGAGCCGCCTGCGTCCGTGCCTATCGAATCCGATTGGGCACCGATTATGGAGTTTTCCTCCACGGATATCTTTCAGCACTCACCACTGGGCGATGTGCTAAACTCATTGAGGTCTCTCTCCTCGTCAGGAGACCCTTGGACGAACTATGTCCGGCTAGAGCGGGATGCGGACGACGAAGAAATTTGCTCCCCACCCACCACCCACTTAGTAGCCACTGTCGACGACTTAACCGACATGCTCGATTTCGACTCCAAAGATATCGACGGTAGGGACGACGATGCAGGAGAAGAACAGGAACCACCGCCCGCAGGGCGCTGGACAGCCACTTCATCGCACGATATATATATTGTGGATACACCCAAAGATAACAATGACGAGGAACAAAAGGATGCAGCGAGGGATAGTTCCCTCGAGAAGCAACCAAAGCGACGGCGTAGGCGCCGCTCCAAATCCTGCCTCGGCAAAAACAGCGATAACAGCGCAAGAAAAAATAATACCCCGGTCGACTCCAGAGGAAACAACGACCACACGGACCCAGCGACAGAGCAGGATGAGCCAGCGGATGGCGAACATAGTACGGAGCCGCTGTCCGATCATAGCGACGCCGAGGATAAAGCTCATCAACCTCTCTCCGGAGAGGAAAACAGTCCAGACGACGATGCACACATCATCCCGGAAAAGGCACTTGGAACAAGAGAACCTCCATAGAAGGCTTATTTCCACTGCGAGGACTCTGAAGAAGCAGAAGCAAAGGCTCAAGGCCGCGCAGAATACGCTCAACAGTAGATGGAACAAAGTGCTCGACGCTGAAGAAAAGTATGGTGGCAGTCGCCACACAAAGAGCTATCCAAAGCGCAAGCTGTTGCCTGAATTCGATGATGAGGCCTTAGAGCCTACACAGCCAAAAAATAAAATGGCCGACCGGTCGGATCGACCACCTCGTGGCCGCGATAGGGCGGCTAACGAGGCCGCACATAAGTCGGCACACGATTCACGTGAGGACTTGCATCAAAAAGCTGGCATGACCAAATCCATCTACGGATCTAGGAAGCGCGCTCCAGCGCAGAATCAAAACCGAACACTACAACCGTCAGAACGCCATGACACATCCAAATATAGGGGTGCCGCGCAGCCCCTATGCTTCACCGATGAGGTGCTGGATCACGAATTTCCAGAGGGATTCAAACCCGTGAACATAGAGGCGTACGATGGAACGACAGACCCTGGGGTCTGGATTGAGGACTTCATCGTCCATATCCATATGGCTCTCGGAGACAATCTCCACGCCATCAAATACTTGCCCCTCAAGTTGAAAGGACCAGCTCGGCACTGGCTGAAGAGCCTCCCCGAAAATTCAATTGGAAGTTGGGAGGAGCTTGAGGATGCTTTTAGGGCTAACTTTCAAGGGACCTATGTCCGACCTCCGGATGCAGACGATTTAAGTCATATAATTCAATAGCCCGGAGAGTCAGCTCGAAAGCTTTGGAACAAATTTCTCACTAAGAAGAATCAAATCGTCGACTGCCCGGACGCCGAAGCCTTAGCAGCTTTCAAACACAGCGTCCGAGATGAATGGCTCGCCAGACACCTCGGCCAAGAAAAGCCGAGGACAATGGCAGCCCTAACAAGCCTTATGACCCGCTTTTGCGCGGGCGAAGATAGCTGGCTGGCCCGTAGTAGCACCAGCGACCCAGGCACATCTGAACTCAGGGATGGCAATGGAAAACCACGACGCAGTAAAAGCAAGCATCGAAATAAAAAAGACAGCCCAGACAACACGACGGTAAACGCCGGATTTAGGGGCTCTCGACCCGGTCAACGGAAAAAGCCTTTCAAAGGAACAGAGATGGACCGTCCAGCCTAAACAAGATTCTAGACAAATTATGTGAGATTCATGGCACCTCCGATAAACCTGCAAATCACACCCACAGAGAATGCTAGGTCTTCAAGCAGGCCAGCATGCTAAACGCCGAACACAAGGGGACGGAGACACCAAGTGAAGACGAGGATGAGCCTCGCCAGCAAAACACTGGGGGATAGAAAAAATTCCCACCAGAGGTCAAAACAGTAAACATGATTCACATAACAAAAAGGAGGAGTAAACACACACACTCCGGGACATATGCACCGTAGACCCCGTCACCCCTAAGTTCAACCCTTGGTCGGCCTGCCCGATCACTTTTGATCGCAGGGATCACCCGACTAGTATCCGGCACGGAGGATTGGCTGCCTTGGTGCTAGACCCAATAATCGACGGATACCATCTCACCCAAGTGCTCATGGACAGCGGCAGTAGTCTTAGTCTGATATATCAGGACATAGTCCGCAAAATGGGGATAGACCCGACAAGAATCAGCCAAAGCAATACTACCTTTAAAGGAGTAATACCAGGCCCAGAGGCCCGCTGTACGGGCTCTCTAGTACTAGAGGTTGTATTCGGTTCTCCCGACAACTTCCGAAGCGAAAAGTTAACCTTCGACATCTCTCCATTCCGAAGCTGCTATCAAGCACTACTCGGAAGAACATCCTTAGCTCGTTTTAATGCAGTACCGCATTATGCTTCTCTTAAGCTTAAGATGACTGGTCCACGTGGCATCATCATAGTTAGCGGAAACACTGAGCGTTCCTTACGTGCGGAAGAACGTGTGGCGGCTTTAGCAGCCGCCACTAAACAGCCTCCCCAACCAGAATAAATGATCAGTCGTCAAGACCGCGGACACGGCTAGACGAGTCCGGCGCACCACTAGCTGTAACAGCTTAGATAAACCTGAGATTGGTTTGATGGATACACCCCCATGGGTGGTACCAGGGGCTTCCCGCATGTAAAAAGGACTACAGTTTGGCTTGACCTCATTTAGATTGAATTTTAATGAGAATAATTAGTTTTTCGCACGAAGACTTTCATCTAAGTTTTTCTCTTTTACAGATGACAATCTTGCTACACCCTTCCAGGATACGGCACAACGGAGACACATGCGCAGACGTGCAGCAGGGCCACACTCAAAGGTTTCTTTTTAGACTAAGATCCTGTGTAAACCTTTCTTACTGTCTCTTGTTGCTTGACACCCCCCGGATACCTAACACAACCGTGAGGGATGCTGGCGTTGTTGGCATTTCGCCACGTCACACTAATGCACGTACCTGGAAATTTAGGGTCCATTATCAAGGGCGTTACTCAGCCCGGTACATGTTGTAAAGACCGAACACCTTAGGGAGTGCTCGGCGTCGCGAGTTTGGCCTTATATGCACCAGCTTCGAATCATGTCTTTGGTCAAATGTTGGGTTTGCCCGGCTCCCGCGTTTTGCTACCTTACGTTCCGCTCTATCGGCTAAGGTGGCACCGGGTGAACTACTGCGATTATGCCCTGGTTCATCCGGATGAGCACCTCAGTAGAGAAAGCCAAAAACTGACTGTCATGATAAAGCGCAAGACTGGTCAACCACTCGATGACTTAGCAGAATCTTCGGGATTCCTCCGCATTAACGAAGGGCCGGTTTTCCCGGTCATGTATATAGGTGCCCCTTACTCGGATGAGCGCGGAAGTACCAGGGGCTATATAGTAGCTCCACTTTCAAACTCCTATGGTTAAGTGAAAGTGTTAAAGCAATATAGTCCGATGGCCTCGTTCGCCGCGCTACCACATCCTTAATGGACCAAGACATTGGATCAAGTCTGAACACGCGCTTTTGCGAACACCCCCGCATTATATGCGTGGGGGCTGAAGCCGACGACTGCAAACTTTCAGGTTATATATATATATATATACATAAACAGCCGCACAGGAGGCATCATAATACTTTCAGGCAAAAGTATAAACACAGCCTTTATAATTCAAATAGCACTGTTTTTACAATCGGGATACATGTCACTCGAACATGACACTCTTCGAGCACTGAGCCTCTATTAAACGAGCACCTTCTAGGACTTCTTCAAAATAGTGATCGGTCGAAACCTGGCCTACGGCCGGATTCTGGGTTGCAATAGCGGTGGCCTCCATCTCTAACCAGTATGTCTTGACATGGGCAAGAGCCATCCGCGCACCCTCTATGCACGCCGACCTCTTTACAGCGTGGATATGCGGCACAGCACCAAGGAATCGTTGCACTAGACCAAAATAACTATTCAGCCTTGGTCCTTCCGGCCATAGATGATCCACGACAGACCTCATGGCAAGTCCGGACAACCTATGGAGCTCGGCCCGCTCGGCCATTTGCTCATTTAACAGCAGCGGACGCGCTGGAGCATTGAACTGCGACCAGAACAACTTTTCCACTTCGTGATCTTTTTGATCTTTGAAAACTTGGTCGCATCAGCAGCACTCACTTCCAAATCCAAGTACGCGTCCGCAGAACTCCATAATTGATCAAGAAGGGCATACTTAGGATCTCCGAACTTCGTCCGCAACAGAAAGGGCTTCCCAGCCGTGATATCTCCGGCTTGACGTAGCTCCTCCTTCGCCGCTCTGATTTTAGAGCGGATTTCCTTGGCTGCTACCATGGCTTTCTCAAGCTCCGCCATCTTCATTTGACTTTCCCTTTCAAGAAGCTCATAACGGTCAGCGGCATCTTTTAACTCAACAACCATCTTTGCTATTTTCTCTTTGCTCTGGCAATGTGTAGCCTGTTGGGCTCTTAACTCTTCGACCGCCTTTAGGGCGGCCGCATCACTCCTCCTGGCTTCTTCCTTGGCTCGGGCAAGTTCTGCCCGAAGGGTCTCCACGGCCGCAGCTCCATCTGCAGTCACAGCATATTATAGATACTAGCATCATGCTCCTCTTAATATATGTTGATCACCGGAGAATACATACCCTGTGCCTCGTCAAGCCGCCTGTTTACAAGCACGATGTCGGCATCCGCCGCATCAAGCTGCCGCTTCAGTTCAGCAAACTCACCAGTCCAGCTAGCCACCGGACCCTCAGCCGCCTGCACATGAAAGCGGCATGATCATTACCTGGGACTATGATCCTCTGTTTGCCACCTTTTTCGACAGCAACCAGAGTCTCAGGAGGTACTATCTGCATAGGGCACACCTAGCGTGTGCGGTACCATAAAAAATATACATATTACTTTGCGTACCTCAAAGCCTCTCAGTAGGCTCATAAAATCTTCAAGCAACCCGCTTTTGGCGGATGAAATCCTCTCAACCACCGTACCCATTAATGTACGATGCACTTCTGAGATAGCCGCTTGCTCCAGAAGATTCATCAGTGCGTCTGATCGCGCACCGGACAGCTCCAGACTCTTTCTGTTGCTCCCCTTAGGAGCCGAATACTCCGGACTTCGGGAGGCCAAAGGGTCACCTTCTGGCCTTGGTGGATCAGGAGAAATCCTTCGTGATGACACCTCTGGGTCGTCCGCCTCATGAGGCGGGGAGGCTTGGGGAGGCGTTTCGCTCTCCATCATCTCCGGAAGAAGATCCCCCGAAGACGTACTTTGTCGAGAAGGGCTACGATCCGAACTACAAGACATACGTCTCGGTTATTGTCCTCGGAAATAAAGTAGGATATATTTACTATAAAGTACTTTTGTTTACTTATAGGTCGGTGGAGGGCTGGTCCCCTTGCGGGCACTGTGCGGTAAGGATGCCCTCCGGGGTAGGGCCCCCTGACAAAGGTTTCTTCCCTCGTTTGGAGACCATTGTTGGACTTGAGGGCCAAAGGGAAGTAGTTGACCAACTCCTTCTCATCTCTTCCCCCGATAGCCTGAACAGCGATGGTGTAGATGCTCAGGAACTCTGCCGGGTTCAGCCTCCCATTTTACTTCTCGGGTATCTCTGGCATGAACGTGCGAACGGACGGTCAATGGACTTGCGGCAGCTCATGAGTAAAGGCAGGGCAGCCAACCTCGAAAGGAAGGCAGCCGCCAATACTGAGCGCGGGTTCATCGGCGTAGGGGCCGTCGTACCCGTCGGTCCGGCGAAGGTCGTCGCAGCGTTGCTGGACAATGACGCGTGTGTCTCCTCTCCGCCTATCCTCCGGGGCTCGTCGTTGTCCTGGACGTGCTTGAGGGTCAGAAGAGGCCACCAAGAGATCGTCGGGGTCTTGATTCTGTTGCGCTCCCGCTGGCTGCCGTGGCGGGGACAACACCGTGGGGATGGTGTCGGGACCCCAATCCTAAGTCACACCGATCTAGCATGTAACACATCATATCACTTTGTGGCCTCACACACGGTATCCCCATGGGTGCCACCTTACCTGGCCCGGGACCGTTTGCGCCTTTTGGCTCACGTATACGTAGTGTCACTAGCATCCATATGACAGAGAACCCGGGCCGACATGACTAGTCATAAACCCAAGGTGGCACAAACTTACAGGGACAAGCATACATGACCCAGCAACGAACGTGTCGATCATCAACGTATGAACCCAAGTCGTAGCAAGCTACAAGGACTTAAAGGAACAATGCGTGACATTTTCCTGAAGGGACAGACACAGGAACGAAGAAGGACACATGTCGGCCAGCCTAAGTGTTCCGGAGCAGTAGCAAGCTACCATGGCTAAGTGGAAGCACTAGGAGATATTTCCCCACAAGAGAGGCGACCAAGAATAAACATCGAGATTGTCGGATCCCACACATACCAAGCATTTCAAAATCATACACACAATATGCCCCATATGTGCAAATACAACATGGCATCACAACAAAACTCTATGACTCAAAGTATTTATTCAGAAGGCTCCGAAGAGTCATACATAGTAAGAATTACAATCATGCATAGGTCACATGACCCAACAATCAGAGCATACAAGCAACGGAAGCATATCATGTCTGAGTACAGACAACTACAAATGAAAAAGGCTGAAAAGTCTGGCTAACTACAAGACCCTCCCAAGGGTACAAGATCGTAGCTGAGGTAACAAGCAAAACGTCGAAGTCCACGCGGAACTACTAGTGAGACTGAAATTTCCTCTGCAAAACATAAATTAAGAAAACATGAGTACAACTGTACCCAACAAGACTTACATCAGAACTAACTACATATGCATCAGTATCAACAAAGGGGGTGGTGGAGTTGTTGGAAATATGCCCTAGAGGCAATAATAAAATGGTTATTATTATATTTCCTTGTTCATGATAATTGTCTACTGTTCATGCCATAATTGTGTTATCCGAAAATTGTAATACGTGTGTGAATACATAGACCCCAACATGTCCCTAGTGAGCCTCTAGTTGACTAGGTCGTTGATCAACAGATAGTCATGGTTTCCTGACTATGGACATTGGATGTCATTGATAACAGGATCACATCATTAGGAGAATGATGTGATGGACAAGACCCAATCCTAAGCATAGCACAAGATCGTGTAGTTCGTTTGCTAGAGCTTTTCCAAATGTCAAGTATCATTTCCTTAGACCATGAGATTGTGCAACTCCCGGATACCATAGGAGTGCTTTGGGTGTGCCAAACGTCACAACATAACTGGGTGGCTATAAAGGTGCACTACGGGTATCTCCGAAAGTGTCTGTTGGGTTGGCACGAATCGAGACTGAGATTTGTCACTCCGTATGACAGAGAGGTATCTCTGGGCCCACTCGGTAATGCATCATCATAATGAGCTCAATGTGACCAAGTGTTTGGTCATGGGATCATGCATTACGGTACGAGTAAAGTGACTTCCCGCTAACGAGATTGAACAAGGTATTGGGATACCGACGATCGAATCTCGGGCAAGTAACGTATCGATTGAGAAAGGGAATTGTATACGGGATTGATTGAATCCTCGACATCGTGGTTCATCCGATGAGATCATCGTGGAACATGTGGGAGCCAACATGGGTATCCAGATCCCGCTGTTGGTTATTGACCGGAGAGTCGTCTCGGTCATGTCTGCATGTCTCCCGAACCCGTAGGGTCTACACACTTAAGGTTTGGTGACGCTAGAGTTGTAGAGATATTAGTATGCGGTTAACCGAAAGTTGTTCGGAGTCCCGGATGAGATCCCGGACATCACGAGGAGTTCCGGAATGGTTCGGAGGTAAAGATTTATATATGGGAAGTCCTATTTTGGCCTCCGGAAAATGTTCGGGATTTTTCGGTATTGTACCGGGAAGGTTCTAGAAGGTTCCGAAGTGGGGCCCACCTGCATGGGGGGACCCACATGAACGTGGGTAGTGGGGGCAAGGCCCCACACCCCTGGTCAAGGCGCACCAAGATCCCACCTTAGAAGGAATAAGATCATATCCCGAAGGGATAAGATCAAGATCCCTAAAAAAGGGGGATAACAATCGGTGGGGAAGGGAAATGATGGGATTTCTTTCCCCCACCTTTGCCAACGCCCCAATGGACTTGGAGGGCAAGAAACCAGCCCCCTCCACCCCTATATATAGTGGGGAGGCACATGGGAGCAGCACCCCAAGCCCCTGGCGCCTCCCTCTCCCTCCCGTGACACCTCTCCCTCTCGCTGAGCTTGGCGAAGCCCTGCTAAGATCCCCGCTGCTTCCACCACCACGCCGTCGTGCTGCAGGATCTCCATCAATTTCTCCCTCCCCTTGCTGGATCAAGAAGGAGGAGACGTCTTCCCCAACCGTACGTGTGTTGAACGCGGAGGTGCCGTCCGTTCGGCGCTCGCTCATCGGTGATTTGGATCATGACGAGTACGACTCCATCAACCCAGTTCACTTGAATGCTTCTGCTCGCGATCTACAAGGGTATGTAGATGCACTCTTTTCCCTCTCGTTGCTAGAAGACTCCATAGATTGTTCTTGGTGATGTGTAGAAATTTTTTAATTTCTGCAACGATCTTCAACAGTGGCATCATGAGCTAGGTCTATGCGTAGTTTCTATGCACGAGTAGAACACAAACTTGTTGTGGGCGTAGATGTTGTCAATTTTCTTGCCAGTACTAGTCTTATCTTGTTTCGGCGGCATCGTGGGATGAAGCGGCCCGGACCGACCTTACACGTACGCTTACGTGAGACAGGTTCCACCGACTGACATGCACTAGTTGCATAAGGTGGCTAGCGGGTGTCTGTCTCTCCCACTTTAGTCGGATCGGATTCGATGAAAAGGGTCCTTATGAAGGGTAAATAGAAGTTGGCATATCACGTTGTGGTTTTACGTAGGTAAGAAACGTTCTTGCTAGAAACCTATAGAAGCCACGTAAAAACATGCAACAACAATTAGAGGACGTCTAACTTGTTTTTGCAGCATATGCCTTGTGATGTGATATGGCCAAAAGGATGTGATGAATGAAATATATGTGATGTATGAGATTGATCATGTTCTTGTAATAGGAATCACGACTTACATGTCGATGAGTATGACAACCGGCAGGAGCTATAGGAGTTGTCTTTATTTTTTGTATGACTTGCGTGTCATTGAATAACGCCATGTAAATTACTTTACTTTATTGCTAAACACGTTAGCCATAGAAGTAGATGTAATCGTTGGCGTGACAACTTCATGAAGACACGATGATGGAGATCATGATGATGGAGATCATGGTGTCATGCCAGTGACGAAGATGATCATGGCGCCCCGAAGATGGAGATCAAAGGAGCAATATGATACTGGCCATATCATGTCACAATTTGATTGCATGTGATGTTTATCATGTTTTACATCTTATTTGCTTAGAACGACGGTAGCTTAAATAAGATGATCCCTCACAATAATTTCAAGAAAGTGTTCCCCCCTAACTGTGCACCGTTGCGAAGGTTCGTTGTTTCGAAGCACCACGTGATGATCGGGTGTGATAGATTCTAACATTCGAATACAACGGGTGTAAGCCAGATTTACACACGCAATACACTTAGGTTGACTTGACGAGCCTAGCATGTACAAACATGGCCTCGGAACACGGAAGAACGAAAGGTCGAGCATGAGTCGTATAGAAGATACGATCAACATGAAGATCTTCACCGATGTTGACTAGCCCGTCTCACGTGATGATTGGACACGTCCTAGTTGACTCGGATCATGTTTCACTTAGATGACTAGATGGATGTCTATCTGAGTGGGAGTTCATTGAATAATTTAATTAGATGAACTTAATTACCATGAACTTAGTCTAAAATCTTTACAATATGTCTTGTAGATCAAATGGCCCACGCTAATGTTGCCCTCAACTTCAACGCGTTCCTAGAGAAAACCAAGCTGAAAGATGATGGCAGCAACTATACGGACTGGGTCCGGAACCTGAGGATCATCCTCATAGCCGCCAAGAAAGATTATGTCCTAGAAGCACCGCTAGGTGACGCACCCATCCCAGAGAACCAAGATGTTATGAACGCTTGGCAGCAGCGTGCTGATGATTACTCCTCGTTCAGTGCGGCATGCTTTACAGCTTACAACCGGGGCTCCAAAAGCGTTTTGAGCAACACAGAGCATATGAGATGTTCGAAGAGCTGAAAATGGTTTTCCAAGCTCATGCCCGGGTCGAGAGATATGAAGTCTCCGACAAGTTCTTCAGTTGTAAGATGGAGGAAAATAGTTCTGTCAGTGAGCACATACTCAAAATGTCTGGGTTACACAACCGCTTGACTCTGCTGGGTGTTAATCTCCCAGATGACGCGGTCATTGACAGAATCCTTCAGTCGCTTCCACTGAGCTACAAGAGCTTTGTGATGAACTTCAATATGCAGGGGATGGAAAAGACCATTCCAGAGGTATATTCAATGCTGAAATCAGCGGAGGTGGAGATCAAAAAGGAACATCAAGTGTTGATGGTGAATAAAACCACTAAGTTCAAGAAAGGCAAGGGTAAGAAGAACTTCAAGAAGGACGGCAAGGGAGTTGCCGCGCCCGGTAAGCCAGTTGCCAGGAAGAAGCCAAAGAATGGACCCAAGCCTGAGACTGAGTGCTTTTATTGCAAGGGAAGTGGTCACTGGAAGCGGAACTGCCCCAAGTACTTGGCGGACAAGAAGGCCGGCAACACCAAAGGTATATGTGATATACATGTTATTGATGTGTACCTTACCAGCACTCGTAGTAGCTCCTGGTTATTTGATACCGGTGCAGTTGCTCATATTTGTAACTCAAAGCAGGAGCTGCGGAATAAACAAAGATTGGCAAAGGACGAGGTGACGATGCGCGTCGGGAATGGTTCCAAGGTCGATGTGATCGCCGTCGGCACGCTACCTCTACATTTACCTACGGCATTAGTTTTAAACCTCAATAATTGTTATTTAGTGCCAGCTTTGAGCATGAACATTGTATCAGGATCTCGTTTAATTCGAGATGGCTACTCATTTAAATCCGAGAATAATGGTTTTTCTATTTATATGAGAGATATGTTTTATGGTCATGCCCCGCTGGTTAATGGTTTATTCTTAATGAATCTCAAACATAGTGTTACACATATTCATAGTGTGAATACCAAAAGATGTAAGGTTGATAATGATAGTCCCACATACTTGTGGCACTGCCGTCTTGGTCACATTGGTGTCAAACGCATGAAGAAGCTCCATGCAGATGGACTTTTGGAGTCTCTTGATTACGAATCATTTGACACGTGTGAACCATGCCTCATGGGTAAGATGACCAAGACTCCATTCTCCGGAACAATGGAGCGAGCAACCAACTTATTGGAAATCATACATACTGATGTGTGCGGTCCAATGAGTGTTGAGGCTCGTGGTGGCTATCGTTATGTTCTCACTCTCACTGATAAATTGAGTAGATATGGGTATGTCTACCTAATGAAACACAAGTCTGAGACCTTTGAAAAGTTCAAGGAATTTTAGAGTGAGGTTGAGAATCAACGTGACAGAAAAATAAAGTTCTTACGATCAGATCGTGGAGGGGAATATTTGAGTCACGAATTTGGCACACACTTAAGGAAATGTGGAATAGTTTCACAACTCACGCCGCCTGGAACACCTCAGCGAAATGGTGTGTCCGAACGTCGTAATCGCACTCTATTGGATATCGTGCGATCTATGATGTCTCTTACCGATCTACCGCTCTCATTTTGGGGCTATGCTTTAGAGACTGCCGCATTCACTTTAAATTGGGCTCCGTCGAAATCCGTTGAGACGACACCGTATGAATTATGGTTTGGGAAGAAACCTAATCTATCGTTTCTAAAAGTTTGGGGATGCGATGCTTATGTCAAGAAACTTCAACCTGAAAAGCTCGAACCCAAGTCGGAAAAATGCGTCTTCATAGGATACCCTAAGGAAACCATTGGGTATACCTTCTACCTCAGATCCGAAGGCAAGATCTTTGTTGCCAAGAACGGGTCCTTTCTGGAGAAAGAGTTTCTCTCCAAAGAAGTAAGTGGGAGGAAAGTGGAACTTGATGAAGTACTACCTCTTGAACCGGAAAGTAGCGCAGCTCAGGAAGATGTTCCTGTGGTGCCTGCACCGACTAGAGAGGAAGTTAATGATGATGATGATCAAGGTACTTCGGATCAAGCTCCTACTGAACTTTGTAGGTCCAGAAGGCCACGTTCCGCGCCAGAGTGGTACGGCAACCCTGTCTTGGAAATCATGTTGTTAGACAACGGTGAACCTTCGAACTATGAAGAAGCAATGGCGGGCCCAGATTCCGACAAATGGCTTGAAGCCATGCAATCCGAGATAGGATCCATGTATGAAAACAAAGTGTGGACTTTGACAGACTTGCCCGATGATCGGCGAGCGATAGAAAACAAATGGATCTTTAAGAAGAAGACATACGCGGATGGTAATGTTACCATCTATAAAGCTCGACTTGTCGCTAAGGGTTATCGACAAGTTCAAGGGGTTGACTACGATGAGACTTTCTCACCCGTAGCAAAGCTGAAGTCCGTCCGAATCATGTTAGCAATTTCCGCATACTATGATTATGAGATATGGCAAATGGACGTCAAAATGGCATTCCTTAACGGCTTTCTTAAGGAAGAATTGTATATGATGCAGCCGGAAGGTTTTGTCGATCCTAAGAATGCTAACAAGGTATGCAAGCTCTAGCGCTCCATCTATGGGCTGGTGCAAGCATCTCGGAGTTGGAACATTCGATTTGATGAGATGATCAAAGCGTTTCGGTTTACACAGACTTATGGAGAAGCCTGTGTTTACAAGAAAGTGAGTGGGAGCTCTGTAGCATTTCTCATAATATATGTGGATGACATACTGTTGATGGGTAATGATATAGAATTCTTGGGAAGCATAAAGGCCTACTTGAACAAGTGTTTTTCAATGGAGGACCTTGGAGAAGCTGCTTATATATTAGGCATCAAGATCTATAGAGATAGATCAAGACGCCTCATTGGTCTTTCACAAAGTACGTACCTTGACAAGATATTGAAGAAGTTCAATATGGATCAGTCCAAGAAGGGGTTCTTGCCTGTATTGCAAGGTGTGCAATTGAGCACGTCTCAATGCCCGACCACGGCAGAAGATAGAGAAAAGATGAGTGTCGTCCCCTATGCCTCGGCCATAGGGTCTATTATGTATGCCATGCTGTGTAACAGACCTGATGTAAACCTTGCCGTAAGTTTGGTAGGAAGGTGCCAAAGTAATCCCGGCATGGAACACTGGACAGCGGTCAAGAATATCCTGAAGTACCTGAAGAGGACTAAGGATATGTTTCTCGTTTATGGAGGTGACGAAGAGCTCGTCGTAAAGGGTTACGTCGATGCTAGTTTCGACACAGATCTGGATGACTCTAAGTCACAAACCAGATACGTGTATATTTTGAATGGTGGGGCAGTAAGCTGGTGCAGTTGCAAGCAAAGCGTTGTGGCGGGATCTACATGTGAAGCGGAATACATGGCGGCCTCAGAGGCAGCACAAGAAGCAATCTGGGTGAAGGAGTTCATTACCGACCTAGGAGTTATTCCCAATGCGTCGGGCCCGATGACTCTCTTCTGTGATAACACTGGAGCTATTGCCCTTGCCAAGGAGCCCAGGTTTCACAGGAAGACCAAGCATATCAAGCGTCGCTTCAACTCCATTCGTGAAAATGTTCAAAATGGAGACATAGATATTTGTAAAGTACATACGGACCTGAATGTAGCAGATCCGTTGACTAAACCTCTCCCTAGAGCAAAACATGGTCAACACCAGAACTCTATGGGTGTTCGATTCATCACAATGTAACTAGATTATTGACTCTAGTGCAAGTGGGAGACTGTTGGAAGTATGCCCTACAAGCAATAATAAAATGGTTATTATTATATTTCCTTGTTCATGATAATTGTCTATTGTTCATGCTATAATTGTGTTATCCGGAAATCGTAATACATGTGTAAATACATAGACCACAACATGTCCCTAGTGAGCCTCTAGTTGACTAGCTCGTTGATCAACAGATAGTCATGGTTTCCTGACTATGGACATTGGATGTCATTGATAACAGGATCACATCATTAGGAGAATGATTTGATGGACAAGACCCAATCCTAAGCATAGCACAAGATCATGTAGTTCGTTTGCTAGAGCTTTTCCAAATGTCAAGTATCATTTCCTTAGACCATGAGATTGTGCAACTCCCGGATACCATAGGAGTGCTTTGGGTGTGCCAAACATCACAATGTAACTAGGTGGCTATAAAGGTGCACTACGGGTATCTCCGAAAGTGTCTGTTGGGTTGGCACGAATCGAGACTGGGATTTGTCACTCCGTATGACGGAGAGGGATCTCTGGGCCCACTCGGTAATGCATCATCATAATGAGCTCAATGTGACCAAGTGTTTGGTCACGGGATCATGCATTACGGTACGAGTAAAGTGACTTCCCGGTAACGAGATTGAACAAGGTATTGGGATACCGACGATCGAATCTCGGGCAAGTAACGTACCGATTGACAAAGGGAATTGTATACGGGATTGATTGAATCCTCGACATCGTGGTTCATCCGAGGAGATCATCGTGGAACATGTGGGAGCCAACATGGGTATCCAGATCCCGCTGTTCGTTATTGACCGGAGAGTCGTGTCGGTCATGTCTGCATGTCTCCCGAACCCGTAGGGTCTACACACTTAAGGTTCGGTGACGCTAGAGTTGTAGAGATATTAGTATGCGGTTAACCGAAAGTTGTTCGGAGTCCCGGATGAGATCCCGGATGTCACGAGGAGTTCCGGAATCGTCCGGAGGTAAAGATTATATGGGAAGTCCTATTTTGGCCATCGGAAAATGTACGGGATTTTTCGGTATTCTACCAGGAAGGTTCTAGAAGGTTCCGAAGTGGGGCCCACCTGCATGGGGGGACCCACATGAACGTGGGTAGTGGGGGCAAGGCCCCACACCCCTGGTCAAGGCGCACCAAGATCCCACATTAGAAGGAATAAGATCATATCCCGAAGGAATAAGATCAAGATCCCTCAAAAATGGGGATACAATCGGTGGGGAAGGGAAATGATGGGATTTCTTTCCCCCACCTTTGCCAACGCCCCAATGGACTTGGAGGGCAAGAAACCAGCCCCCTCCACCCCTATATATAGGGGGAGGCACATGGGAGCAGCACCCCAAGCCCCTGGCGCCTCCCTCTCCCTCCCGTGACACCTCTCCCTCTCGCTGAGCTTGGCGAAGCCCTGCCGAGATCCCCGCTGCTTCCACCACCACGCCGTCGTGCTGCTGGATCTCCATCAACCTCTCCCTCCCCTTGCTGGATCAAGAAGGAGGAGACGTCTTCCCCAACCGTACGTGTGTTGAACGCGGAGGTGCCGTCCGTTCGGCGCTCGGTCATCGGTGATTTGGATCACGACGAGTATGACTCCATCAACCCCGTTCACTTGAACGCTTCCGCTCGCGAGCTACAAGGGTATGTAGATGCACTCTTCTCCCTCTCATTGCTAGAATACTCCATAGATTGTTCTTGGTGATGCGTAGAAATTTTTTAATTTCTGCAACGATCTCCAACAGGAGTTTAACTGCAGCAAGCCAGCTTTGACTCAGTGGCTACCCTGTACTACGACTGCAAGTAACTCTTTGAGGTGGCGCACACGAGTCCAATATTCACCATATCAATATATCACTATGGATCTGCTCCCGTCTCCCTATGAGAAGTCCATCCATAGCACTCATGCTTATTTTGCGCATTTTAGAGTATCTACTTTCACTTGTCTAGGAACAATGTAAGCAACCCAGTAGTTCATTACCGCAGACGCGGCTATTCGAATAGATCATGTTAACCCTGCAGGGGTGTACTTCTTCACACACGCTCTCACCACTTATCACTGTTTACATGACATGTACTCGACAACCTTCAAGCGGAAGCCCAGTGAGGGTGTCGGCCACGACCTGACTAACCACACAAGTCTCTAGTCTAGGTTTATCGCCTATTCGGGTTCCATCCGCAAGGATATCCGGCCGGGGTTTCACTCACGGCCCCAAACAATGAGAGCAGGGTTCCCGAGGCACCAAATGGGTGTCTCGGTACACCATGCCTCGTTTCTACATCATAGCCCGCCCCTAGGGTCAGTGCTACGCACGGCCCCAACACATATCCTACTAACACCAGAAACTGGTTGCAACTCCTGGACAGAGATCAAGGCGATTAATAAGTCGAGAGGGGCACTTAAGCATTCCAATGCGTGGTAGTAACTGTCTTGGATCACAAACACAGAACTCAGTTCCTGAGGACGGTTTCAATGAGGCAACCCACCATGTACTCCTACATGGCCTCTCATCGCTACCTTTACCAAATTGTGTTCACACTCTTAACTCTCAACAGTAGGACATGTTCACACCATTCCAATCCATCCCAGATGAATCAGACCTGACACAACTCTAAGCATAGCAGGCATAACAAGCAAGCATGAATGAGTAGGCACATCATGGCTCAAACAACTCATACTCATGCTAGTAGGTTTTAACTATTTACTGTGGCAAAGACAGGTCATGCAGAGGAAAGGGGTTCAACTACCGCAACATGTAACAGTTGAATCGTTGTTGTCCTAATGTAGTAAAAGAGAGTAGGAGCGAGAGAGTGGGATTGTATCGGAGTGATCTGTTTTTTCTTGTCAATGCAATGCAACCATATTCGAATAGATCATATTAACCCTGCAGGGGTGTACTTCGTCACACACGCTCTCACCACTTACCGCCATTTACACAGCATGTACTCGACAACCTTCAAGCGGAAGCCCAGCGAGGGTGTCGGCCACAACCTACCTAAACGCTCAAGTCTCTAGTCCAGGTTTATCGCCTATTCAGGTTCCATCCGCAGGGAGTCCGGCCAAGGTTTCCACATATGGCCCCGAACGATGTGTGCAGGGTTCCCGAGACACCAAACGGGCACCCGGTACACCGTGCCACGTGCCTACCGCATCACAGCCCACCCCTCGGGTCAGCGCTGTCCACGGCCTCCAGCTTACTACAAACACCAGAAACTACTTGCAACTCCTGGACAGAGGACAAGGGTGATTAAGAAGCCGAGAGGGTCCATTGGTTTCGGGCCCAATGCGTGGTAGTAACTGTATCATGGATCACAAACACAGAACTCAGTTCCTGAGGACGGCTTCAATGAGACAACCCACCATGTACTCCTACATGGCCTCTCACCGCTACCTTTACCAAATCGTGTTCACACACTTAGCTCTCAACAATAGGACATGTTCACACCATTCCAATCCATCCCAGATGAATTAGACCTGACACAACTCTAAGCATAGCAGGCATAACAAGCAAGCATGAATGTGTAGGCACATCGTGGCTGAAACAACTCCTACTCATGCTAGTGGGTTTCAACTATTTACTGTGGCAAAGACAGGTCATGTGGAGGAAAGGGGTTCAACTACCGCAGCATGTAACAGTTGAATCATAGTTGTCCTAATGTAATAAAAGAGAGTAGGAGCGAGAGAGTGGGATTGTATCGGAGTGATCAAGGGGTTTTTGCATGCCTGGCACATCTGGAGATAGTAAAACTCTTCATCGGTGTCATCGAACTCATCGTCGGAACTACGTCCACTGAAACGGGACAGATACCGGCAAACAGAGAAAGAACATAATCAATGCAATGCAACAATATGATGCATGAATGTGACATGGCAATATGCTGTGATTTGAGCTAATGCAAATTTCTACCATATTAGTCGAAGTTCATTTGAATCAAGGATTCAAATTCAAACTTTAAAGGAAGCATTTGAAATGCCCTTTATTAGATTTGACCTGATTAGTTGGTAAAAGTTGATCAAACATGCATGGAAACAGTACCATTGAATAGATTGGATTTTTTGATCATTTTTCATATATAAATTATTTCATTTGGAGTTACGGTTGAATTTCTATGAATTTTAGAAGTTTTGGATACTTCTAAAAAAAATCATTTCTGATTTATTTTAAATTCCAGAAACGAAATACTACGTCAGCATGATGTCTGAGCGACGTCAGTCGGTCAACGGGCCGGTCCAGGTCAAACCTGGCCAGTGGGACCCATATGTCATTGACCCAGCTAATTAACATAATTAATTAGCCTTAAGTTAAACCTAACTAAAATGTCAGTGGTTCGGGGCCCACATGTCAGTGAAACAGTGGCGAATTAAGTTTAGAAAATCAACTAAACTAAATTTAATAGGGGGCTGGCCCCACCTGTCATTGACCCAGGGAGGTCACACTTGGTCAACCCGGGTCAAAGTCGGCGGAGTTGACCCGTGGCTCGTCGCCGGCGAAGCCAGAGACGGCGGAGGCGCTCGGAAAATGTCCTTCGGTGACCAAATGAGCGACATAGGGGCTCTACACAATGCTGGGACTCGCGCGCATCCAACACGGCTAGCGGCAGCTGCTGGGGTGGACCGAGCTCGCCGGAAACGAGCTCATGGTGGCGCCGGAGTTCGGGTGACGGTGGTTTTGCTATTGCAGCATGCTAGCGGGCGAATGGATGCACTAGCGAGGCGCTACGAGGTGCGGTGAGTACGTTGGGCACCGGCGCGTGACCAAATGGTCACCGTAGCTACGCCGATAGCGAGCTTGGGCGGCGGCGTGCTATGTTTGTCAATGGGACGGCGGCAATGGTGAGCAAAAGGCCACAGGGTTAGGGGGGTTCGACGCAGGATCTCACAGCGAGTCGGACGAGGTAGAAAGCATGCCCGGGGAGGCAGAGACGGTGACGAGATGGTGATGGCGATCTCGATGGCCAAGGATGGAAGGCGAGGTCGTGGCGGTCACATCAGCGCGTCCGAGTGCTCGTCACTCATCTGGATCGATGTAGAGGACGTCGGTGGAGCTTTCAGACCCGGTGGGGAGGCGAGGGGAGCATGGTGGGCGCGGCTATGGCGATGGCGAGCTCAAGCACACGTCGGCCATGGCGTCAGGGGGGGAAAGGAGAGAGCAGGGGAGGGAATGAGAGGGTCAGCTCCATCGGCACGGCACCGAGGAGAAGATCTGCGGCGTCATGTTGTCCCGGGGACGCAGGCATGCAGCTCACATGGCACGCTGTGCGTGCGCGCGCGTCGGGCACACGCTCGGCGTCCGACTGGCGCTGGGTTGAAGACGACTGGAAAGTCGCCAGGTGGGCTGGGCCTCTTCTACTAGGTAAGGCCCAGGTGAGGTTTCTCTCCTCTCTCCCTTTTCTTTCTTTTAGTTCTCTTTTCTATTTCTCTGTATTTGTTTTGATTTGATATAAAGCATCAAATCATTTTAGAACTTTCTGTAAAAATATTTATGTTAGCTCAGAAAACTAGTCCAAGGACATATGCAAACTTACAAAAATATTGAAACTTTATTTCTTATATAACAGAAATAAATCCAGCTCAAATATGTTATTGATTTAATTCAAAGGCCCAAACTAAATATCTCTGCGACTCCAAAAATATTGGTTTGAATTTTACCTCTTGCCAATATTTTTATATCTCAACAGGAGCATTTTCTTGGGATTATTTGAAGAAATCTTTAATGTTGATCATTTTTAGAAATGATTTCTGAGGCTTTCCACTTTCCCCAATTCAAATTTAAGTGGAATTTATACATGATGCATGGATGCCACTCGCTGATGCAACTAATTACAAAGCAGAATTCTAGGGCTGCGACAACTCACCCCCACTAAACAAGAATCTCGTCCTGAGATTCAAGACATGAGGTAAGAAGACAGAGGGGACACAATGCTAACACAATCTTCACGATCCAGATTGCACTTCATAAGAACGTTGATTCATTGCATTATATTGGTCTTGATGTCTTTGCTTTCGGGATCTTCATCCAACACGATGACGACAGAAAGAAACTCTACAGGAATCGATCTCCTTGAAGATCGAGCACTCAATATCAACTCATGGTGTGAGATGAAAGAACGTCTCTTGAGCTGAGACACAAGACACACATCAGGGGTGAAAGGAAACAGATGGCGATTGATCAATTTGGTAGGCAACAATTCCACGCTTAAGAAGATGGTGGACGGGGTCAAGTAGCGAGTAGTTAATTGCCATGATTCCATAACGGGGCACCTCAGGGAAGGTGACTCGTAGAGTTATTCCCTTACGTGGCAAAAATAATTACTTTGAATATAGAGATCACTGAAACTCTCTATACTAGCCTAAGGCAATTCACCAACAATCGTTTGGCGGAGTTCGAAAGAGTGGCATACTCAGACTAGAATGGATGATGTGGACTACCTTGTTGCAGACAACGCAATGAGTGATTTTTGCTTATCATTGGAGATGGATGGGACCCATGGTAAGCCCACTTTTGAAGATGATCCTGAATAACAATTACTGAAAAGGCAGACGATAGTAAAATGGCACAATGGCGGGTGCAAGCTGGGAACAAAATGCAAATGCTGGGAATGTTCCAACCATCATATCTGCCTGAGATTCAGATCTGGTTGGTAACGGGATATTTCAGACATCATGTTTGGAAAAGAAAGTTTGCAACACAAACCGACGAGATGACGCTACAAGATTCCCGGGAGATGAACTACGATAGCAAGCTCCAAAACATGAGCTGGCTATACTACACACATGTGAACGTGCTGTCCCAGACAGGCATGACCACATGGTAGTCTTACAACAAAGCACCACCGAGTTCGGGTTGGGAACCATCATTGCGGATAATGAAGTCCTGACATAAGTCATATGATTAGCTCTTATGAAGGAACTTCTCCTTGAACAAATCAATCAGTGGCCTGGTGTGCTAGGGAATACATATGGAATGGATATGATCAGTCTATCAAACCACAGAATACTTCGCACATGCATGACTGACTTGGGATGATTCTAGAGGAGGCAAAAATAAACTTTCTCGAATTCACGGCGGCAACTTGCATCAAATGCACATGAATTAGAGGAAGTCACTTCTTTCATCAAACATAAACTTCATGAGCTAGCATGAAGAAAATGCTTTCAACAGTTTCCAACACTAACTTAGATGTTCAACATGAATCATGGACAAGATGAAAATGTTTTTAATGGGCTCAACAACAATCCATCTAGGCTTCCATATAGATGGAATTCCACAATCAAGTGAACACGGTGATAGCATTGGTCAGGCCAAAAGATGTAATGGTGTATGCTCGAGGGATCAACCATGAGTAAGACAACATTATGAACATCGTTGGTTCTGACTTGACTTGACGATAGCCCATGCTCAAGTCAGAGTTTGGACAGGACAATAGATCCAACAATTGCTCATGGAGATCAATCGATGAAGATATCATCTTTCTTCAACACACATATACCAGGAGATATCCCTTTGGAATGAACTAAGTCGGATAAATCTTGTATCTTCCAACTCTCCAAGTTGTTGTTTAGCTTAACCAACTAGCCTAGGGGTATCCAGCACCAATTCTTAGAGAAGGGGTGGTTTAGAGGAAAACCAACTTGATCACGGGCTCAGCCTAACGGTTAGGGGACAACCTGATGATACTTCCAGGAAGATATCCGGAAAATCACGAACCATCGATATGCTGCTAAGCTCGAAAACTATCTTGCTTTTGAGACAAGTTGACGTGATCAAATAAGCAATGGATTGACACGATCCTAACTCCTTGATCGAAGAGTGCGCCAGGGAAAATGGACTATGTAGCACAATCTATCTTAGAATGATGATCCATTAACCAACATGCTATGAACGAAATTATCGTCCATTAACTACGAATCAACGGGGTTGCTAGGAGTATTGATTTCACACATCACGATTCATCTATTGGCATCCCGGTTACAATAACACGGGGACCAACCAATGAATAGTTATGGCGAGAAGTATCACTACGGAAAGAATTCATCAAAGGTTGTGCAATTCCTATGACATTCTCGACATAAAGTGGGTAATACTCAAAGGTAGAACACACTAGAAGCTAGATTTCATGCTTAATCTGCGGAATACAACTTCTTTGACCCAATCCTGGATATGGATGAGGTACTGGAGTTTGTTTCTCCTAGTCATTCTGGAATAGAATGGCTTCACGAACCACAAGAATATTAGACTTTCAAGAACGAATGCATTGATATACCCTCGACTATCAAATGATAGCTCGGAATACAACTAAAGAGAACAACTCAAAGGAGCATATGATTTTCTGAGTTGTGGACGCATAGATTAGTATGTCGAACAAGTTCAATATATTTCTTCTGGATAACCCATGTAGAAGAGGAAGGACTGGCAAATTCACAATTTTTGAATGGAGAACTCATCAAGACCACTCTTGTTGTGATCTTTTGGTTTAAAAGGACTTCTGCCGAGGATGGTTCATGGTATTTGGAAAAATGATAAACCATGGACCTCAAAGACTATCACAAAGGTTACTTATATCCTAAAGGAACGAGCAACACTCTCAACATGAATGAGTAGGGTGAATCTTGGCCTCAAGGAGCCAGAAATAGAATGCCAACTAACTAAATGGCATCACGGGATGGTTTCGAGAGTGACGGCCAGAATCATCACATTGGGAACACAAAACATGGCTAGATTACTAGGTGATTCTCTAAGACACATAGGATCATAATAATAGCTTCAACATATATGTCAAGGCAATGAAGTACCTCAACTCAGCAATTGGTGTGGTTAATCTGGCCTAAAAGGACATCGGGGACAGGAGGAAAAGATTTGCAAATTTATCAAATTATTTAGAAGCCTGGGATGACTCGGATAGCATAACGGCTATAAATGCGCAAAAAGATTTGAGAAATCCTGCAAAATGGTGGCATAACCACTTAACATCACAATATCAAGGTTCTGAGATCAACTTTCAACACACAGAAGTAGTAGGAAGTGAACTAGGGCTTGAAACCATCAATCATATAAGTCTACGGATTAGTAACATGTAATCCTGATAGAAAGATGAGAAGCCTAGTTCTTAATCCCCGTAGAAAAGAAGAGGTTGACTCAGATCAGAAGGGCATAAGGTAAAGGAGTAAAAAGAGCCTTACGTCCCCTTCCACAATCAATTCCCTTATATAACTAAAGCATTTCTAGACTCAACTTCGACCAGTTTGGCTTGGTAATCCTATAGGCACTCAGGCTCTGATACCAAAGCTCTCAGGACCACGATCCTAAGTCACACTTATCTAGCATGTAAGACATCATATCACTTTGTAGCCTCACGCACGGTATCCCCACGGGTGGCACCTTACCTGGCCCGGGACCGTTTGCGCCTTTTGGCTCACGTATATGATAGTGTCTCTAGCATCCATATGATAGAGAACCCGGGCCGACATGACTATTCGTAAACCCAAGGTGGAACAAACTTACAGGGACATGCATACATGACCCGGCAACGAACGTGTCGATCATCAACATATGAACCCAAGTCGTAGCAAGCTACAAGGACTTAAAGGAACAATGCGTGACATTTCCCCGAAGGGACACACACAGGAATGAACAAGGACACATGCCGGGCAGCCTAAGTGTTCCGGAGCAGTAGCAAGCTACCATGACTCAGTGGAAGCACTAGGAGACATTTCCCCATAAGAGAGGCTACCAAGAATAACAACTAGATTGTCGGATCCCACACATACCAAGCATTTCAAAATCATACACACAATTTGCTCGATATGTGCAAATACAACATGGCATCGCAACAAAACTCTATGACTCAAAGTATTACAATCATGCATGAGTGACATGACCCAACATACAGAGCATACAAGCAGCGGAAGCATAACATAAGGCTGAGAAGGCTGAGAAGTCTGGCTAACTACAAGACCATCCCAAGGGTACAAGATCATAGCTGAGGTAACAAGCTAAATGTCAGAGTCCACGTGGAACTACTAGTGAGACTGAAGTCTCCTCTGCAAAACATAAATTAAGCAAACATGAGTAAAAATGTACCCAGGAAGACTTACATTAGAACTAACTACATATGCATCATTATCAACAAAGGGGGTGGTGGAGTTTAACTACAGCAAGCCTGCTTTGACTCAGCGGCTATCCTGTACTACGACTCGAAGTAACACTTTGAGGTGGCGCACACGAGTCCACATATTCACCATATCAATACACCACTATGGATCCGCTCCCGTCTCCCTACGAGAAGGCACTCCATAGTACTCACGCTTATCTTGCGCATTTTAGAGTATCCACTTTCACTTGTCTATGAACAATGTAAGTAACCCACTAGTCCATTACCACGGACGCGGCTATTCGAATAGATCATGTTAACCCTACAGGGGTGTATTTCTTCACTCACGCTCTCACCACTTATCGTTGTTTACACAACATTTACTCGGCAACCTTCAAGCGGAAGCCCAGCGAGGGTGTCGTCGACGACCTGACTAACCACACAAGTCTCTAGTCTAGGTTTATCGCCTATTCGGGTTCCATCCGTGAGGAGATCCGGTTGGGGTTTCACTCACGGCCCCAAACGATGAGAGCAGGGTTCCCGAGGCACCAAACGGGCGTCTCGGTACACCATGACTCGTGTCTGCATCATAGCCCACCCCTAGGGTCAGCGCTACGCATGGCCCCAACACATATCCTACTAACACCAGAAACTGGTTGCAACTCCTGGACAGAGATCAAGGCGATTAATAAGTCGAGAGGGGCACTTAAGCATTCCAATGCGTGGTAGTAACTGTCTTGGATCACAAACACAGAACTCAGTTCCTGAGGACGGTTTCAATGAGGCAACCCACCATGTACTCCTACATGGCCTCTCATCGCTACCTTTACCAAATTGTGTTCACACTCTTAACTCTCAACAGTAGGACAAGTTCACACCATTCCAATCCATCCCAGATGAATCAGACCTGACACAACTCTAAGCATAGCAGGCATAACAAGGAAGCATGAATGAGTAGGCACATCATGGCTCAAAAAACTCATACTCATGCTAGTAGGTTTTAACTATTTACTGTGGCAAAGACAGGTCATGCAGAGGAAAGGGGTTCAACTACCGCAACATGTAACAGTTGAATCATTGTTGTCCTAATGTAGTAAAAGAGAGTAGGAGCGAGAGAGTGGGATTGTATCGGAGTGATCTGTTTTTTCTTGTCAATGCAATGCAACCATATGATGCATGAATGTGACATGGCAATATGCTGTGATTTGAGCGAATGCAAATTTCTACCAGGTTAGTTGAAGTTCATTTGAATCAAAGATTCAAATTCAAACTTCAAAGGAAGCATTTGAAATGCCCTTTATTAGATTTGACCTGATCAGTAGGTAAAAGTTGTTGAAACATGCATGGAAACTGTACCGTTGGATAGATTGGATTTTTCTGATCATTTTTCATATATAAATTATTTCATTTGGAGTTACGGTTGAATCTCAAATTTTAGAAGTTTTGGACACTTTCTGAAATGAATAAATCATTTCTAATTTATTTTAAATTCCATAAATAAAATACTGCGTCAGCATGACGTCCGAGCGACGTCAGCAGGTCAACAGGTCGGTCCAGGTGAAACCTGACCAGTGGGACCCATATGTTATTGACCCAGCGAATTAACATAGTTAATTAGCCTTAAGTTAACCTAACTAAAATGTCAGTGGGGCCGGGGCCCACATGTCAGTGAAACAGTGGCTAATTAGGTTTAGAAAATAAACTAAACTAATTTTAACAGGGGGCTGGCCCCACCTGTCATTGACCCAAGGAGGTCAAACTTGGTCAACTCAGGTCAAAGTCGCCGGAGTTGACCAGTGGCTCGTCGCCGGCGAAGCCAGAGACGGCGGAGGCGCTCGAAAAACGTCCTCCGGTGACCAAATGAGCGACAGAGTGGCTCTACGCGGTGCTGGGACTCACGCGCATCCAACGCAGCTAGCGGCAGCTACTGGGGTGGACCGAGCTCACCGGAAACGAGCTCGTGGCGGCGCCGGACTTCAGGTGACGGTGGTTTTGCTGTTGCAGCATGCTACTGGTCGAATGGATCCACTAGCGAGGTGCTACGAGGTGCGGTGAGTATGTTCGGCATCGGCGCGTGACCAAATGGTCATCGGAACTATGCCAACGCTGAGCTCGGGTGGCGGCTTGCTACGGTCGTCAATGGGACGGCCGCAACGGCGAGCGAAAGGCAACAGGGTTAGGGGGGTTCGACGCAGGATCTCACATCGAGTCGGACGAGGTAGACGGCGTCCTCAGAGAGGCGGAGATGGCGACAAAATGAATCGATGTAGTGGATGTCCGAGGATGGATGGCGAGGTCATGGCGGTCGCTTCAGCGCGTCCGAGCGCTAGGCACTCGTCTAGATCGATGTAGTGGATGTCGGCGGAGCTTTCAGACCCGGTGGGGAGGCGAGGGGAGCACGGTGGGCACGGCTATGGCAACGGCGAGCTCGAGCACGCGTCGACCATGGTGTTAGGGGGAAAGGAGGGAGCAGGGGAGGGAATGAGAGGGCCGGCTCGATCGGGACGACATCGAGGAGAAGATCCGTGGCGTCGCGCTGTCCCGGGGACATAGGCAGGTAGCTCGTGTGGCGCGCTGTGCATGCGCACGCGTCGGGCACAGGCTCGTCGTCCGACTGGCGCGGGGTTGAAGATGACGATTGGCAAGTCGCCAGGTGGGCTGGGCCTCTTCTGCCAGGTAAGGCCAAGGTGAGGTTTCTCTCCTCTTTGTCTTTTCTATCTTTTATTTCTCTTTTCTATTTCTCTATATTTTGTTTTGATTTGATTTAAAGCATCAAATCATTTTAAAACTTTCTGACAAAAATTTTATGTGAGCTCAGAAAACTAGTCCAAGGACACATGCAAACTTACATAAATATTTGAACTTTATTTCTTATATAACAGAAATAAATCCAACTCAAATATGTTATTGATTTAATTGAATGGCCCAAAATAAATATCTCTAAAACTCCAAAAATATTGGTTTGAATTTTACCTCTTGCCAATATTTTTATAGCTCAATAGGAACATTTTCTTCGGTTTATTTGGAGCAATCTTTAATGTTGATCAATTTTAGAAATGATTTCTGAGGCTTCCCACGTTCTCCAATTCAAATTTAAATGGAATTTAAACATGATGCATGGATGCCACTCGCTGATGCAACTAATTACAAAGCAGAATTCTAGGGCTGTGACAGATGGCCCCTTCCGTACGGTCAGCAGCATGAGCTGTTGCTGTCGCCTGGGGAGGTTGTAGCGAGCCAACTCGCCGTGAGCCCCCAGCTTCGGCGAAACCAAGCAGGCCTTGGATGGTGCCATGCCATTCGTCCATCTACTCGGCCGCCGGCGGACACCTCAGCAGTAGTTGAGCCCGCTCCATGGCCTCCGAAGCTGTACTTGGCATTGGTGATGATGAAGTCGATCGCACCGTCGCTCGGCTCCTATGGTGCAAGCGGTGGCAGCACTGCTCCCCCGTTGCTGCTGCGGGACGACCACCTGGATCTAGTGCGGCGAAGGCGCTCGAGGGCCAGCGGCTCCATCGGGCGCAGCGGCTTGGTCAACCCGTCCCGGAGGGTGTGCACGCGTTGTGGCCGCACCCGTAGTGGGAGCGGCCGGAGGGTGGCGATTTGCCCCGGTCCGGGCGCCGTTGCTGCCGTTGTGCCCGTCGGTGGGAGAGAGGGGTGCAGATGGAGTAACCCCTTCACCCGTAGCTTGGGGAGCGTGGCCATCGGGGTGTTGCTGATGATGCTCTCCTCCGTTGTCTCCTACTCCTGTGTCGGCCGTGGGGGAAGTGATGACGGTGCCGCCTGCTCCGCCCAAATCCCCAGCAGCGTCCGCGTCCTCGTGTGCCTCCGCACCCCCCGCAACGTTAGAGGCCGCGGGTGGGGATCCTTCGAGGTTGATGGGTGAGTCGAAGGACCGGGTTTCTTCTTGGGCGCTATGGTCGATGGCGTCGTCGAAGGTGAAGTCGGTGATTAAGATGACACGCTGCACATGTCTTCAGGTTCGCGCAAGCGAGCCTCCTACCTGGCGCGCCAAAGATGTTGTAGGAAACCACGGGCACCTATGGGACCAGGAGGCCCCTTGCTGGTTCGGCAGGGGGACGTCGCGTTGCACAAAGAGCAGACGAGCATGGGGCGGCACGACAGAGATCAGGCGGGCAGTTTTACCCAGGTTCGGGCCACCGCGAGGCGTAAAACCCTACTCCTGCTTTGGTGGATTGATGGTGGGAAGGTGGTCGTGGAGCATAGTACACTTGGCCAGCAGGGGTTGCCTCAGGGCTGCAGTGACTACGCGCGTATGGGGGTGTGAGTTATCCAACCTTCTAACCCCCCTACGATTACCACAGGCCTCCTTTTATAGATTAAGGGGTTACCACAATGGCTAAGTAGTCATTACGCGGGCTGATAAGATAGCAACAGTGCTATGGTACCCAACTCTGCAGGCTGATAGGGTGCATTAAATGCACCACTTAATGTCACATCGTTGGTTTCTCGACAAGGCTTGCCGGGCTATCTTGCCAGCTCCGCGCCTGCTCGCTTGACACGTCGTGGGACGGGTGTCTCTATGGGCCTTTACTGTAGGGAGAGGCTGCCATGTGGCGAATGGCTGCCACTTTGGCACTCTGCGGCTTGACACCGCACTGATCGATGACGTGAGTTGTGGTGGAGTGGTTGGTGAGGTGGTTTAGTCTCCGTGAGTCTCGGCAGGCCCTGCCAGGACACCTTGGTTGTCTGCTTTTGGGGGTGGCATCACCCCTTGCCGTGCTCGCCTGCCCGTTAAAGGAGGCCCTTCTCTTGATGATATCTTGCTTCCCTGGCTTGGTCTTGGTCCCTTTGATCTGCATGTTGGTCCTTCGAATCTCTTGGTCCGTTGTACACTGACTTGGGCTGTCGCTTCAATCTTGTGCTCGTGCCTATGCACAGTCTGGGCAACTGACCCGGGGTTTGTTGCACCGACAAGCGCGGAAGAAGACTTTATACGGCAGACGACTGGGTCGGGGATAAGTCATGTTGCCATGAACGAGGCGGTCGTCAGAGCGGAAATGGTAAGGTGGACGACGGTTCCGATGAAGCAAGAGGACGTTATGAAAGGATCCTGGTTCGGTGCCGTGGATGTGAGACGTACATCTCTTGAAGTGGACGACGAGGTAGGGGTAGCGGCTCCAACAAGGTGGGGGATGGGGTGGCGGACGGAGGAGGCTGGCCGGAGTGGGAAGGTTGTTGTGGCGCCAATGGTGTATTAATGGGGAAATGGAGGGGGAGGGGATGGGATCTCAAACTTTGGGACACGCTTGTTTGAAATGTGGGAAAGTTACGAACTTAGCCCCCGTTTAAAATTTTGAACATCTCATCGGTTGGCGATACGACGGTAATCTCGCATCTCCCCAATATTTGTCGATAGAGATTTCGGGCATGGAGAGGGTGTTTTGGAGCCCACGGTTCGCGCCCACGGTATATGAACGGGGCTAACAGGTAGAGCTGTTGTGTCACGTCTGAGGGAAGTTACACACCTGCCCCTATTTAAAATATTTGCCTACATCAATTTCGGATGAGGAGAGTTTGTTTTGCCGCCCACGTGTATGAATGAAAAAATTGAGGGAGAGAGAGAGAGAGGTCTTTCGGACGATTTTGAATCAAATGTGTGTTTGCCACCCATGTTTGGAGCCCACCATGTCTGAATGGGGAGACAGGCGATCGTGTCACATCTGATTGAAGTTACTAGTCTACCCCTATAGATAGCAGTGGAAATCGGGTCGATTAGGATGTGAAGTGTCAAGGGTAGATAGTAATTTCCATCTCGCAAAAACTTGCTTCGGGCAGCCGACAAATGATGGTGGGTGTTTTGCCGCTTCGTTCAAAATTTGGGAGAATTAGCATTCACGTTTACCCTGGGCCCTGACAACTAAATACATATCCAATTTGTATTCGATTATGAATATCCATACATCATTCTACGTTTTGTTATTTATTTCTTCAAAACCACGACAAAGATTTATTCCACCTTTATATATGAATATGATTTAGAAATGTCATGATCTTCAAATTCAGTAGGTTGGATACACATTGAGTCAAGTAGTTATTCCATCCAATACAATATTCTCACACGAAAAAGAGTTCACCTTATGTCAATCATACAAGTACTGAGGATTACCTCGCATAAAAAATTTAGATCATTACAACACATGGACAACAAACGGGGTCCTACAACATTATCCATTCAAAGACATGACACAACATGCAAGTATACTAATCTAATGACAATTTCAATTGGTATCTAAAGAAGAACTGGGATTACCCTGGGCTTCCAATAGTAGAAGTAGCAGGACCTCCTCCGTGTTCAAATGCAACATTCTTACTTCTTCCAATTCTTGGGTTTCTTGCATAATGCATGTAGCTAATTGCATAATTTCCAGCCTCAAGATCAAGATTACCTCATGCATGGAAGCCACACCATCTCTTTCTGGCTCTAGTAGAGCCTCAAGAACTACAATATATGTGCTCAGACTGCTCTCGAGCGGTGTTGCCTCTGAACTGCGACCATCTGGTAACATGGATGGCGCACTGCTTCCACAAATAGATTCTGGGGTTGTACATTGTGTGCTAGTGTGAATAACATCCTGAAAGGTTTCCGCTGGACATAAGTAAGAGATAGTATCACATGATCCAGGCAG
The DNA here is from genome assembly GCF_018294505.1 of Triticum aestivum. NCBI lineage: Eukaryota > Viridiplantae > Streptophyta > Magnoliopsida > Poales > Poaceae > Triticum > Triticum aestivum. Next base: position 211,477,616 of record NC_057802.1, on the reverse strand, counting down.
TAAGCTTACATGGTAAACGACATCCGGATTATTGTCGAGCATGGCAAGCTATATTTAAATGGTTCAAAGCAGCATCAGCCGAAAACAAATTAAAATGGTAAGATGAAAGTAGGGATGTGAGTTACAAATAAATGGCATCTGCAAGTCCCATCTAGTTAGTTTTTTCTAGCTCGCTAGTTCATTTTCCTCAAAAAAACAAAACCTCTTTTTGAGCGATCCTACCTTAGTGGACTTTAAACAGATTAAACGGGAGTTGACATCCCTAGATGAAAGGTAGTGTACCACCGCTATATTTAAGCAGTCAAATAAACTACGAAGACAGTCTTGTGATGAAGTTAATAGTAAAAGTTAAGCAGTCAAATGAATTAGGCATGCATTTATTTACGATAGTATAGCAGGCACTGCTGACATATTGGCCAACTCAGGTATAGCCTAACAAGTAACAAACAAGCATTCGAACCAAGCAATACAACAAAGCAAACAACTAAACTATTTGTAATTCTGTAGGATTACAGGTTCAGGGCACAAGCCAAGAAAGCATCCCACATGCATTACATTTCACATTTACTAAAACACACTAGCTTACCATATGTTGTTGTGAAGCTTCGCTATTGTTGCAATGTTCTTTGAAGATATCGTCAGCATCCCATGGTTGCAAATCTAGTTGTTGTAGTTTACTCTTCCCCCTCTATTTAGGTAAAATTAATTGATCATCAATGGTTAATCTAAACTAATATAAGAAGGGTGTGTGCTTACACGACAATATATGTGCTTCACTCTATTTTTATGCTTGTTCGAGGTGCCAGCCCCAAAAGAACAAATATTTTGCTTGATGGGGTTTGCAGCTCCATAATTAATAGAAGCATCAAATTAGTCAATTAGCCATGCAACTTGGGAAGATCAAGAACGCACAAAAAAGTAAAGAATAGAGGCTCGGAGCAGTGATGTAATAGCCAGCTTCGGAAAATGTAGGGTAAAACGAACTAAAAGCAGCGGAACCACAAGCTAGTTTGCTGATGTGTAATTAAGCATTGAGAACATAGAAGCAGTCTGATGTAACCAACAGGTGGCATCAGAACAACACCATTATCATAAATATAGCATGCTAAAAGTAAAATAGTAGGCAGTGATATCTAGGAAGTACAGTAATACTTAGGACAAAACAAAAGCATTGTAATTATATGTGCACTGGTTTGTAATTTAGCACATGTAACCTGTTCATTGCCACGCGTATGGCCCGACAGGTGCAAGCAGAATAACGCTTCTCATGAAAAATTGAATGATGCCCTGAAGAAATTCAAAGGTGCGGTGCTTATGCTAAGAAGGTGAACGTAGGCGCCGGCCGTTGGATAATAGTACCTGATTCTCGGTGCTGTATGGGTATCGTTTTCATACTTGGAAGCTAAGGATCATCGATGGTGCTCATGTTGCAATTGAGTTTGGGCTGGCCGTCGCCGTTGCTGAACCAGCTTCAGTCCTTCGGTTGCAGCGCCTGTCGACATACAAGAAAGCTCATCTATGGTAAGTCAACAGTTCCATGATAAAGAAGAGAAAAACCGAATGAGTACAAATCGAAATAACCCGATGAGGCTGCAGTGTCAGTAAAGCAAGGCCGGTGGAGTTGAATATGGCGTCCGTGGAGCAGGTCCGGTGCAGTGGACGAAGGCATCGGCGAAGCACATCTGGCTCGGTGTACAGTGCTTTCGGTCAGGCGGATCTGTTGCGGCGGACGAGGGCTTGTATGAAGGGCCAGCAATGTGGGGGCGAGGGAGTCGGTGAAGGGCCTACATTGTGGTAGACGAGGGTGCCGGTGAAGCAGATCTGGTGCGGTGGACCAGGATGGTGGTCAAGGAGATCTGGAGTGGTGGACAAGCCAATCACTGAAACGGCTCCGGTGAAGTGGTGAGTTGCCAGTTGGGGGTTCCATGGTGCGCAATGTAGATCCGGTGGCGTGTGAGGTCCACCGCTGCGGCGGAGGACTAGATTCAGTGGCTCGGCGTGGTTGTGGGGGGAGGAGGCGGGGAGGGGAAGGGGAGGGGCTCTGGGGAAGAATCTTGGGGGCAAAGAGGGGAAAACAATGGAATTACGAAAGCAGCCCTTTTCGTTCATGTGGCAGGGGTAAGACAGGTATATCGCAGGGCTCAACTTTCGAGCGCGATATATTTCGATGTGAGCAGGAAGTTTGAAAGCTTTTGGCGACTGAAATTAAGTGTCTGCTCTTGTAAGGCCGACTATGATATCATAGCCGAGAATTAATTTCTTTTGCATGCAAAAAAAGTGCAAGTTTCAAAAATCAATGTCTCCAACTCAAAACTTAGATTGTCCATTAAATTCAAATATGGATCATTGAGCTAGTGGAAGCAAATACCATCATATGGTCCAATTCAAATGAAATTCCAAATGTGTTTATCCTAAATATTATGACAAAAAACAAAAATGTGTATGTGTATGAATAAAGTCGATGATTATCAGGTTTGAACATGCCCATATGTGTATATCTCTAGGTTTGATATATGAATTTGAAGTCATGAAATCCCGTCTTAAAAAATGTACCTCCGTTTAAATGAATTACAAAAGCTAATAATGGAGTCGAATTCCAAAATTCCAACATTAGGTTTCTAATTCTGGTACTTCAAAGTATATCACACATGTTCAATAGTATCGTTATCTCGTAGTCCAAATTGTGAAACAAATTGATCAACCATGAGTGCACACACTATTGACCATATATATCTCAATTATGCTTAAGTCTCTCAAATATAGACACCTCACTCTTTATCTGAAGCCACCCACCCCGTCCCACCCCCCCACAAGTCGTTCTCTCCCCCGAACACGAACACAGGAGCACATTAAACCCCCCTCTCTATTCTAAGTCCGGACCCCAATATAGGTCTCTATCACTTTGTCTCTCGGGCATGCGCACATCTCTTCCATCACTCTTTAGGTCTCCGGGCATCTCTCTTTCCCAAGCACACACTCTATATAGCAGTGTATCTTTCCGATACACATAAAACGTCGCCCCCAAACGTCTATCTCCCTAGTTATGTGGTTCTCGCACACTCACCTCACTCACCACCCCCACTTCAGACAAGAACCCTTTGTCTCCTTGTGCACCACTCTCCTCTTTCTATCTCTCCCACATGCGGACCCGACCCATCTCCTTCCCTATATACATATATGTCGTGACTCTTTCCACAGCTCCCTAGCATATCATCATTCGCAATCTCGCACGTTGTTCTCTACACGATCTATTCTAGATCTCTCATGAAGTCTCTATCACACACACGATGACTCGCTTCCCTTGCGTCTCCGTACATAGGCCACTTTCGAACAACATCAACCTTGTCTCCCTATCTATACGCCACTTCCGCACACGAAGGACCCCTCTCTCTCTTCCCCTCTCTTCCTCACTTTCTCCCTCACTAGCTCTCTCTCTCGCTCTCACACCCCTCTCTAGCACACACTCGATGTCTCTTCCAAATAGTCTGCTCCCCGTCCGCACTCATGCTATCCCACTACTATGCATACCTTAATTTCTCTCTCTTGGACACACATGTCACACCATTCCCCCTTCCCTACTAGGTTTACATCATTAGTGGTCCCTCTTCTCCACATACACACACTCCCTCTCACACACACGCGCACGCACAAACCCACACAGACACGCACAAAAATCCATCTATCTAGATCCTTCTTTTAAGACACACACCCTTGCATATTCTCTCCAGCTCTAGGTATATATATATCTCCCTCAAGCTCTAGCTCACATGCACACCAAAATTCTCCATCTCTCTAACTCACACATCTCTCCCCATGTCCGCATGTGTATCTCACACACTCACTCTCTCATTATGTCTATGTGTGGCCACGTTATACAACACAAAGCCCCATGCACATGTCTCTCTCTATCCTCCACACATAGATACACAAAGAATGCCTTATCATTGCCTCATCTCTACATATCACACACGAACGCGTTCTCTCTCTCCCACACACGCTCAACCAAGGGTTTCTCGTGAATAACTTACCGTCTATTCATCAACAGTCGTGGCAGTACGAGGAACATGAGACATGAAAAAGAATAAATATACACGTCCGTACACCACCTAGTATGACTACTAGGACAAGAGCGAGCCGAAAGTGCACCGCCGTCACCCCCTCCTTATCGGCGATGAGAAAACCTTTGTTTTACACAGTCGGGATGTCATTGTGCCAAGGCCGCACACGCTCAGCCGTTGAATAGAATGTACACTACTGCAGGATGCTGCTAACACGACACTGCGATCAGAGACCCTTCGACGAAACTGCGTGCGATGCAATAATCGTAAACGATGGTGTAAAAAGACCGTCAAAAAGGTGCAAAACGTTTGCGATGACAGATGCATCAAACACGGTTCAGATTTTAGTTGCGTGTGCGATGCAGGGCATATGGTTTAGTTCAATTAACTGTTTGTGACGAGGAGGAACAGAAGAAACGGGCAGCAAGATGAAGGTGTGTGTGATATACAGCATACGGTTCACTCGGATGAACTGTTTGTGATTAGGCAACACAAAAGAAATGGTCAGCCAGATCAAGGTGTGTGCGATATACGGCATGCGGTTCACTCGGATGAACTATTTGTGTTGAGACAAGAGAACAGAAACGGTTCAATATAACAAGATGTGTGTGATACACGTCAAACAGGTCTGTAATCAGAAATGTGTGCAAAGACCGATAATAAGGCAGACGGGTTTTGCTAATAAGACGTGTGTGTTGTGAGATGGGATTGCATACAGAACAACAACACTTATAAGGACATGGTTGCATAACCAAATTAAACATCCACTTAAATAGGTGGCTACTACAACCATGGCATTTGCACACACCAAAGTAAACTATTACATGCATAATTACATATGTGGCTACTACACACATGACATTTCCACACACCAGAGTAAACTATATATTACATGCATGATTAACTAGGAGAAACGATCATCTGATCATCATCACACTTGCTCTGGTTGTGTCTCGATCCGGCCTCGTCGATCTCCGTAACAAGGCACTTTCTCATGGCAACGATCCGCGTGTGCATCTCATAGCATGTGTACACGCTCTTGATCGCGAACCTGAGGTGAGGTTCATCCAGTTGCCGCATCTAGGCCTCGTGCCAGGATACGGGACATGTTTTGTTGGCATCCTACTTCATATTTTCGTAGTACAGGCGATGATGGCCGAGGCGAGTTCAGCCAGGGAGTCCTTCTTGGTGCTGCCCCAGACCCTGTAGTTCTCATGGATTTTGACAAGGTTCTGGCAGGCCAAGCTCGTAACCCTGAGCGCTTTTACATCATCGGTGGTTTCCACCATTGCGAACTTGTAGTCAGTGCTGTTGACAAACCTGTTGAAACGGTCGCAAGGCTTTGTGGCCATGCAGTAGTGGTAGATGAGGACATGATGGCGCATGCACAACTGGGCAACGACAACCTTCTGATCTATGTCGGGACGACCGGTGATGTACTGGAGGTCGATGCCAACCACCTTTTACTTGTCTCGAACAAGCAACTGCTCAACGTTGTTGATGTAGTCCTCCAGCACGGCCGGGTCGATGGTGTACACCACCGAGAGATCCGTCTCCCTCGCGTGGGTATCCACTTTATGATTGCCGAACTCCATTTGAGCGCTGCTAGACATCCCCTCTCTATGTGTCGTCATGGGTGTGCTTGTTGTGTTGTGGGGCGCAATCGAAAGGTTGAAGAGACTAAGGTTATAATGGTGGTGGGAATTAAAGGGGAAGCCGGATGGCCAGGAATATCGGCAGTCCTTGATGGCAGTTCTAATTTCCAGCGCGTAACTCCGTCGTGCCACACGTAACTGCATCGCGTGGCAATGCGCGCGGCGCAACCGCATGCATATGGGCCCCCCCCGACGTGATCGTGCGCACGCCCAACCGCTGGCAGGGTGCGCGCAGAGGGACGCAAGCAGAGCGCTCTGTGGTCGCCTCAACTGCGAATAACCATATATATATGCATATAGTAGTTGAACATGCAAGGAAAAGTTGTCCACTGATACGTCTCCAACGTATCTATAATTTTTTATTGTTCCATGCTATTATATTATCTGTTTTGGATGTTTATGGGCTTTATTATGCACTTTTATATTATTTTGGGGACTAACCTATTAACCCAGAGCCCAGTGCCAGTTTCTATTTGTCGGAGTAAATGGCCACGGGTAGCCTAGCCGACTGCCCCTGGTTCTGTTGTTGAATTTATCAGGCCTTCGGGCCTCCAAGCACTCCAAGCATTGGGCCGCCTCCCCTGGCCGGCTACCTCTGAAGCCGACTCCCGGAAGGCGACCCAGCCTCAGCAACCCCTCCCCAGGACGACTACGGGGTGGCCGACTCCAAGAAGCCGGCCAAGAAGGACGCCGACTCCAAGAAGCCGGCCAAGACCACAACCACCAAAGCTACACCCACATAACGGTGACAAGACGGGGTGTGGCCACAGTGCGGCCCACTTCCCCCGAGGCCCGAGGCAGGCATGGCCATAGGAGGCCGTACGAGATGACCGTCTCCTGTTCGGCTCGGCACTGTAGCCATGCCAGCCTCGACGTCATCCACGACCGACTGCTGTACGGCCCGCAGGCGCCGGGCCCCTTCCGCCAGAGAGAGGCGCGGAGGCGGCCCGGCCTCCCCCAGTCGACCGATGGTGTAGCCGGCCCCAGAAGCCGGCTACCCCCTTCCTCGAAGCAGGAGCCCCATTAAGGAGACAAGACGAGGTAAGGCTACAGTGAGAGCCCCCGAGGCGGCCCACTGTAGCCACGCTTACCTCGACAAAGCCCTCGTCATCAGAGGCGAGGCTACAGTAAGCAGCCGCTGACAAGACCCTAGGCGGTGGGGCCGGCCTGTCGACCAAGAAGCCGGCAGCCGGCGGGACCCACCAGTCGGCGGGACCCAACAGCCGGCGGAGAAGCCGGCGAGCGTAGACACTGACGGCTCGGACTAGTGCCCAGCCGGATTACCATTGTACCCCCGGGGGGTAGGCCTATATAAACCCCCCGGAGCACCCATGCAAAGGGTTAGCTTCTGAACACAATACACACACGATAGAGATAGAGAGAAGCAAGAGCTAGCCTTGTTCTTCTTCTCCCTTGAACCCAACAGCTCTAGGAGCGATTGTAGCTACCTTTCCTTGATCTAGTGATCATGCAGAGACCCCGCAGAGCAGGACTAGGGGTGTTATCTCCTCGGAGAGCCCCGAACCTGGGTAAGATCCGCCGGCGTGCATGTCTTCGCCTCATCCCGTTTCCAGGCACCGGCGATGTCTTATTGGCACCCACAATGATAAGCCATCCGTTGGCATATGTCGCACCAACCACCCGACATTTGGCGCCCACCGTGGGGCCAGGTGCACCGTCGTCCGGAGACCTGTTCTGGACGGGAACCCTCTTCCTCCCCCGCGAGCGCAGCCAACCTTGTGCTCCGGCTAATCCAGCGAACAGCCGGCCAGCACAAGCTCTCGGCCCCTTGGGAAGGCCCCTTCGTCGTCAGCAAGGCACTCGGCAACGACTCCTACTACTTGATCGACGCGCAAAAACCAAGAGCACGCAAGAGAGACGACTCCGGCAAGGAGTCGGAGCGACCATGGAACGCAAACCTCCTGAGACGATTTTACAGTTGAAAGCAGTATGTATCATGCTAGCCTTTTCTGTATTAAGTACAAACCAACAGGCCCCCCGAGCAGTACTCGGGGACTGCCCTTGTTTATCTATGAATGACAAGTGTCATATCCATGAATGTATTATTACATTTTGAATTCTTGTTTGGCACCGGGTTCGACTAGTCGGCCCGGGGACTGGCCGCCTTGAGCTATATTGAAAGTTCTACCTGAAGTCAGAAAAGTAGTGTGCCGGCTCCCGAGTGCCCTCTTGTTGAAAGTCGCAGCTCGAAGAACCGACTGTCCGACTAGCAAGAGGCAAGGCAGAAAGGACGCCCACACGAAAAATGGATAAGGAACAACGAACCTATATAGCAAAGAGACGGCCTCCAAACATGCCTGCCGGCTGCCAGAACAGCCGGCTGGCCGGCTTCCTAAACACTTAGCTTTAGTCCAGCAAAGCTAAAGTACTCCTCCCCCCAATTGGCCAAGCACTCCTCCAGCTACAGATTGCAGAGCAACTGTTGGACTGGGGAGGCGGCAACCAAGGGAGGGCGGCAAATGAAACAACACAAGGACAAAAAGCAAAAGTACAAGGAAAGGCCGAATGCATAAGTTATATATACACATAAAGCCCCCAACAGGCTGGCAACAGACATAAGTTCGAATACACCCAGTGGGTGGAATTGTGCAAACTTAACCAAACATTGTTCCAAAAGTAACAAGACAGGAAAACAAAAGATGGCAGACTAGGGCGCGGCGCGGAGGCCGAGCATGTTGGTGGAGACGGCCCCGCCGGCTGAAGGAGTGGCCGCCTAGCGGGTCTCGGCTTGACCACCACCAGCGCCAGGCGACGCACTCGCTCGCGACGTAGTGCTAGAGGTACGGTCAGGCTGAGGCTGGCCGGCTGCCCCACCAGCTGGCTCGGCGTCTTCACCCTCCTCCTCCTCCTCTTCGCCCTCGTCGCTGGAGTCGATCTCCTCCGCCGAGTCCTCACCGTCCGCCGGGTTCAGCCCGAACCACTCCTCCGGCTGGGCGACACCGTTGTCATCTACCTCGGGGGCGAAGACGCTGGTGTCGGTGTAATCGGCGATCGCCGAAGCCCGCCGGATGATAGCCGGACGCGCCGGCTCCAGCTCTGTGTCGGCTTGCTGCCGCCAGGTAGCCAGCTGATCCAGGCACAGGCCGGGATACCAGGCCTTGACGAACTCCAGCGCCCGCCTGGCGCCGGAGCGAGCCGCCGAGGCCTTCCAAGCCTTGAAGCGGCCGACTGCCACCTCCAGCCAGTCGGCAGTCCGACTGGGGGTGCGAGGAACCACTTGGCCGGGCCAGAGGGCGGCCAAGACTTGCGCCCCGGCACGCTGAAGCCGACAGAGCAGTCGGTGAGCCGGCTGGATGCGGGCCTGGATCGCCAGGAGCTGCTCCTCCAGCGAGCGGCCGGTGGCTGGCGAGATCTCAAAGCCAGCATGCCTTCGCGCTTGGCGACGGGCCTCGATGGTCTGGTTGGCGACAGTAGAATAGCCAGGGAAATATTCTGCGCAAGAAAGAAGAAGAAAAGGAGAAAAGAGCACCAAATCAGAAAAAGAGCCAAAGTGGCAGATGGCAAGAAAGGACGAAGAGGTAGGCGGCTTACCGTCAACCAGATCTTCGATCTGGCCATAGCCAGAGACCAGAGTCTGCCTGGCCTCAGCCCAGCCAGCCGCCTCCGTCTCGTACTCGGCCTGGAGGGCGGCTTCGCGGTCCTGCACCACCTTCAGGGCCGCCTTGTGGCCTTCCTCCTGGTCGGCCAGCTTCTTGACCAGGCGGTCGCGCTCCTGCACCAAGGCGGCGAGCTCGGCATCCTTGGCACGAAGGGCAGTCTGAGACTCTCCCAGCTGTGCCCTCAGACTGGCGTTGGCCGCTGCAGGGACGGCAGAAAAAGAAAGAACAGTAAGAAGAAGTCGTCAAGGAAGATCCGACCCGACTGCTCAGCAGTCGGCCCGAATCTCGGGGACTACACCCAGTGGGTGCGCTGACGCGCCCCCACATGAGATAAAGAACAAAGCACGTACCTCGGCTCTCAGTAAGGTCGGCGGTCTTCTGAGTCAGCTCCCGAGCCTGGGAGTTGAAGGCGGCCGCTCGAAGGTTGTGGTAGTCCTGCAAGATGGACAGAAGACCGAAGTAAGAACAAAAATAGCAAAGGCAAATCCACCAAGAAGTTCCAAGCCGCCTGCTCAGCAGCCGACTCGGAACTCGGGGACTACACCCAGTGGGTGCGCTGACGCGCCCCCACGGAAGAAATCAAGATCAAGAAGAAATCAAGATCAAGAAGAAGCAAGATGGGAATACTAACCCGGATGGCCGCCCGCGTCGCGAGGAACTCATCGGTGAACTGCCTCAGCGCCGCGGCTTGGCCCTGGAGCCGGGTCCGGACGTCCTGTGCAGCCACATTCACCACGGCCGTCCCTCTGCCTGGTGTCCACCCCGAGGTAGCGCTGGCCGCCTCCGCATCCCGGGCCGACGAGCTGGAGCCCACGGCCGGCTGCGGCTCCGACGCGGCCTTCTGTGGCTCCGACGCGGCCTTCCCCGCGCGCCGGCTCGACGGAATCCGGACCGCCATCTCAGCCCTCGCGGCCGGCTCGCCCCCGCCGACTGTGCAGGCGGCGGATCAGGCCGGCCGCCTTGAGCCGCCCCAGTTGGCGGGGTCGGCACCGGCGCCCTCTCCAGGATGATGATGTCATTGCTTCCCCCCAGCCCTGGCTGGTCGCCGCTGGCTCCCTCTGGCGAGGGCTCCATATCCTCAGGCGCCATGACGCGCAGCGGGGTGACCATCAAAACCTCCCCCACCGCCGCCGCGGCCGCAGCCTCTGCTTGGGCCCTGGCTGCGGCATCGGCGAGTGCCTTCGCCGCCTCCTCCTCCCGTGCCGCCTGGGCGGCGGCCGCCCTCCGTGCCTCCGCCTCCCGCGCCTCTCGCTCCGCCCGCGCCTCTCGCGCGTTCCTTTCTGTCGCCTCCTGAAGGTCGGCACGGGGGTCCACGCGGCGGGTGGTGCTCCCAGAGCCCCTCGTCGACTCAACGACGGAGGCGGCAGCCGCCCGCTCAAGCGACAACGGAGCTCTGATCATTGAAGAAAAAGACAAGAGTTCAGGAACCACCAGAGTATACGAAAGAAAGTGAACTTACGCCGACACGGTCTGCGGTTGCTTCACCGTCTTGCGGAAGCGAGCCGCCTTCGCGGCCGCCTGCTCCCGCCTGGTGGCTGTCGCCCCGCCTCTGGGCTTCTTCGTTCGGCTGCCGGACAAACCCTGGGCGGCGCGACGCTTTTGACCTCCACCCCGAGCAGGCAGCGCGGCGGAGGAACCCGCGCCGCGTCGAGATGCCGGCGGGCGGCGCGGGACGACTTCGGCCTCATCGTCGTCCGGCCAGTCGTCAAAGGTAACTCCGAGCCCGGCCACCACCCGGCTCGACGTCGTCGTCCATACCGGCCGCCCCCAGGTCGGGGTCCTCCAGATTGTGTTCGGTCCGGTCGGAGACGAATCGGCGCTCCGAGTTTGACCCGCCGGTCGGCCGAAGCAGAGGGCTCTGTCGAAAAGCAAACCGACTAAGTTAGAATCGGCTAAGAGGAACTCGGCAACAAAGCGAAGAGAGAGAGAAAGAGACAAGGAGAACATACCGTAGGCGGCGGATTGGCTCGGCTATACGGTTCCTTGCCGAACTGCCACTCTTCGGTGAGTTTGCAGTTCGCAAGGTAGTTCACCATATAGGCGACCTCCTCGCGCGGCATCTCCTTGGTACACATTCGGCTCGGATCGAGCTGGCCGCTCATCTGACAGATCAGATGAGGCCGGCTCTGGAGCGGAAGAACCCGGCGCGTGACGAACGCGGCCAGAAGGTCGGGCCCCGTCAAGCCCTCTGCCTGGGTCAGCTCCCGCACTCGGGCGACGGCGGTGGACCCGGCCGGCGTCAGAGTCACGGCCCGGAAGGACCACTGGGGCCGCCTGCCCTCTGGTGGGCCGGCTACGTAAGCCGGCAGGTTGATGTAGTCGCCCCGCGGGGCGATGTTCCGCACATAGAAGTACGATTTTTGCCACTTCTTCACCGATTGGGTAAGCGTGATGATGGGAAAGGGGTTGTCGGCGACCGATCTCCGCGATGTGATGAAGGCGCCAGTCTGAGCCGGCACGCCCCGCATGCGCGTGCCCAGCTTCGACTGGAAGAACTCCCCCAGAGCTCAAGGGTGGGGAGGAAGCCGAGGTAGCCCTCGCACAGGGTGACGAAGGCGGACAGCAGCACCACCGCGTTTGGGGTGAGATGGTGCGGCTGGAGCTGATAGAAGTCGAGCCAGGAGCGGAAGAAGGCGCTCGCTGGCAGGCCGATGCCACGCAAGAAGTGCGAGCGGAAGACCACCCGCTCGCCCTCCCGCGGCTCCGGCGTAATTTCCCTCGCCGGCGCAAGGCGGACCTCCACCTTGTCCGCGGCCGGCAGCCGCCGAGTATTGCGGAGGAACTCGACGTGGTCTTCGTGCACGTTGGAGCCGTCCCAATCCCCGCCATACTGCTCCGTGGCGGGAGGCATGGCAAAAACTAGCGCGGCGGCGGAGGAACGTGCGGTGGAAGAGCGCGGCGGCGAGGCGCTGTTGCAAGAAACGGCGAGCGAAGAAGATGGTGGAAGTAGGAGGAGCGTGCGAGGGCCTGCCGCCCTCCACCTCCCCCTACTTATAGCTTCGCGAGGCGAGGCCGAAGAGGCCGGACGTGGGGGGAGACGTGGGATTAACTGCACCCATTCCCCCCACGCCCCGCGATTATTGCGCCCTAAAGGCGAGCCGAAACTGCCGCAAGGAGACGTGCGGGCGGTTTCGGGATACAGAGAATCCGCGCCTGGGCCCGGGCGCGGACGTGGCGGGCCCCCGCCCTGCGGCGACGTCCCGTCACGCGCGTGGGCTGGCAGGCTTTCTGGCCGAGGGAGGCCACGTGGTTCGCAGACGGCAAGTGGCCGGCCCGCGGCCCGGAGCACACGCTAGCGAGCTCCCGCCCTCCGACTCCGGAGTTTTCGACCAAGGCGGCACGCCTAACTAAAGCCGGCTCCCAGCTGCCGACTTGTCAAGATAGGAAGCTGATCGAGCTTCTCAACCCCTACTCCACCTCGAAGCCCAATCAGCTTCGGGGACTACTGTCGGAGTAAATGGCCACGGGTAGCCTAACCGACTGCCCCTGGTTCTTCTGAAAATTATCAGGCCTTCGGGCCTCCAAGCACTCCAAGCATTGGGCCGCCTCCCTGGCCGGCTACCTCTGAAGCCGACTCCCGGAAGGCGACCCAGCCTCAGCAACCCCTCCCCAGGACGACTACGGGGTGCCGACTCCAAGAAGCCGGCCAAGAAGGACGCCGACTCCAAGAAGCCGGCCAAGACCACAACCACCAAAGCTACACCCACATAACGGTGACAAGACGGGGTGTGGCCACAGTGCGGCCCACTACCCCCGAGGCCCGAGGCAGGCATGGCCACAGGAGGCCGTACGGGATGACCGTCTCCTGTTCGGCTCGGCACTGTAGCCATGCCAGCCTCGACGTCATCCACGACCGACTCCTGTACGGCCCGCAGGCGCCGGGCCCCTTCCGCCAGAGAGAGGCGCGGAGGCGGCCCGGCCTCCCCCAGTCGACCGAGGGTGTAGCCGGCCCCCAGAAGCCGGCTACCCCCTTCCTCGAAGCAGGAGCCCCATTAAGGAGACAAGACGAGGTAAGGCTACAGTGAGAGCCCCCGAGGCGGCCCACTGTAGCCACGCTTACCTCGACAAAGCCCTCGTCATCAGAGGCGAGGCTACAGTAAGCAGCCGCCGACAAGACCCTAGGCGGTGGGGCCGGCCTGTCGACCAAGAAGCCGGCAGCCGGCGGGACCCACCAGTCGGCGGGACCCAACAGCCGGCGGAGAAGCCGGCGAGCGTAGACACTGACGGCTGGGACCAGTGCCCAGCCGGATTACCATTGTACCCCCGGGGGGTAGGCCTATATAAACCCCCCGGAGCACCCATGCAAAGGGTTAGCTTCTGAACACAACACACACACCGTAGAGATAGAGAGAACCAAGAGCTAGCCTTGTTCTTCTTCTCCCTTGAACCCAACAGCTCTAGGAGCGATTGTAGCTACCTTTCCTTGATCTAGTGATCATGCGGAGACCCCGCAGAGCAGGACTAGGGGTGTTATCTCCTCGGAGAGCCCCGAACCTGGGTAAGATCCGCCGGCGTGCATGTCTTCGCCTCATCCCGTTTCCAGGCACCGGCGATGTCTTATTGGCACCCACAATGATAAGCCATCCGTTGGCATATGTCGCACCAACCACCCGACACTATTTTTCCAAACGGAATGAAACCTTCGGGAAAGTTACTTTTGGAATGGAAGCAATCCAGGGGCTTGGAGTGCACGTCAGGGAATCAACGAGGAAGGCACGAGGCAGGGGGCGCGCCCACCCCCCTGGGCGCGCCCTCCACCCTCGTGGGCCCCTCATGGCTCCCCTGACGTATTTCTTCCTCCTATATATACCAATATACCCTAAAACCTTCGGGGAACAGAATAGATCGGGAGTTCTGCCGCCGCAAGCCTCTATAGCCACCAAAAATCAATCGGGATCCTATTCCGGTACCCTGTCGGAGGGGGGATCCCTCACCGGTGGCCATCTTCATCATCCCGGCGCTCTCCATGACGAGGAGGGAGTAGTTCACCATCGGGGCTGAGGGTATGTACCAGTAGCTATGTGTTTGATCTCTCTCTCTCTCTCTCGTGTTCTTGAGGTGATACGATCTTGATGTATCGCGAGCTTTGCTATTATAGTTGGATCTTATGATGTTTCTCCCCCTCTACTCTCTTGTAATGGATTGAGTTTTCCCTTTGAAGTTATCTTATCGGATTGAGTCTTTAATGATTTGAGAACACTTGATGTATGTCTTGCGTGGGATAACCGTGGTGACAATGGGTTATTCTATTGATTCACTTGATGTATGTTTTGGTGATCAACTTGCGGGTTCCGCCCATGAACCTATGCATAGGGGTTGGCGCACGTTTTCGTCTTGACTCTCCGGTAGAAACTTTTGGGCACTCTTTGAGGTTCTATGTGTTGGTTGAATAGATGAATTTGAGATTGTGTGATGCATATCGTATAATCATACCCAGGGATACTTGAGGTGACATTGGAGTATCTAGGTGACATTAGGGTTTTGGTATATGTGTGTCTTAAGGTGTTATTTTACTACAAACTCTAGGGCTGTTTGTGACACTTATAGGAATAGCCCAATGGATTGATCGGAAAGAATAACTTTGAGGTGGTTTCGTACCCTACCATAATCTCTTTGTTTGTTCTCTGCTATTAGTGACTTTGGAGTGACACTTTGTTGAATTTTGAGGGATAGTTATATGATCCAATTATGTTATTATTGTTGGGAGAACTTGCACTAGTGAAAGTATGAACCCTAGGCCTTGTTTCATAGCATTGCAATACCGTTTGCGCTCACTTTTATCGCTTGTTACCTTGCTGTTTTTATATTTTCAGATTACAAAAACCTATATCTACCATCCATATTGCACTTGTATCACCATCTCTTCGCCGAACTAGTGCACCTATAAAATTCACCATTGTATTGGGTGTGTTGGGGACACAAGAGACTCTTTGTTATTTGGTTGCAGGGTTGTTTGAGAGAGACCATCTTCATACTACGCCTCCCACGGATTGATAAACCTTAGGTCATCCACTTGAGGGAAATTTGCTACTGTCCCACAAACCTCTGCACTTGGAGGCCCAACATCGTCTACAAGAAGAAGGTTGCGTAGTAGACATCAAGCTCTTTTCCGGCGCCGTTGCCGGGGAGGTGAGTGCTTGAAGGTATATCTTTAGATCTTGCAATCGAATCTTTTAGCTTCTTGTTTTATCACTAGTTTAGTTTATAAAAGAACACTACAAAAAAATGGAATTGAGGGTGCCTCATATGCTTCATCTTTGTAATGTCTTTCATGAAAATAAGGATTCCGATAATTGTGCTCAAGTGCTAGAAGAAGAAGTCTATAAAATGTTTGGCACTAAATCTTTGTATGACGAGCAATATTGCAATGTTGTTAGTAACAATTCTTTGAATACCCATGATGCTAATGATATGCAGAGCCACAAGCTTGGGGAAGCTATGTTTGATGAAGATGATATTTTTTGTCCCCCAAGTTTTGATGAGCAAATTTATTATGATGAAAGCATGCCTCCTATCTATGATGATTATTGTGATGACACGTATGCTTTAAAGAATAATGATAACCATGAAACTTGTCATCTTGATCTTAATTTTCAATCACATGATAGTTATTTTGTTGAGCTTGCTCCCACTACTATTAATGAGAAGAATTTTGCTTATGTGGAGAGTAGTAAAATTTCTATGCAAGTAGATCATGAAAAGAATGCTTTAGATGCTGGTTATATTGTTGAATTCATTCATGATGATAGTGAAAATTATTATGAGAGAGGATCATATGCTTCTACATAATGCAATAATATCAAGTTTCCTCTCTATGTGCTTAAAGTTTTGAAGTTATGCTTGTTTTGCCTTCCTATGCTAGTTGATTATTGTTCCCATAAATTGTTTGATCACAAAATACCTATGCATAGGAAGTGGGTTAGACTTAAATGTGCTAGTCATATTCTTCATGATGCTCTCTTTATGTTTCAATTCTTATCTTTTATGCGAGCATCATTGGAATCATCATGCCTAGCTAGGGGCGTTAAACGATAGCGCTTGTTGGGAGGCAACCCAATTTTATTTTAGTTTCTTGCTTTTTGGTTCTGTTTAGTAATAAATAATCCATCTAGCTTCTGTTTAGATGTGGTTTTATGTTTTAATTAGTGTTTGTGCCAAGTAAGACCTATAGGATCTTCTTGGATGATAGTTATTTGATCTTACTGAAAATTCCAGAAACTTCCTGTTCACGAAAAAAATTGTTTAAAATCACCAGAACGTGAGAAAATACTGATTCAAATTGCAGCAGATCAATAATCAAATTATCTAGGTCGTCCTATTTTGGTAGAAATTTTGGAGTTCCAGAAGTATACGTTGGATACAGATTACTACAGACTGTTCTGTTTTTGACAGATTCTGTTATCATTGTGTTGCTTGCTTATTTTGATGAATCTATGGCTAGTAAAATAGTTTATCAACCATAGAGAAGTTGGAATAAAGTAGGTGTAACACCAATATAAATAAAGAATGAGTTCATTACAGTACCTTCAAGTGGTGTTTTGTTTTCTTTTGCTAACGGAGCTCACGAGTTTTCTGTTGAGTTTTGTGTTGTGAAGTTTTCAAGTTTTGGGTAAAGATTCGATGGACTACGGAATAAGGAGTGGCAAGAGCCTAAGCTTGGGGATGCCCAAGGCACCCCAAGGTAATATTCAAGGACAACCAAGAGCCTAAGCTTGGGATGCCCCAGAAGGCATCCCCTCTTTCGTCTTCGTTCATCGGTAACTTTACTTGGAGCTATATTTTTATTCACCACATGATATGTGTTTTGCTTGGAGCGTCATTTTATTTTCTTTAGCTTTGCTTGCTGTTTGAATAAAATACCAAGATCTGAAATTCTTAAATGAGAGAGTCTTCACATAGTTACATATTTATTCAACTACTCATTGATCTTCACTTATATCTTTCGGAGTAGTTTGTCATTTGCTCTAGTGCTTCACTTATATCCTTTTAGAGCACGGCGGTGGTTTTATTTTGAAGAAATAGATGAACTCCCATGCTTCACTTATATTATTTTGAGAGTCTTTAGAACAGCATGGTAGTTTGCTTTGGATATGAAACTAGTCCTAATATGATGGGCATCCAAGATGGGTATAATAAAAACTTTCATATAAGTGCATTGAATACTAAGAGTAGTTTGATACTTGATGATTGTTTTGAGATATGAAGATAGTGATATTAAAGTTGTGCTAGTTGAGTAATTGTGAATTTGAGACTTGTGTTGAAGTTTGCAAGTCCCGTAGCATGCACGTATGGTAAACGTTATGTAACAAATTTGAAACATGAGGTGTTATTTGATTGTCATCCTTATGAGTGGCGGTCGGGGACGAGCGATGGTCTTTTCCTACCAATCTATCCCCCTAGGAGCATGCGCGTAGTGCTTGGTTTTTGATGACTTGTAGATTTTTGCAATAAGTATGTGAGTTCTTTATGACTAATGTTGAGTCCATGGATTATACGCACTCTCACCCTTCCATCATTGCTAGCCTCTTCGGTACCGTGCATTGCCCTTTCCCACCTTGAGAGTTGGTGCAAACTTCGCCGGTGCATCCAAACCCCATGATACGATACGCTCTATCACACATAAACCTCCTTATATCTTCCTCAAAACAGCCACCATACCTACCTATTATTGCATTTCCATAGCCATTCCGAGATATATTTCCATGCAACTTTCCACCGTTCCATTTATCATGACACGTTCATCATTGTCATATTGCTTTGCATAATCATGTAGTTGACATCGTATTTGTGGCAAAGCCATCGTTCATAATTCTTTCATACATGTCACTCTTGGTTCATTGCATATCCCGGTACCCCGCCGGAGGCATTCATATAGAGTCATACTTTGTTCTAGTATCGAGTTGTAATCATTGAGTTGTAAATAAATAGAAGTGTGATGATCATCATTTTCTAGAGCATTGTCCCAAGTGAGGTAAAAAAAGAGAAAGGCCATAAAAAAAGAAGGCCCAAAAAATGAGTGAAAAAGAGAGAAGGGACAATGCTACTATCCTTTTTCCACACTTGTGCTTCAAAGTAGCACCATGATCTTCATGATAGAGAGGTAGAGAGTCTCTTGTTTTGTCACTTTCATATACTAGTGGGAATTTTTCATTATAGAACTTGGCTTGTATATTCCAACAATGGGCCTCCTCAAGTGCCCTAGGTCTTCGTGAGCAAGCAAGTTGGATGCACACCCACTTAGTTTCTTTTGTTGAGCTTTCATAAATTTATAGCTCTAGTGCATCTGTTGCATGGCAATCCCTACTCCTTTCATTAACATCAATCGATGGGCATATCCATAGCTCATTGATTAGCCTCGTTGATGTGAGACTTTTTCTTTTTTTGTCTTCTCCATATAACCCCCATCACTATATTCTATTCCACCCATAGTTCTATATCCATGGCTCATGCTCATGTATTGCGTGAAAGTTGAAAAAGTTTGAGATTACTAAAGTATGAAACAATTGCTTGGCTTGTCATTGGGGTTGTGCATGATGAGAGCATTCTTGTGTGACGAAAATGGAGCATGACCAAACTATATGATTTTGTAGGGATGAACTTTCTTTGGCCATGCTATTTTGAGAAGACATGATTGCTTAGTTAGTATGCTTGAAGTATTATTATTTTTATGTCAATATTAAACTTTTGTCTTGAATCTTATGGATCTGAATATTCGTGCCACATAAAATAAGATTAGATTGATAAATATGTTAGGTAGCATTCCACATCAAAAATTCTGTTTTTATCATTTACCTACTCGAGGACGAGCAGGAATTAAGCTTGGGGATGCTGATACGTCTCCAACGTATCTATAATTTTTGATTGTTCCATGCTATTATATTATCCGCTTTGGATGTTTATGGGCTTTATTATGCACTTTTATATTATTTTTGGGACTAACCTATTAACCAGAGCCCAATGCCAGTTTATGTTTTTCCCTTGTTTCAGTGTTCCGCAGAAAAGGAATATCAAATGGAGTCCAAACGGAATGAAACCTTCGGGAAAGTTATTTTTGAAACGGAAGCAATCCAGGGGACTTGGAGTGCACGTCAGGGAATCAACGAGGAAGGCACGAGGCAGGGGGCGCGCCCTCCACCCTCGTGGGCCCCTCGTGGCTCCCCTGACGTATTTCTTCCTCCTATATATACCAATATACCCTAAAACCTTCGGGGAACAGAATAGATCGGGAGTTCCGCCGCCGCAAGCCTCTGTAGCCACCAAAAACCAATCGGGACCCTGTTCCGGCACCCTATCAGAGGGGGGATCCCTCACCGGTGGCCATCTTCATCATCCCGGCGCTCTCCATGATGAGGACGGAGTAGTTTACCCTCGGGGCTGAGGGTATGTACCAGTAGCTATGTGTTTGATCTCTCTCTCTCGTGTTCTTGAGGTGATACGATCTTGATGTATCGTGAGCTTTGCTATTATAGTTGGATCTTATGATGTTTCTCCCCCTCTACTCTCTTGTAATGGATTGAGTTTTCCCTTTGAAGTTATCTTATCGGATTGAGTCTTTAATGATTTGAGAACACTTGATGTATGTCTTGCGTGGGATAACCGTGGTGACAATGGGTTATTCTATTGATTCACTTGATGTATGTTTTGGTGATCAACTTGCGGGTTCCACCCATGAACCTATGCATAGGGGTTGGCACACGTTTTCGTCTTGACTCTCCGGTAGAAACTTTTGGGCACTCTTTGAGGTTCTATGTGTTGGTTGAATAGATGAATCTGAGATTGTGTGATGCATATCGTATAATCATACCCACGGATACTTGAGGTGACATTGGAGTATCTAGGTGACATTAGGGTTTTGGTTGATGTGTGTCTTAAGGTGTTATTTTACTATGAACTCTAGGGCTGTTTGTGACACTTACAGGAATAGCCCAATGGATTGATCGGAAAGAATAACTTTGAGGTGGTTTCGTACCCTACCATAATCTCTTTGTTTGTTCTCCGCTATTAGTGACTTTGGAGTGACACTTTGTTGCATGTTGAGGGATAGTTATATGATCCAATTATGTTATTATTGTTGAGAGAACTTGCACTAGTGAAAGTATGAACCCTAGGCCTTGTTTCCTAGCATTGCAATACCGTTTGCGCTCACTTTTATCGCTTGTTACCTTGCTGTTTTTAAATTTTCAGATTACAAAAACCTATATCTACCATCCATATTGCACTTGTATCACCATTTCTTCGCCGAACTAGTGCACCTATACAATTTACCATTGTATTGGGTGTGTTGGGGACACAAGAGACTCTTTGTTTTTTGGTTGCAGGGTAGTTTGAGAGAGATCATCTTCATCCTACGCCTCCCACGCATTGATAAACCTAAGTCATCCACTTGAGGGAAATTGGCTACTGTCCTACAAACCTCTGCACTTGGAGGCCCAACAACGTCTACAAGAAGAAGGTTGCGTAGTAGACATCATCCACAAGCCGAGCGTACCGACAGACTCGAGCAGAGCGCGCCAATGGACCTGAGCAAAGCATGCCGCGGCACCTAACAGCGAGCAGAGCTTGCTGAGGGACGCGACCAGAGGCCGACACAGTGATATGTGGCAAATAAGATGAACTGTGCGAGCGATGTCGGAGACATCAAGCACGAATCAGATTAGAGTTGCGTGTGCGATACGTGGCATACAGTTGATCCATCGGAGCTGTTTGTCTGTTGCGGTCAAACGCTTGCTGGTATATAATCTAAATTTAACCAAAAAGTGTTAATGCATGTTACAAAAATTGTATAACTGGAAACTATGTTCAAATACGAATCCAACGATATAATCTTTGGCGACATGCATTCATATTTTATTAGTTAAATCCTACTTATAAACCAGGACGGGGGTATTGTAGGTAATTAAATCGCAAACATTTTTTTGTATTAACCGTATGTGTACGTGTCCTTTCATCCTCCTCTCGCACGTCTTGTCACCCCGCTGCCGCAGAAAGCTTACAGTGCAAGCTTGCGTAGCGCGCGGGGGCGTTCTTTTGGCCAAACGGTGGCTCGAAGTGGCGCCAATGAATCGTCGGTGAGCCTGTTCCCGCGCAACCTCACAGGTTCCCACGCAAGCTTCCCGCCCGACTCGGTGAAATCCCCCAAAATCCCAAAGCTTAATGGCCTGCTATAAAAACCCTCACGGCCGGCGAATCCTGCGTCGCATTTTCCCCTCCCTCCCTGTAGCTTATCTCGTCTGCTTCTCCCACAATCGCCAATGGCACCGGTCCGTCGTCCTCGCTCAGCCACTCCGCCGTCATCAAAGGACAGCTCCAGCTGGGAGGCTACAGCACGGCAGTGGCGCAGTCCCCGGCATAGTGTAGTGCGCGTGGCATCCCTGTTGGGTGTCCGCAGAACACCCACCAAACGCCCCGCCGCTGCTGCCCGTCGGCAGCTGTTGCCGGCCGCCGTTGCCTCCACACCACCGTCGAAAGCCGGAGCCATCACCCACTCCGCCACCGCGGCCCGAAGGCGGGAGGTGGCCGTCGTGGCCGCCACCCCACTGTCGGCCATCACCCGCTCCCCAAACGCCGGAGGTGGCCGTCCTGGCCGCCACCCCATTGTCAGCCGCCGTGGCCGCCAGCCCACTGTCGACCGTCGGGATCATCACCCGCTCTGCCACCGCCGCCCGAAGGAGGGAGGCAGAGGTGGAGGCCCGCACATGCGTCAGCAACCTTGCGCTCTACATCGAGTTCCTGCAGGAGGAGGAGGAGCGCCTCGTCGAGCACGCAAAGAGCCTTACTGCAGCCATGGCCACAGTACATGTCGACACAGAGGGGAGGATTCAGGAGATCTACTAGCAGTCCGGCCGAGTCGAGAGGGGTCGTCTGGAGCGGCAGTGGGCATTCGAGCTGGCGAGCGTCGCTGAACATGCAGCAGCGGAAGGCACCGTATTGCAGTTGTCCAGCTCGTCGGTAGGCTCCTCCTCCTCCTCTGCCTCTCACTGAGTGCGCTCGGCAGAGGAGAGGCCGCCGGAAGTAGCACAAAGCCCCTCGGTAGTAGTAGTATTTAGGGGCTATTTTGTTCAGTTCATCTGACTATAGATGTGGTGGAACTGTACAACGTACTTAAAATTACTTAGTATATATAGTTGAACTAGCTATTTCAGTACGTGGTTGGCAACAATTGTGGAAAAGTTTGGTCGGTTCAGCTGCCGAGTTGAACTGCTTGTATAAATTAAGAACAACCGCTTAATCTATGAATGAAATCTATGCTTGATTATTGAATTTTAGTTCTAAAAATTAGATAGTGCTAGTGATTTTTAGCTGCATATTTTGACAAATCGCAGTGTTACAAGGATTGAAAAATGGCAATGTTAATAGATCAACAAATGGCAATCTTTCCAGTTTGACAAATGGCAACATACCCAGCATGACAGATGCAAATGTTACCAAATTGTTTGTATGTGGTTGCACACGGGTCATCCAAAACAACCGTTTGCGTTGAAGGGATGCACAAATCCTACGCTGCAAATTTTCCCTCGACTTAAGGGGGAAGACCATAGCTCTCACTTTGCATACGGGTGTTCTATCTAAAACGTTTGCGATCAAGAGCTGCAGAAATCCTGCTCGGCACATTTTCTCTTGGCTTCTAGGGGAAGCTATCGGTTTGCATACGGGTGTTCTAACTAAAACGTTTGCGATCAAGAGCCACACAAATCCTGCTCGGCACATTTTCCCTAGGCCTCCTAGGGAAGTTGTCTGTTTGCATACGGGTGTTTTAACTAAAACGTTTGCGATGAGTGTTTTATATTTCAAAGCCATATTAAACTACAGCTTGGGCGCCATTAATGGAGAGGATGCGAGCAAGGCGGGCGGCCATGGAAGTCAAAGGGCTCGCTTCCCGGTGAGCTTGCGCGGCGTACAGCTCGCACACTTCCCGGTGAGCCTCCGCATTGGAGTACAGCTCGCACGCCTCCCGTTTAGTCAAGCACTCAAGCACCTGTCTGCACGGCACCTCATAGCCATTAAAAGAGTGAGGCATGGTGTCACGTGAATGGTTAACAGAATGCACACAATTTAAATTATACAAAACGTTTGTGATGTTATAGTGCCATCTATTTGTTTCAAAATGCCTTTGTTGGCTGTTATTCGCGTGCGCCTTCTCTCAGAATGGACACGAAAAATACCACAGCATGTCGTGTGCCATTCCATTATAGCATGCCAAGTTTCATGAATTTCAGACGAGTTTTGGATTTACTATCATTTAAAAACAAAGTATCTCAACGTTTTGCAGGCAATCAACAGTGCCCTGGTGTTTGAAATTCATTACCATTCCTTGCATGGGAACTAAGCATGCACCCAAGGACACAGATTTGATTTCTCAACCAATTTATATGCACTTGAGCATGTGCATGTAGTTCAAATTTGAATTATGCACATAAAATGACTAGAAAACCCACTTAATGTATAAAAATGTCCAAACGAACCGTAAAAAATTCCAAATTTTAACACAACACTCCTGTTGTTCTATGTTGACACTAGAAATTTTTTGAAAGCAATACGAGGCAACGGATATCGTTTCGTCCCCAAAGGTGGCACGTTCCCTACCTAAACCATCACGCTTTTTGTGAGAAGCTTATACCCAAACCAACCCCAAATGGGACAAATTTTTTACCATGGCATGTTCATGCCGCTCCATGATAGCATGCCAAGTTTCATGAATTTCAGACGAGTTTAGGATTTACTAGAATTTAAAAACCAGGTATCTCAATGTTTGCAGCCGAGTGACGGTGGAAGGGTGTTTGACATTCATTCCCATTTCTTGCATGGGAGCTAAGCATGCAACCAAGGACACATATTTGATTTTTCAACCAATTTATATGCACCCGAGCATATGCATGTAGTTCAAATTTGAATTATGCACATAAAATGCCTATAAAACCCAGTTAATGTATAAAAATGTCCAAACGAACCCCGAAAAATTCCAAAATTTAACACAACACTCATGTTGTTCTATGTTGACACTAGAAAAATTTGAAAGAAATAAGAGGCAACGGATATCGTTTCGTCCCCAAAGGTGGCACATTCCCTACCGAAACCATCACGCTTGTTTTGAGAAGCTCTGGTTTGTGAGCAGCTTATACCCAAACCTGCCCCAAATGGGACAAAAAATTTACCACAGCATGTTGGTGCCGCTCCATGATAGCATGCCAAGTTTCATGAATTTCAGACGAGTTTTGGATTTACTAGAATTTAAAAACCAGGTATTTCAATGTTTGCGGCCGAGTGACGGTGGTAGGGTGTTTGACATTCATTCCCATTTCTTGCATGGGACCTAAGAATGCAACCAAGGACAAAGATTTGATTTTTCAACCAATTTATATGCACCGCAGCATGTGCATGTAGTTCAAATTTGAATTATGCACATAAAATGCCTAGAAAACTCAGTTAATGTATAAAAATGTCCAAACGAACCCCGAAAAATTCCAAAATTTAACACAACACTCCTGTTGTTCTATGTTGACACTAGAAAAAATTTGAAAGCAATAAGAGGCAACAGATATTGTTTCGTCCCCAAAGGTGGCACGTTCCCTACCGAAACCATCACACTTGTTGTGAGAAGCTCTGGTTTGTGAGAAGCTTATACCCAAACCTACCCCAAATGGGACAAAAAATTTACCACGACACGTTGATGCCGCTCGATGATAGCATGCCAAGTTTCATGAATTTCAGACGAGTTTTGGATTTACTAGAATTTAAAAACCATGTATCTCAATGTTTGCGGCCGAGTGACGGTGGCAGGGTGTTTGACATTCAATCCCATTTCTTGCATGGGACCTAAGCATGCAACCACAGACACATATTTGATTTTTCAACCCGTTTATATGCACTGGAGCATGTGCGTGTAGTTCAAATTTGAATTATGCACCTGAAATGCATACAAAACCAAGTTACTGTATAAAAACGTCCAAAGGAACCCTGAAAATTCCAATTTTTTTAGCGACACACCTATAGTTGCATGTTCACTGCAGATAAAAGTTAAAGCAATTCAAACACCATCCTTTGCAGCTCTGAGCCCATTATGTAATTCAAATCAAGATGAAAAATCAAGTAGATCGCACACAGTTTATTATCGCCAACCGTGTGAGCTGCAGCACAAAATATCTTGGAGCACCATCGGAGTATAGTACGCATACGACTTACGCGAGAAGGTGCGACGACTATAGTTCACAACCGGCGTGTCAAGCACACTAGCTCACTCCCCAAATATCATTTCACTGTTCAATCATCACCGGTGAAAGATGGAGACGGGGACCCGCGTCGGGAGGGCAACTTCAGCGGCACACTCCGGCGAGAGCTCGGCCGCAGCCACCACGCGCGTGCTAACAAGGTTTGTGAGGGCGACAGCAATCTGCGTCCGGGCGGCCAAGGCAGCCCAAAGGGTCGTTGTTGCTTCTCAGGCGGCGGCAGCAACATCTGCCTCGGGGATAGCAACTGGTGAGAGCGGCACAACAGCTGTCTGTTCTGCGGCGGCGGCCTTAGCTCTAATGGAGGTAGCCCACGACCATGCCGAGGCCACCCACGCCTAGCTCGTGGCTGTCACCGCACAAATCGAATGAAGCTTCTCTGACAATGTCGGTGTCAAAACCGGCGGATCTCGGGTAGGGGGTCCCGAACTATGCGTCTAAGGCGGATGGTAACAGGAGGCGGGGGACACAATGTTTACCCACGTTCGGGCCCTCTCGGTGGAGGTAATACCCTACTTCCTGCTTGATTGATCTTGATGATATTAGTATTACAAGAGTTGATCTACCACAAGATCGTAGAGGCTAAACCCTAGAAGCTAGCCTATGATTATGATTGTTCTTGTCCTACAGACTAAACCCTCCGGTTTATATAGACACCGGAGGGGGCTAGGGTTACACAGAGTCGGTTACAAGGGAGGAGATCTATAGATCCGAATTGCCAAGCTTGCCTTCCACGCCAAGGAGAGTCCCACCCGGACACGGGACAAAGTCTTCAATCTTGTATCTTCATAGTCCAACAGTCCGGCCAAAGGATATAGTCCGGCCGTCCGAGGACCCCCTAATCCAGGACTCCCTCAGTAGCCCCTAAACTAGGCTTCAGTGACGATGAGTCCGGCGCGCAGATTGTCTTCGGCATTGCAAGGCAGGTTCTTCTCCAAATTCTGAGTACCTGTCAAGTAGTGTCCGGCTTCCCATGAATGTTGCACTCCTTGGCTTCTGCGCCCAACAATGGCTATCCTCCACGTGTCGACCGAATGCGAGAAGTCGGAGCATTTTTACACTTGCCACCCTAACCATGTAAGTAAATCGTCTATTTAAAGAGACGGGGATCCTCAGATCCAGATCACACCATCCTCCCACAGCGAGCATCCATCGGAGAGCGCCCGGAAAAATCCATTCCATCATGGTCGGCGATCATAGCTCCTCCTCTCGCTCCCGTAGCCCTAATCCAGGCAATTGGAAGAAGTGTTTCGTTCCCCACAGCCAATTAGTAGAGTTACAGACCCAGGGGTTTCTCCCTCCTGCGTATATGGTCCCCGTCCGAGCCGGATTAGCCACTTACAATGGCGGGGAGCAAGCAGAGAGCTTTCCCAACCCATCCATGGGGGAGCGGGTATGCCTTGTCCCTTACTTATTGAGGGGACCCGGATTTCCCATCCATCCGTTCCTCCGCGGGCTCCTGGAGTTCTACGGCCTCCAGCTGCATAACCTTACTCCCGCCTCCATCTTACACATCGCTGGCTACGTCGCCCTTTGCGAGCTGTTTTTGGGCTGCGAAGCTCATTTCGAGCTATGGAAGAGGCTATTCTGCCTCGTACCCCGTACACAGGAGGGGTCAATATATCAAGTGGGCGGAGCCGAGATATGGTGCATCGCCGGGACCGGATACCTGTCCGGTACTCCGAAGAAGACATCCGAAGACTGGCCTTCGGAGTGGTTTTATATGGAGGACGTCCCCCTTCCGGACCCTATTCGGATGGGCCTTCCTGAGTTCGACAACGCCCCTTTGAAGAAACGCCGCAGCTGGCGCCCTCGGAGCCCCCAGGAGGAAGATAACAGAGAAGTCCTTTACCTGATGGGCCGGATAAAAACGCTGGCCAAATCAGGATTGACAATAATCGAGGTTATGTCAATATGTATAATGCGGGGGGTGCAGCCACTTCAATATCGGGGACAACCCATGTGGCACTTCAATGGAGAAGACGATGCCACCCGCTGCGGTCGTAAGGGACCGGACTCCGTCGCTGCTCTAGCGAAAATACTGTCTGATTTATATAAAGGAGAGGAAGAGGAGTTCATCCGCATTAAGCCACGGGATGGATTTTCCATGTACAACCCCCCGAACTGGGTGAGCTGCTACTTTTTACTCCGAACCTTCCCACATTCTTCGTCAGAAGTATTTACATTGCTATTTCATAGCAGGAACTGCGAAAAGCTGTGAGGGAGGTCCACAGCCCGTCTCCACAACCAGAGGACCCTGACCGGGCCCTCGACCCCGGACTCGAAGAAGATCCGGACACATTTGTGGAGCTCATCGACATGACGTTCTATCAATTAAGCTGCGACGGTGCCTTGGTGGCCATCATAGCCGATTATCCTGGACTACTCCCTGCATCGCATGTAAGTAAAACCGGAGTCCCAACTTCCGAGAAGGATCCCTTTTTTGCACTTCACCTACCGCACACATATGGTGTCTTACAGGGAAGGTCCTCGGGACGCCATGCCGAACCCGCAGTGACTCACCAACAAGGGGCACCGAAACCGGGTAGGCTTAAAAGGAAGGCGGTCAGGACTGAGACGCCGTCGCAGAGGTATGAAAAAGAACCCCGCTCCGTGGTTGTCGTCTTTTAAAATATAATAACGTCCATGTTTCCTAGCAGGAAAAACGCTCGCCGGACCATATCCGGAGAGCCTGCCGGGCACGCCTCCACCAGCCGGGCTTAGAGGCAGACGCCAACGTGGGGCCAACACCGGATGTTCCTCCTACAGAGGATGCGGATAGGCTGTCCGCTACGAATTCCGAAGTGGAGAGTGCCATGAATCACAGGCGTCGCCGGGCCATACTCCGCGACGCTTGTTTCTCCCAAGAGGCGTCTGATGCCTTCAACTCAGGAGACGCGTACATCCGAGCTGCTCAAAATGGTCTTGCCAAAGCCACGGACCAGTATGTAGAGGATATACGGGTAAGAAAATCTAATAATTACGTATATCAGTAGCCCCTGAGACTTGAAACAGGTTGCACAACTGATTTAAGGATCATCGTTTGCATAGGTTCTTACGGAGAAGAATACCCAGTTGTCTCAAGAGCTGGAGGAATGCAAAGCCCAGCTACGGGCCGCAGTTGCCGCAATGAAGGAGTCCGAGAAGGCCCCATCTGGTAACACTTGTTTCTATCGAAAAGAATGACATGTACCAATTAGTATTCGGCATGAATTCAAATCTAACAATAGATTCTGTAGATGACCCCGGAGTGAATCCGGAGGTCGTGCGAGGGGATGAGCAACATGCTCAACGACAGCTAAAGGCTAGCGAGCGCGTGCTTACGCGGGTTAGGCGGGAGAAAAACAATCTCCAAGATGCCAATACCAGGATGGGCGTTGAACTGAAAGATGTTTGAGCGCAGCTTGCTGACTTCGTAAAGGAGAATTAGAGGCTTCGACGCGGCATTTTTAGTAAGTGCTTGAACGAACTTTTATAGAGTTCGACGAAGAAACCGGCTAACAGAGTTATATCTGTAGGTATGTTGACGGGTCGTCCCGCAGAGGAGATGCCCGGGTCTACGGGTGATCTTCTGCCAGAGCTCTCACAACTGCACGAACAAGTTCGGCAGGTGATGCAGGGCATTGCCCAAGCCTTGTGGCCATCCGCCTCCCTGCCAGGAGGCATGGTGGAGATTGTAGAGAAGCTCAAGGGAGCGTGGCGGCGCTTCCGATTATGGAAGATATCAGCCTGCCGACAAGGAGCAAGGGAAGCCTGGGCCATGGTGAATACGCGATATACCAAGGCTGACCCGAACCACATGGCCGAGGTCAAACCTGTGGGGTCTGATGGGAAAGAGATCCCCGTCAGTTTGGTGTATGACCAGGTGAAATTAGCCGCCAAGTATTCCCAATAGGATTGTAGGCTAGACAGCCTATTGGATGGTATAGAAGAAGAATTTAGTCAGTCTAAGTGACTGTGTACTTCAAGTGACATATATTGTCCCTAGCCGGATTGTAAATCATTTGTCATGGCGGACCTTTTCGCTTCGACCTCTGGACCCGACAATCCGGAGTGTATCCGAATACCCGCTTAGTTATGTAAAAACCGGGGTACGCGTGGAAACCAGGCGTAGGGGTCATAAGTGCTTGAACAGACAAGTACCCAACTAGCTATGTTATATTACATGGATAGTAAGAAACATCTTCCAGGGAGAATAGTTCCGTTAAGGGTTCCTTTCCCTGGGTATGCATGCATTAATGTGCATGTCCGAACTGCGAAAAGAGACGCAGGATATAAACATCTGGGGGCATGTATTACAATAAATAAAAGTCATCTTTTGTTCACCGACCGAATATTCCCTTAAGAACGCTAGCTTTCGGCTTCACCCAGTCTGAGGTACACATCCGGCTGACCCGGCAGTAACAATCGCAGAGGTGCTCCCCTTATGCCCTAGCCGAATTAACGGGAACGTAGGGCATAAACACAAGAGCCAGGCAACCCAGCTTGGCCAAAACTTAAGTCATATCGATGCATATAATGGCGAAGAAAAGGTACATGTGGAAAAGTAACACATGTGCGGGGGCATAGAGCCCGGAAAATAGTTATATTAAGCTTCTGTATAAGAAGCCCCCACGTATAATGAGCACGCCTAGCGCATCACGATTGTGCAGTCAAAACACAATTTAACCTTTTAAGGCCGTGAAGAAAAAGGGGAAGAAAGAAAGAAAGAAAAGACAGGTAACAAATATATAAAAAATGGACGAAGGTAAGGAGACGAACACAGATTCCGGCACTAGGTGTAAAATCGTCGGAGTCTGGCCGCGTTCCATGGGTTTGGTTCGAGTCGATTGTCCGATGCATCCCGCAGACAGTACGCTCCACCAGTCAGAACTTGGTCAATAACGAAGGGACCTTCCCATTTGGGCTTGAGCTTGTTCTTTTTCTTCTCCAGTAGGCGTAGAACGAGTTCGCCAACGTTATAAGTGTTGGCCCGTACTTCTCTGCTTTGATACCGTCGAGCCTGTTGCTGATAGAATGCGGAGTGGGCTTTTGCCACGTCACGCTCCTCCAGGGCGTCCAAACTGTCCTGCCGATCAAGCTCGGCTTCTTTCTCTTCATACATGCGCACTCGAGGTGAGTCATGAATTATTTCGCAGGGTAGTACCGCCTCTGCGCCGTACACCATAAAGAACGGTGTGTATCCGGTAGTGCGATTCGGCTTGGTCCGCAGCCCCCATAGTACGGAGTCAAGCTCCTCGACCCAGTGCGTATCTGATTCCTTCAAGGATCGCACTAATCTGGGTTTAATGCCGCTCATGATAAGACCATTTGCTCGCTCGACTTGTCTGTTAGTTTGTGGGTGATAGACAGAAGCATAATCGAGCTTAATGCCCATGTTGCTGCACCACGTTTTTACCTCATCGGCTGTAAAGTTCGAGCCGTTATCGGTAATGATGCTGTGGGGGACGCCGTAACGGTGTACAACCCCGAATATGAAGTCTATCACTGGTCCGGACTCGGCCGTTTTAACTGGTTTGGCTTCTATCCATTTGGTGAATTTATCCAGCATGACCAATAGGTATTTTTTCTTATGGCTTCCCCCTTTAAGGGGTCCGACCATATCAAGCCCCCAGACCGCAAAGGGCCAAGTAATGGGGATTGTTTGGAGAGCGGTAGGTGGCATATGGCTTTGGTTTGCAAAAAGCTGGCAACCGACGCATCGTTGAATGAGATCCTGTGCGTCTGCTCGGGCCGTCGGCCAATAAAAACCTGTACAGAAGGCCTTGCTTACAAGGGCCCGAGCTGCGGCGTGGTGGCTGCCAAGTCCAGCATGAATTTCTGCCAAAAGTTGCCGTCCTTCCTCTTCGGAGATGCACCTTTGAAGTACTCCGGTAGCGCTTTTCTTATAAAGCTCTCCCTCGTGGACCTTGTAGGTTTTAGACCGCCGCACAATGCAACGTGCCTCGTTTGGGTCCTCAGGGAGTTGTTGCCTAGTTAGGTAGGCCAAGAAGGGTTCTGTCCACGGGGCGATGACAACCATAATCACGTGGGCCGGAGGTGTTATTTCGGTGGCAGGGCCTCCGATTACGTCAGAGTGTTCGGGATCTGGAGTTGTGTCCGGATCCGGACTGTTGTTGCCGGTCTCCCCTTCCCACACCACGGATAGCTTAAACATCCTTTCCAAGAAAATATTCGGTGGGACAGGGTCGCGCTTAGTGCCGATGCGGGCGAGGATATCCGCCGCTTGATTGTTTTCCCGGACCACATGGTGGAATTCAAGCCCCTCGAACCGAGCTGACATTTTGAGGACGTCGTTGCGGTAAGCCGCCATTTTTGGGTCCTTGGCATCAAAGTCTCCATTTATTTGAGATATTGCGAGGTTCGAATCCCCACGCACCTCTAGGCGTTGAATGCCCATGGAGACTGCCATCCGGAGACCATGCAACAGGGCCTCATATTCTGCTGCATTGTTGGAGTCTGTGTATAATATTTGGAGTACGTATTGGACTGTATCTCCGGTGGGGGATGTCAGGACGACGCCTGCCCCCAGACCAGCCAGCATCTTAGAGCCTTCAAAGTGCATGATCCAATTGGAGTACGCGCCGTACTCTTTAGGGAGTTCGGCTTCTGTCCATTCGGCGACGAAATCGGCCAGTACTTGTGACTTAATGGCTCGCCGTGGTTTGTATGTTATGTCGAACGGGAGGAGCTCAATAGCCCATTTAGCAATCCGGCCCGTGGCATCGCGGTTATTTATTATGTCGTTGAGTGGTACTTCAGAGGCCACCGTAATTGAACACTCTTGAAAGTAGTGTCGTAATTTCCGGGATGCCATGAAGACCGCGTATGCTATCTTTTGATAATGTGGGTACCGTGATTTGCATGGAGTGAGGACAGTGGATACATAGTATACCGGCTTTTGAAGCGGGAACTTATGTCCGTCCGTCTCTCGTTCGACGACGAGCACTGCGCTTACAACTTGGTGTGTTGCCGCTATATATAACAGCATTGGTTCGCCGACATTTGGCGCGGCCAAGATTGGGTTGGTGGCCAAAACGGCTTTTATTTCTTCCAATCCGGCCGTGGCCGCATCCGTCCACTCGAAGTGTTCGGTGCGTCGAAGAAGGCGATAAAGGGGTAGTGCCTTTTCTCCTAATCGGGAGATAAAGCGGCTTAAGGCAGCCACGCATCCAGTTAATTTTTGGATTTGCTTGAGGTCTGTTGGGATAGCCAACTGTGACAGAGCTCGGATTTTAGCCGGATTTGCTTCAATTCCTCTACTGGAGACGATGAAGCCCAAGAGCTTTCCGGCGGGCACGCCGAAAACGCATTTTTCCGGATTGAGCTTGATGTCATATGTTCGGAGATTGTCGAACGTGAGCCTCAAGTCGTCTATTAAGGATTCGACATGTCTGGTTTTAATGACCACGTCGTCTACGTATGCCTCCACTGTTTTGCCAATTTGTGTTTCCAGGCATGTCTGAATCATGCGTTGATAGGTTGCACCGGCGTTTTTGAGCCCGAAAGGCATGGTGTTAAAACAGAAGGGGCCGTATGGAGAGATGAATGCCGTTGCGGCTTGATCGTACTCCGCCATCTTAATTTGATGGTATCCGGAGTATGCGTCGAGGAAACACAATGAGTCGTGTCCTGCGGTAGCGTCGATAATTTGATCGATGCGGGGGAGGGGAAGGGATCCTTAGGGCAAGCCTTGTTAAGGTCCTTGAAATCGACACATAGGCGCCAGGATTTGTCCTTCTTTGGTACCATCACCAGGTTTGCTAGCCAGTCCGGATGTTTTATTTCTCTAATGAATCCGGCCTCAAGTAACTTGGCTAGCTCTTCTCCCATGGCTTGTCGCTTAGGCTCAGAGAAACGCCGAAGAGTCTGCTTGACCGGCTTGAACCCCTTTAGAATGTTAAGGCTATGCTCGGCCAGCCTGCGTGGGATTCCTGGCATGTCTGAAGGATGCCAGGCGAAGATGTCCCAATTCTCGCGCAAGAACTCCCGCAGTGCGGCGTCTACTGTGGGGTTTAACTGTGCCCCGATGGATGCTGTTTTTGTAGGGTCCGTTGGGTGGACTTGGAATTTGACTATTTCGTCCGCTGGTTTAAAAGAGGTGGACTTGGGTCTTTTATCGAGTATCACGTCGTCCCTGTCCACTGTGGAGCGCAGCGCAGTTAGTTCTTCGGCCGCAAGGGCTTCGGATAACGCCTCGAGGGCTAGTGCGGCAGTTTTATTTTCGGCGCGGAGTGCTATGTCCGGATCACTAGCTAGAGTGATGATTCCATTGGGCCCGGGCATTTTGAGCTTCATGTACCCGTAATGGGGTATAGCTTGGAAGATCGTGAATGCCTCCCGCCCTAAAAGGGCGTGGTATCCGCTACTGAACGGGGCCACTTGGAATGTGATTTCTTCAGACCTATAATTCTCCAGCGTGCCGAATACCACGTCTAGTGTGATTTTTCCTGCACATCGTGCCTCCCGACTAGGGATGATTCCTCTGAAGGTCGTGCTGCTTTGCTCAATGCGGCTCTTGTCTATTTCCATTTTTCGAAGAGTCTCCTCATAGATGAGGTTTAATCCGCTGCCACCGTCCATGAGCACTTTAGTGAGCCGGAAGCCGTCCACAATTGGACTAAGGACCAAGGCGGCTGGTGCTCGGGCTGTTCGGAATTTAGGTTCGTCACTGGCATTGAAGGTTATAGCCGTATCGCTCCATGGATTTATTGCTGCCACGGGGCAGACTTCGGCAAGGCTGCGGAGTGCTCGCTTGCGCCTATTATTTGAGGCGAAGGACTTGAAGACTGTCAATACTGTATTGTTATTTTCCATGGGATGGAGCTCTGTTGTATTATTGATGAGGATATCCTCGACGCTCTTGGCCACCTGCCGGAGTATCCAACATGCTCTAAGGCTACGTGTTGGCATGGTATCCGCTGTACTGTGAATTTTGCATGGCCCATTGAGCCATCCCTCCAATATGGTTCCACGCCCTGCAGTGGGCTTTGTTTCTTTGTAATTGGATCGGGTGACTTACGAGAGTACACCCTTTTAGTTCGGACGGGGGGTTTAGTGAGAGCCGGAGGATCCCAGAATTTTGTTTGGGTTTTCCAGGCGCTTTCCATCGCACAGTACTTCTGTACTATGGCCGCCAAGTCAGCGAAGTGTGTTATGTCACGGCGACTTATGGCATTGAGGATTCCCTTGTCCGTGCAATTTTTGCAAAAGAATGAAATTGCGTCTTCCTCGCGACAGTCCTTGACCTTGTTCATTACAAGGAGGAATCTGGCCCAATAGTGATGTACTGTCTCTTGGGGCTCTTGTCTAATGTGGGAAAGATCACGTGTATCTGGGTGGGTGGGTAGATCTAGGTCTGAACCCTGACCCGATCTGAGACCCATGGGCGGGGGAGTTTCCGAGCTTGGCAGTTCGGGCTCCGGGATGTTGCCCAATAGATCTGGCCCGCTGTATGATTCTAGGTTCAAAGCTTGGGCCATGTCCTCCCGTAGATGGGTATCCGGCTCGAAGAGCTCGGGAATCCGGACATAGTTTGTCCTCAAGATAGAGGAAGAATCGCTGTGTTGCTCCTCCACTACCGCTGTCTGATGGGTGATCGGCGAAGAGTTAATCTCCCTTTGGTCGGGTTTAAGCCCGATCCGATCATAGTCCGTAGTGACTCCTAGGGCGGCGATGCGATCCAAGAGCTCGTTCAAGGAAGATAGCTCCATTGGATCCATCTGCTCGGCGAATCCTGAGCCGACGTGGAGGCTGTTTTTGATGACTCGACAAGTCATCATCGGCGCAACGGCCGAACGGGCGGTCATGACGAAGCCGTCTAGTCGGAGAGTTTGGCCTACAGCCAGGGCTCACCCAGAGGTGATGTTGTCCTTGACAACAAGACGAGCCATAAAGCCTTATGATGACGGCACAGTGGAACTCTCAATGAAAGCACCAATGTCGGTGTCAAAATCGGCGGATCTCGGGTAGGGGGTCCCGAACTGTGCGTCTAAGGCGGATGGCAACAGGAGGCGGGGGACACAATGCCCAGGTTCGGGCCCTCTCGATGGAGGTAATACCCTACTTCCTGCTTGATTGATCTTGATGATATGAGTATTACAAGAGTTGATCTACCACGAGATCGTAGAGGCTAAACCCTAGAAGCTAGCCTATGATTATGATTGTTCTTGTCCTACGGACTAAACCCTCCGGTTTATATAGACACCGGTGGGGGCTAGGGTTACACAGAGTCGGTTACAAGGGAGGAGATCTACAAATCCGAATTGCCAAGCTTGCCTTCCACGCCAAGGAGAGTCCCACCAAGACACGGGACGAAGTCTTCAATCTTGTATCTTCATAGTCCAACAGTCCGGGCAAAGGATATAGTCCGGCCGTCCGAGGACCCCCTAATCCAGGACTCCCTCAGACAACGATCGGCAACCCACGACCAAAGAGTTGGCAATCGCCGAGAGCGTTCGAGCAGCCGTCCGTTCCTGTGCGACATACCTTGCCACGACGGAGCCCGCCAAAGCCCAGTCGCGGCCGCCCACGCCCAGCTCGTGGTGGCCTATTCCAAACAGATGGCGGATACGGATGGCGAGATGCTTGCCGAGTATGGTGCGATGGATGCCATGGAGCCCTTCCCCAGGAGACCGTCGGACGTTAGCTGGACATGGAGGTGGCAGCGGAGATCGACGAGCACCAGCCGTATTAGTACTCTTTGTTTTGTTTAATTAAGAGCGCCGGTCTTTAATTTGTTAGTGTTATGTTTAGGTCAGCTAGCTCTGTTTAATTGCTAAACTTGCTCGATTAAGAAGTTTGGGTGTGCTGTAGTCTGCTTGGTGTACCCAAATTATGCAATGACGTGGATGACCGCTGTAACCAGGGAAATTCGAACTAAAATTGTTGACGTTCAAACTCATCACATATGGGTTAAGCTATCTGAATCATTTGTGATGTTCACATATCGTACACAGTTCTGAATAAGGGACCGTGTATGATAATACTTTGCGCGCCAGTTTTTTCGCTAAAGCGATTCAAAATTTTCGGCTTCCGCGGAAATATCTACCTCCCCGACCCCTCCCCATTACCAAAAGCCATATTTCCCCTGTTTCCGCCTTCCTTTCCAAGTTCAAACCTTCACTCCTTGCTTGCAGCGCCGCCCCCTCGCCGGCGACCCTCCTTCACGCTGCTCGGCCTCGTCTATTGTAACACCCCCAGTGTCCTGCTACTGTAACCCACTATGATTAAAGCAGATTGTTTTGCTAAACAGTGCTTGATCAACTTCAATTCAAATATCATTTGAAATTCCACTTTGAATTGAAATTCTATTTGCATGTGAAATATGGAGTTGCACCAAAGTTGGTGCAAAATAGTTCATCATTTAGCAAAAATTCCATGACATTTAATTGTTAAGGAAAACAACATCACCTAAGAGCTAAGATGGACTATAGCAATTAAGACAGTGCCATTCTAGCACTTTAAAATGCTATACCAATTATGAAAATTCCAAATTGATTCAAATAATTCCCAAGCTTATGGTGGCAGTGCACCACTGACCCTAGTATTTGTTTTCACCAGTGGCGCATTTTTGCATAGGATAATTAATGCAAAAGAAAATGCAAAGGGATACTCTTAAATGAAAACAAAAAAGAATTAAAGGAAAAGAAAAGGGCCACTGTTAGCTGGGCCTTAGTGCACAGTGTGCACGCCCAGCCCAACAGAGCCGTCGATGCCTCCCTCCTCCCCGCGTCACCTCGGGTGCGCACGCGCCCGAAGCTGTTCACTGTCACCACCGCACCCGCTAGCCGCCCCGCGTCGCTACAGGCCGTCAGGGTGGATAAGATCTCCATCGTGGCCTTCCCTCTCGTCATCCTCATCCATTCGCCCCCGCGCGCCTCTCCCTCTCTCGTTCCCCACCTCAACCGAAACGCTCGCCGCCGTCGCCGCTCGATTCCGTGGCCACCGTGCCTGCCGCGCCTCGATCTGGAGCTCACCGTCTTGCTCGTCATCGTCTACTTCGCCTACGCCATTAGGATCGAGCCGAGCGCCTCTATTCCGACCGGAACGAGCTCGTCTTCAACCTTCGGATTGCCGGCGTTCGTCGCCAATTCCGGCTACCTCGCGCCCTCCCCGAGCTCACTACCACTCCCTTCGGCTCCGCTGTTGTGACACCCCAAAATTTTGACCTTATTTTTTATTTATTAAAATTTGGCCAGGAAATAAAACTTTTCCATCTGTCAAGATTTACCCTCTTGTTATTGTAGATTTTTACTTCAAGTGGGGAAACCTTCAAAGAGCATTATTGGACTTGTGTGACCTCTTTATAAAATCAATCCTTTATCAGTGGATTTAATTGCATAATTATTTTTCATGAGCTTTATTCTTTTAAAATGATCTTTCATAAATTTGGAGCCCCTTTTTGCACTGCAACCATTTGATAAATGCTTTTAAAAATTTCACCAAAATTTGGGGATGTCATGTGAG
The DNA here is from genome assembly GCF_018294505.1 of Triticum aestivum. NCBI lineage: Eukaryota > Viridiplantae > Streptophyta > Magnoliopsida > Poales > Poaceae > Triticum > Triticum aestivum. The sequence continues at coordinate 211,439,592 of NC_057802.1, read as the reverse complement.
TTTTCCCCATCACTTTTATGCAAAAACATCTTTTGGTCATTGGAGATTTTGAGCTTCACATCAATTTTTCAAATATGGTCCAGTAGGTATTTTGCACTACAACCTATTTAAATTTTCTTCTAAAAATTCTTCCAAGTGTTTGGAGGTGTCAGTGGATGCTTACAATTCATCTTCATGCAAAAACCCAGTGATGTTCTTTGAAAAACTTGAGTGAATCATCTTCATTTCCATTCTGGTCCAGTTTAGTGATTTGTACTGCAACAACATTTTATTTTGCTCTAATACCTTTGAGCTTTTTCCTACCTATAGTCCTCCCTTACAAACTCTTAAGTCCAGGAGATTGGACCCATTGGCATATTTTTGGTGCATGCAATGATAGCCTTTAGTTCCTGCCCAAAACTGGTTTTCTCAAAAACTTGCACTATCAACTTTCTGTTTTTGCCAAGCTGACCTTGCCACCTTCTTGAGCTCCTAAAGAGACTAGGATATGGAGAGTTTGGACACCCCAAGAGTTGCCTAGCTGAGCATGTCATTCTGTCGAGCACCCTGTGTGCAGGAACAATTTTTGGCATGTCCTCTGGTTTGCATTGTGGACTAGAACCCCTGAACTATCCAGCATGTCCACTAGCATCCTAGCTGTCCCTAACCCTGGCCTGTTAGCTGTCAGCCTCACCCAAGCTCTCTAGAGCGCGCTGGATTTTCGTCGAACACTTGTCGTGCGTGCTCTGGGCGCGCCCAGTGCGCACGTTTTGCACGCGCGCGCACTGAGTCGCTGCGCCGCACTGCCACCCCGACGCGTCCCGTCTCTGGCCCTGCGCGCCTGCCGAACCGCGCCAGGCACTTGCCCTCTCTCCAGTACCCTCCAAGCTCTCTCTGGCACCCTACAGCGCCGCTGCAGAGCCCCCTTGGCAGCACGCCGGCGTCGGCAGTGGATTCTGCCGCGGACGGCGCCGCCCAAACCGCCAGCGCACGCCAGCTGCCCTAGAGCACAGGCCGTGCTTATCCTCCCGCTCGTCGGCACACTTTCGTCGCCGCCACGATGCCCTACAACTACAGAAAAGTGGTCGCCGGCGATCTTATCCTCGGCCACCGCGGGAGCCAGCCTCGAGCGCCTATTTAAAGGGACCCCGAGCTCAACCGATCATTCAAGCAACCCCAGGCCACACCCATAGCCCTCCCACAACGAGCAATCGACGGGAAAGCCCTTTCTTCCCCGCCTCCGGCAAGTTCGGTCGCCGCCGCAATCCAGTGCATTGCATCGCAGCTAGGCCTTCCCCCGCCAATCCAACGCCACCAAGAACTCCCCCGTAGTCGTGCGGAGCTGCCTAGCGCCTCAGCTTCGGCCAAGGATCACCGGAGCCCAGTTATCACTTCACCACCGTAGCCCCCTCCGCCGCGGAGCTCGCCGCCGGTGACCTCCTCCGTCCCCACCTACCTAGCGCCGACCGAGAGGAGCGCCTCGGTCATGCGGATCCATCCCCGCCCTCGGGACCCCGTGGGGAGCCGCCGTTCGCCGCCGGCGATCGCCGGAGCCCCGCGCCGTTCGGGCAGAGAGAAGGGAAGGCGAGGGAAAACGGTCAAACCTGACCAATGGGCCCTCTGGACCCACTGTCAGTGACCCGCGCTGCCACTCTCTCTGTTTAAGTGAAAGCGCAAAGACCGGAGTGCGTCACCTCTGCTTTGAAAGCGTATTTTCCCCGCAGCGTTTTCCTTTTTCTGATTTTATTAAAACAGAACTTTGACTGATGTTTGACTGGCTATAACTTTTAAAATAAAACTCCAAATGAGTTGATTCTTTTTCCTACCTCTCTCAAATTTCCTCTAGTTTATTTTAAGCTTTTTTAAAAAAAATATTTGAGGAAACTTTTTGTACTGTTGTTGAAATGTGTGTTGTTGGTATATTTCTCAAAATAGGATTTTTGGAGATAAGGCAACCTTCAAAAGTGCACCCCCACATGCATACACTTGAAGGCAAGCATTTCTGAACTCTGGCATAATATTTTGTGTGGTGTTTTGATATGGTTACAGCACCTTTTGACTTGGAGCATACATTATTTTTATGTGACGACAAAAGATCATATGCATGAGTGCATAGTGGAGTTTTCTTTGCTGTGATAAATGGAGATGTTGGTAATGGTATTCATCCTCGTAAGCTCCCCTTGCATAACGGAAGGAAGCCGGGAAAGTCGTGGTCTTGGGTAGACACGGGCTTGTCCCTAGTAACTCGTCGGGACGAGTGTGTCCGGTATGGCATGGTGAGGCTTGACGAGTGATAAGTCTACCTGTTAATGGAAATACTTTTGTTGTGCTAATCATGCAGGGAACACTTAAACCTCCTGAGTCGGCCTTAGACCGAGTCTTGTCCAGTAACCCCCATACTTGCCTGGTACTACCACTTGTCCCTGCCTGAGGTAGGGTACGGTTCAGTAAGTTGTGAACCCCGTCCTAGCACACACCATACAGAGAGGCCGTGAATGAGGGTCCCGTGGCCACGGATTAAAGCCTGTCATTCGGTCCGGGGGCATGGGTGTTTCCGGTTGGGACCGAGAGGGGGGCCACCCCGTAGAGCACGCGTATAGAAATTTGATCCCATGCTACGTCGAGGTTGTAGCCTCCCCACTTAGAGTTTGGCTTGACAGGTGTTGTGGGTGATTCCAGACATCGGTAAGTTAAGCTGGTGTGTGCAGGTCAGGCGTGTTTTCAATCAAAAGACCGTAGATGGAATTAGTCCCGATGGACTAAAGAAATCCGTTACCCGTGGGTAAAGAGTACACCCTCTTCAGAGATTATACATCTATTCGAATAGCCGTGTCCATGGTTAAGGACTACAGTCTGGGATAGGTCAAGTGTCGGTCTTAGTGTCGGTCTTTGGAGGAAAAACTGTTAACCCAGAACCTTGATTATGAACTGTGACATGTATGGATTATGATCATTATATTTGTGGACTAACCATCTACTTTATTTGAATTATTGAATATCCCTGGGACGGTTCTACCTCCTGGATATTCACTGTGATTAATCTTTATAAGCCCTTTATGTGGTGTCGCCTAGACGCCCGACTGTGGCACGCACTGTCTTTTATTTTCTGTTATAAGCCCTTTATGTGGTGTCGCCCCGACGCCCGACTGCGGCATTATTATTCTTGCAGTTTCCTCTCGAGGAGTCATTCAGACCCTCGTTTGGCACCAGTATTATTATTCTTGCAGTTTCCTCTCGAGGAGTCATTCAGACCCTCGTTTGGCACCAGTATTACTATTCTTGTAGTTTCCTCTCGAGGAGTCATTCAGACCCTCGTTTGGCACCCAGTATTTTATTTTGGTTAGTTTTACCCGCATGCGTGCATCATGAACATTTTGTCTATCTCGTGACTGACGTTATGATCATAGAATATTTTCGGAACATGTTTTCCCTTGATATATTATACCCGTGTTCTTAATGTTTGCGATTACATTCAAACATACTCACTGGCTTGTCCCTGGCTATTGTCTTGGCCAGATTCCTTGCTTGGAGATAAGCATCGCAGTGACAACCTCGGAACCTACGGGTTGACTTTCGCAGCCTCGCGGAGATAGGAGTTATCCTGGTCAGCTGTTCTTGTGGGAAATGGAGTCCCATAAACGCAGATGAACCACAACCGCTTCCGCCATCAACCACTAGAAAACCAAATGTTGTACTCCTAGGCCACAATGGTCTTGTACTGCATATTTTTGTACTTGCTTGGATTTTCTTGTATCAAGTTGGTGTCTCACCAGCTAACAGTAATCCTGGGGCTGGTGAGCACAACGACCATTTTCTGGAGAATTAATATCCCAAAAATCCGGTCGTGACAGACTTGGTATCAGAGCCAGGCTGACCATTGGCTAATCCTATCTTAGCCAGGTCAATAAACCTAGGTTAACCAAACCATCAGACCTTAACCTAGTCCCGGCCAAGCTTCTCGCGTAAGGTAGCCCCACAGTGACCCGACGCCCTTTTCGGCGGACGGTGCCCAACCTATCAACCTAGCCCGTCGATCACGCGCCAGTGACCGACACCCAACCAGTCTCTATCGCAAGCCCGCGGAGGAAGACTCCGTCCCCTTTCCCTATAAAAAGGGCACGCTAGCCTCAAACACAGCACCGCACAACCCTTTTTCCCCAAACCAAGCCACGATGCATGGTCCCATCGTTCACAATGAGACCACAGCGACCAACCTTGGAGGTTTCGTGACCGTGCTCGCAAACCTCACCCGCCGTGCCTATGCGTTAGAAGAGCCTCCTGAGTATGTTGTGTACCAAGGACCCATGTACGGTGAGAGCCGTCAGTACTGGGCCACTGTGCACATCTACGGTAGGGGTCTGTCGCCAGAACGCCCCTACAGGTTCACTGGAAGGACAACTTCCTTTGAGCCACAAGCCATCCAACTGGCAGCCCGAGAAGCTATAGTTCAACTCCGGCACTTGTCGTCCAGAGTTAACTGTCGCTCGTTCTACTACTACCCCAGTCCTGACGGGTATGGTAGGCCGCCCCAGGTTGCCAACGGAGACCACGAGACAGATCCTGCGCTGTTACATCTGGTGTGCTATGTAAGTGCACTAGAGCAACTGTTCGATTAGGTCACCCTTGATCTGATCGCAGCTCATGGAGAACTGGTTCGCCAAGCCCCGACGAGGAGAGAAGCGGAGCCCGACGCCGACAACCCAGTCGTGCTGTTCGGACACCCGATTGATCCCTTGAGGTCTGCGCCAGCTCTCAACCAGAGCGCTTTGGTGACCCCAGAAGCGCTTCGTCGCCTTTTGGGAACCCATTCCAACGGGACTGTGGCCAACAACCCCCGCGATGGTCATCACCATTTCCCCGACCCTGCAGCTCCCTAGCCTCAGCCAGCAAATCCCGACGGTGAGAACCGTGGCGAAGCAACAGCGTCCGCAAGGCCAGCCCACTTAGACATTAACGTAGTAGACTAAGTCGCTCGAGTTGTATCGAGCCTTAGTTTTCCTACGCTTTGTAATGGTGTGGGCTTGTATCGCTTTTATTGCATGCTGTCTGCTTGAGCGCCCTTATTGTTGGAGTAGTAGCTATGCATGTGTACGTTACTGTACAGATGCATTTTTAGATTTCGGGCGCAACTACCAAGACCAACCCCGTCGGCACCCACAGTAATGCGTCACATTTATGTGATATGTATATCTGTGGCTTTGACCCGAGAACAGGATCGACAGCCAGTTACCTTTCACCCCGGTAGATAACCCAGCCCCGGTGCTATATAAAGGCCACCTCGTGACCTCGCCGAGTACCCCTCACCTTTGTGCGCAGCACTCGCAGCCATTCCTTTGCCATGTCGACCCCCAGTATTTATCTGAGAACCCCGACGCGACCCCGGGCAGTTTTGTCAAATTATTGTGGGACTTTACCTGCAGTACCATGAGTGCCACTCATCCACCCCAGTACGAGTTGCTCAAATCGAGGATCACCCCATCCACCTCGAAATATTGGGCAGTGGTGCACATCCCTCCAGCGTACCCAAACCAAGACCCTACGGAAGTCTCCTTCGTGGGGAAATCCATGCCGACTCCGCATATGGCCATAGAAGCTGCTGCATACGAGGCGCTCACTCGTCTTCGATCCGCAGTACCCTATGCTAGCGAGCGAGAATACTATTATTTTCCGAGTCGTGCAGCACCCGGAGAAGTTGCATCTTTTCCCGGTGGACGTATTGAGAGAGATCCAGTACTGGCCAACCTTGCCCAGTACGTTATTGCCCAGGAGCGTTTAACTCAGCGAGTAATGGGCTATCTTCAGAGCCTCGCTGATTTAAATCCTCGGATCGCTATTGGCAGGCCACTGAGGCCTGACCAAGAAGGGCGCATTCATCGGCTGGTCAACCCGCTTCCCCCGATAGAAGAGGAATGTGCCCCAGTGCCAGAGGCATTTTCTCAGGACCCTGTCTTTTTGCCGTTTTCCTTGTAAACGCCTCCGAAGTATTTATTGTCCCAGTACTTGTATTTATGTGTTGCAGCATGTTCGTAAAATTTATTTTGTGCGACGGATCCGATTTTGCTTTAATTTCAGTTATGTGAGCAGTTTTACTGCTGTTAGTTTTGTTTTGATTATTTTACTCTCTCACAGCATGTTTTGAGGAGATTTCCTTTCCCCGAGTCACGGCTGCGTATATTATTTTTCACGGCATAGATTTTTATTTCGCACATCATCGTAACAGCAAACTCTCATGCAGCAACCACTCGACCTCGAGCACTATTACAAATCCTTGAGCACATTTTTCTGCGCCTATCTAACCACACTCGAGGACACCACAGTCTCAGCAAGAGAGATTTGTGAGCGTTCATTCGAGCGCGAGCCGCCCCAGCACACCGAAGGCAGTCAGCCCCGAGGCCGCGCCTAATCCACGTGATCGCCGCCGCCGCGAAGAGCTAACACTTGTGCGGCAGCATCACGACGATCATCCAGGATCATCGCGCACAGGAGCACGGAGAACCCCAGCAGCACCGCCAAGCCTCCACACACCAAGACCACATACCAGTCCGGCATTGCCTCCGCCATTAGAGCCTCGGCTCGAGCTCCTACTAGCAGCAATGGAGAAGAAGGAAGGAGAAGTAGAAGCGAGGCCAGGTGTGAGGAAGAAGAGAGGAGCACCGTGATCGTTTTATAGCCCGAGATCGGTGTACGGTGGGCGAGGTCCACCAGCGCCACTCGTCGCTCGACCGCCGGTGTTCGGAGGCGAGTCCGCAAGCAGTGCCGACAACGCCCTGGCCCGCGAGGTGAGTGCACGCTGCACCGGCAGCTAGCACGCCGCGCACTACCACGGTACGGCCTCGATGCCCTACGAACTAGGCATCGCCGGTGGAGGAAGCGCGGGAGAGCTCGCGAAAGAGAAGAGAGAGCCAGAGGTAGGAGAAGAGACCGACAGTGGGCCCTGGGTCCACCTGTCAGCCAAAGAGAGCACTGTGCTCTCGGGTGCGACCAGCGTATTTTAGTAATTTAGAATTTATTCTAAATTGCTGTATCCACGTAGTAATATCTCGTTTTCCCTAACCGTGGATTTTTCCACACTACGCCACTGTAACACACTGTGGTTTTTCACCACTTATTGCCCTCTCACTGTGGCCGTTTTGTTTTTGTGCAGTTGAATGATTTCTTTCGATAAAACCAGTTTTTGTTCAAAACAGCTTTTAACAAATCTCGAGGACGAGATTTTTCTTAAGGGGGGTAGTGTTGTGACTCCCCAAAATTTTGACCTTATTTTTTATTTATTAAAATTTGGCCAGGAAGTAAAACTTTTCCATCTGTCAAGATTTACCCTCTTGTTATTGTAGATTTTTACTTCAAGTGGGGAAAACCTTCAAAGAGCATTATTGGACTTGTGTGCCCTCTTTATAAAATCAATCCTTTATGAGTGGATTTAATTGCATAATTATTTTTCATGAGCTTTATACTTTTAAAATGATCTTTCATAAATTTGGAGCCCTTTTTGCACTGCAACCATTTGATAAATGCTTTTAAAAATTTCACCAAAATTTGGGGATGTCATGTGAGTTTTCCCCATCACTTTTATGCAAAAACATCTTTTGGTCATTGGAGATTTTGAGCTTCACATCAATTTTTCAAATCTGGTCCAGTAGGTATTTTGCACTACAACCTATTTAAATTTTCTTCTAAAAATTCTTCCAAGTGTTTGAAGGTGTCAGTGGATGCTTACAATTCATCTTCATGCAAAAACCCAGTGATGTTCTTTGAAAAACTTGAGTGAATCATCTTCATTTCCATTCTGGTCCAGTTTGGTGATTTGTACTGCAACCCCATTTTATTTTGCTCTAATACCTTTGAGCTTTTTCCTACATATAGTCCTCCCTACCAAACTCTTAAGTCCAGGAGATTGGACCCATTGGCATATTTTTGGTGCATGCAATGATAGCCTTTAGTTCCTGCCCAAAACTGGTTTTCTCAAAAACTTGCACTATCAACTTTCTGTTTTTGCCAAGCTGACCTTGCCACCTTCTATAGCTCCTAAAGAGACTAGGATCTGGAGAGTTTGGACACCCCAAGAGTTGCCTAGCTGACCATGGCATTCTGTCGAGCACCCTGTGTGCAGGAACAATTTTTGGCATGTCCTCTGGTTTGCATTGTGGACTTGAACCCCTGAACTATCCAGCATGTCCACTAGCATCCTAGCTGTCCCTAACCCTGGCCTGTTAGCTGCCAGCCTCACCCAAGCTCTCTAGAGCGCGCTGGCTTTTCGTCGAACACCTGCCGTGCGTGCTCTGGACGCGCCCAGTGCGCACGTTTTGCACGCGCGCGCACTGAGTCGCCATGCCGCACTGCCACCCCGACGCGTCCCATCTCTGGCCCTGCTCGCCTGCCGAACCGCGCCAGGCACTTGCCCTCTCTCCAGTACCCTCCAAGCTCTCCCTGGCACCCTATAGCGCCGCCGCAGAGCCCCCTTGGCAGCACGCCGGCGTCGGCAGCGGATTCTGCCGCGGACGGCGCCGCCCAAACCGCCAGCGCACGCCAGCTGCCCGAGAGCACAGGCCGTGCTTATCCTCCCACTCGTCGGCACGCTTTCGTCGCCGCCACGATGCCCTGCAACTACAGAAAAGTGGTCGCCGGCAATCTTATCCTCGGCCATCGCGGGAGCCAGCCTCGAGCGCCTATTTAAAGGGACCCCGAGCTCAACCGATCATTCAAGTAACCCCAGGCCACCCCCATAGCCCTGCCACAGCCAGCAATCGACGGGAAAGCCCTTTCTTCCCCGCCTCCGGCAAGTTCGGTCGCCGCCGCAATCCAGTGTATTGCATCGCAGCTAGGCCTTCCCCCGCCAATCCAACGCCACCAAGAACTCCCCCGTAGTCGTGCGGAGCTGCCTAGCGCCTCAGCTTCGGCCAAGGATCACCGGAGCCCAGTTATCACTTCACCACCGTAGCCCCCTCCGCCGCGGAGCTCGCCGCCGGTGACCTCCTCCGTCCCCACCTACCTAGCGCCCACCGAGAGGACCGCCTCGGTCATGCGGATCCATCCCCGCCATCGGGACCCCGTGGGGAGCCGCCGTTCGCCGCCGGCGATCGCCGGAGCCCCGCGCCGTTCGGGCAGAGAGAAGGGAAGGCGAGGGAAAATGGTCAAACCTGACCAGTGGGCCCTCTGGACCCACTGTCAGTGACCCGCGCTGCCACTCTCTCTGTTTAAGTGAAAGCGCAAAGACCGGAGTGCGTCACCTCTGCTTTGAAAGCGTATTTTCCCCGCAGCGTTTTCCTTTTTCTGATTTTATTAAAACAGAACTTTGACTGATGTTTGACTGGCTATAACTTTTAAAATAAAACTCCAAATGAGTTGATTCTTTTTCCTACCTCTCTCAAATTTCCTCTAGTTTATTTTAAGATTTTTTTTAAAAATATATTTGAGGCAACTTTTTGTACTGTTGTTGAAATGTGTGTTGTTTGTATATTTCTCAAAATAGGATTTTTGGAGATAAGGCAACCTTCAAAAGTGCACCCCCACATGCATACACTTGAAGGCAAGCATTTCTGAACTCTGGCATAATATGTTGTGTGGTGTTTTGATATGGTTACAGCACCTTTTGACTTGGAGCATACATTATTTTTATGCGACGACAAAAGATCATATGCATGAGTGCATAGTGGAGTTTTCTTTGCTGTGATAAATGGAGATGTTGGTAATGGTATTCATCCTCGTAAGCTCCCCTTGCATACCGGAAGGAAGCCGGGAAAGTCGTGGTCTTGGGTAGACACGGGCTTGTCCCTAGTACCTCGTCGGGACGAGTGTGTCCGGTATGGCATGGTGAGGCTTGACGAGTGATAAGTCTACCTGTTAATGGAAATACTTCTGTTGTGCTAATCATGCAGGGAACACTTAAACCTCCTGAGTCGGCCTTAGATCGAGTCTTGTCCAGTAACCCCCATACTTGCCTGGTACTACCACTTGTCCCTGCCTGAGGTAGGGTACGGTTCAGTAAGTTGTCAACCCCGTCCTAGCACACACCGTACAGAGAGGCCGTGAATGAGGGTCCCGTGGCCACGGATTAAAGCCTGTCATTCGGTCCGGGGGCATGGGTGTTTCCGGTTGGGACCGAGAGAGGGGCCACCCCTTAGAGCGCGCGTATAGAAATTGTATCCCATGCTACGTCGAGGTTGTAGCCTCCCCACTTAGAGTTTGGCTTGAAAGGTGTCGTGGGTGATTCCAGACATCGGTAAGTTAAGCTGGTGTGTGCAGGTCAGGCGTGTTTTCAATCAAAAGACCATAGATGGAATTAGTCCCGATGGACTAAAGAAATCCGTTACCCGTGGGTAAAGAGTACACCCTCTGCAGAGATTATACATCTATTCGAATAGCCGTGTCCATGGTTAAGGACTACAGTCTGGGATAGGTCAAGTGTCGGTCTTAGTGTCGGTCTTCGGAGGAAAAACTGTTAACCCAGAACCTTGATTATGAACTGTGACATGTATGGATTATGATCATTATATTTGTGGACTAACCATCTACTTTATTTGAATTATTGAATATCCCTGGGACGGTTCTACCTCCTGGATATTCACTGTGATTAATCTTTATAAGCCCTTTATGTGGTGTCGCCTAGACGCCCGACTGTGGCACGCACTGTCTTTTATTTTCTGTTATAAGCCCTTTATGTGGTGTCGCCCCGATGCCCAACTGCGGCATTATTATTCTTGCAGTTTCCTCTCGAGGAGTCATTCAGACCCTCGTTTGGCACCAGTATTATTATTCTTGCAGTTTCCTCTCGAGGAGTCATTCAAACCCTCGTTTGGCACCAGTATTACTATTCTTGCAGTTTCCTCTTGAGGAGTCATTCAGACCCTCGTTTGGCACCCAGTATTTTATTTTGGTTATTTTTACCCGCATGCGTGCATCATGAACATTTTGTTTATCTCGTGACTGACGTTATGATCATAGAATATTTTCGGAACATGTTTTCCGTTGATATATTATACCCGTGTTCTTAATGTTTGCGAGTACATTCAAACGTACTCACTGGCTTGTCCCTGGCTATTGTCTTGGCCAGATTCCTTGCTTGGAGATAAGCATCGCGGTGACAACCTCGGAACCTACGCGTTGACTTTCGCAGCCTCGCGGAGATAGGAGTTATCCTGGTCAGCTGTTCTTGTGGGAAATGGAGTCGCATAAACGCAGATGAACCACAACCGCTTCCGCCATCAACCACTAGAAAACCAAATGTTGTACTCCTAGGCCACAATGGTCTTGTACTACATAATTTTGTACTTGCTTGGATTTTCTTGTATCATGTTGGTGTCTCACCAGCTAACAGTAATCCTGGGGCTGGTGAGCACAACGGCCATTTTCTGGAGAATTAATATCCCGAAAATCCGGTCGTGACAGCTGTGAGCTCCCGCTTCTCCTCCTCCTCTCCGTTAGCTCGCCCACGTTTCATAGCCGCCGATACCTCCGACGACCGAACACTCCGCCGCTCGCCCTTGTCACCGGCGTAGCCACGGTGACCTTTGGGTCCCATGCGGGCCACCTTCACGCTCGTCGCATCGCGTAGAGGCCGTCTGGCCTTTTATTTGCTCGCTAGCACGCCCGCATCACCAATCATCATCGCTCTCGAGCGCCCCATCTGCCGATGAGCTCGCCGTCGTCGCTACGGTGCTCCTTCGGTCACACCACCGCCGCAGATCGCCTCTCCGTCGCACGCTCTTTCCAATGTGCCCACGCGCGACCCTCCCCGTGCCCCGTGGCGCGATCCCGATGAGGTCCCGAACGCCACCACCGCCTCCATTTTTCGTCGGCGCCGTTTCCGGCAACTCCAGCTCCGGCCGGCCTCACCAGGCGACGCAACGGGCCCTCCCCGTTCGAACGCGCCCGCCTGCGCCCGTGTTGGCCCCCCGTAGGCGAATCCCGGCCGTCTCCGGTGATGTGCCGCCACGGGAGAGGTCGCCGGAGCCTTCTCCGGCGCCCTGCCGACGTGGCTGGTCAGGGCCACTCCCCAGGTCACTGCCCCGTGGGCCCCCAGGACCAAGTTGACCACGTTGACCGTGGTCAACTATGCTGACTGGGCACTCAGTGCCACTGACACGCCCCCCCCCCCCCGCATAATTAACCTAATTAAAACATTTTCCTAAATAAACATAATTAGCTAAACTAATGAGTCACTTGTAGGTGGGGTCCAGTCACTAATTACTCTACTTAAATTAAGATGAACTGTTAGCCCACTACCAATGACAGGTGGGACCCACTGTTCAGTTTGACCAGTCAGTGGGTCTGTTGACCTACTGTTGTCATGCTCACACTCTTCTAACGTCATAATTCTGTTTCTGTTAAAATTAAATAATTTCAGAAATGTTTAAACCTTTAGAAATTTGTAGTAAATAAAATGTAACTCGGATGAAAATACTTTGTACATGAAAGTTGCTCAGAACGACGAGACAAATCTGAATACGCAGCCCGTTCGCCTGCCACACATCCCTATCATAGAGTACACGCAACTTTCCCCTCCGGTTCATGTGTCCGAAAACGCGAAACAGCGGGGATACTTTCCCGGATGTTTCCCCCTAGTATCGCGTTATGCCACCTCTAGGACTGCGTATTGCCATGTTATGCTTTGTGATGCTTTGATTGCTCCGTTATTTATTGTGTTCCCCCTATGTTACATCTTTCCGGTAGACCCCAAGATTGCCGGTGACCCCGCAGTTCGACTACGGTGTTGACGACCCTTCGTCCTTGCCAGAGAAAGCAGGCAAGCCCCCCCCTTTGATCATCCCGATATCGCCCATTCCATTCTCTCATGCTTGCACTAGATTTTGCTACTGTTTTTGTTTACTCCTATTCTGATGGATAGCCTGCTTTTGTATCTGCTGTTGTACCTGACCTGATTATCCTAAACTGCTTAGTATAGGTTGGTTACTGATCCATTAGTGACCCCCACCTTGTCCTTGTTGCCCTTGCTTCATCATCGAAGACCCGATCAACGGGATCGAAGACCAGGCGCCGGCACCGCACATCACTTTCCCCTTAGTTTCTTGACACTACTGGGTTACTATCGAGTGTCGAGGGTGAGACCTCATCAGCACTTATGATGTTAACCCTGTAGTGTAGCTATTCGGTCGGGGTCATTGAGGGTGATTCCGCCTTAACCACTTCCTGTACGACTCTGTCGTGCAACTCCTCAAGTGTGAACCTCGAGGTTGGATCCTCTTACATTCACCATGATGATTACATCGAGTGGCATCCGTCAAGGGTGATTCCTCATGTTTTTCGCTTGGTGTTAGACACACGGTTACTATGGTTACTATGGCTTTACACCGAACCATGTTACTAATGATGGGTCGGCCCTGAGGGGTACCCCCGCGAGCATATTTGCGAGTGATGAGGAGTCGGGTTGACCTGGAGGGTCCCCGCAAGATAATTACGAGGCGTGGCCGGGCATTCTTAGCCCTTGCCGCAAGTCCTCGAGATGGGGCGACGGGGTCACATCTTTCGTGAGTCTCTGCTTGTTACCGCGCGTTCCTTATCCACTACGATTTGGATATTTGATCCGAGGGGCCTCTGGCCTGATAGAGCTAACCATCAAGTGGGCATAGTATGGGCGTTCTGCGTAGTATGCATCAGCCGAAGCTTAATGGACGTCAGCGACTGGGCAGCGCGCGCCGGGTTGGACTACGTAAGCACCTGCCTTTTTAACGAGGTAGCTAGGTCTGCACACCGGACACCCACACAACATGCAGGTGTTCCCGGGGCAATGGCCCATGACCCATGGGGGCATAGTTTTAGTACGGCGTGCTGACCTCTCTATTAAGCCTAGGTCGGGCTGCGATCATTTGGCTGAGGCCGGGCATGACCCAGGAAAGTGTGTCCGGCCGGAGTTAATCGAGCGTGGTGGGTAAGTTGGTGCACCCCTGCAGGGAAGAAAACATCTATCGATAGCCTGTCCTACGGTAACAGACACTTGGAGTTGTATCTCGATCGATACAACTAGAACTGGATACTTGAGGTGATAACTGGATAGTATGGCTCTGGGATTGCTTTCTCGCAGGGAGTCGAGAAAGGATCTCTGGCTGAGGTTGATAACTCCACTACTACTTTACTTTATGCTATTATGTACTCTTCTGAATGCTGCGAGATGCTTGGATCTGCTTGAAGATGCTTGTCTTTGATAGGCTAGGCTTTCCCCTTCTCTTCTGGCATTCTGCAGTTAGTCCACAGATACTACCCCTTTCATTGATACCGATGCATAAGTAGTGTCGATCCTTGCTTGCGAGTACTTTGGATGAGTACTCAAGGTTGCTTTGCTACCCCTTCTCCCCCCTTCTTTCTTCTTTCTGGTTGTTGCAACCAGATGGTGGAGTCTAGGAGCCAGATGCAACAACCGACGACTACTACAACCCCGAGGGTGCCTACTACTACGTGTTGGCCGCCGACGACCAGGAGTAGTTAGGAGGCTCCCAGGCAGGAGGCCTTGCCTTTTCGATCGTTGTTGCTTTTGTGCTAGCTTTCTTAAGGCAAACTTGTCTAACTCATGTATGTACTCAGATATTGTTGCTTCCGCTGACTCGTTCGTATTCGAGCTTATGTATTCGAGCCATCGAGGCCCCTGGCTTGTAATATAAGGCTTGTATTATTTTAATTTGTGTCTAGAGTAGTGTTGTCATCTCTTCCCGTGAGTCCCTGATCTTGATCGTACACATTTGCGTGTATGATTAGTGTACGGTTGAATCGGGGCGTCACAATTTGGTATCAGAGCCGACTGCCTGTAGGAATCCCCCTTTCCAACTCCTTGGCCGAAGTTGAGTCTAGTCATTGCAAAACCTTTACTAACATGGCTGTGTGGCCTATAGGCCCACGTCGCCATTGGGTGGTATTAGGATCTTTTATTCCTCGTCTATACTCTGGGACTCTGATCCATCTTCTATTCGGGTTAAATGATTTTACTAACTCTGACTCTAGGTTCTCGTAATTACTTCCTCCCGGAGAGCCCTTCACTCCAGATGATCGGTTGGTGCACCAGAAGATTCCGAATATACTCTCCGATGTTCTTTCGAGACTTTGTGCCCACCGCTTTTGCTATTCCCGACCACTGATAAATCCTTATGGATAACTTCTTATCCTTTCCATTCTTACATTCATCCCTAGCTGCTCTGTTTATTACAAGATGCATCAAATTGTTCTTTGACTTTTAAGAATCTCTTGAGCCATTGCATTACAGATCTTTGCCGCATGAATACCCCTACGGATAATTCCTCGCACTTATCGAGTATCCACTCATTCCCAGTTGTTCATGTGTTTTGCAAAATACATCGAAATACCATCGATCTTCTGAAAATCCTGAGCAGCCAATTGCTCATGAAATTCTTGCTTGCTTGCATTATGGTTAATCCCATAACTTTTGTAATCTTATTGGCATCCCTTGGCTTTATCATCTTGAGTCCCTTGATTCAATACGTCGCGATTGTTCGCAATCCTTAATCAGATCCTAGAATTCATCCTTTCGGCTCAGACGTCATTTTAACATGAGCTGGATCTCGACCAATCAAATTGCCATTAATTGTACCCCTAAGTCTATTCAACTTATCCATCCTTAACCAGAGCGTTTGCTTCTGTTCCCTTGATTTGGAGCTCATAATTCCTTTGCATTTGAGCTTTGAATTAGTCAGTTGTTTCGATAATCTGATCTCCTTGCTTTCTTTCTTCTTCTAGTTGAGTACCGACGCTCACATCAGATCCCTTGTGGACCACCAGATCCTTTATTGGATTTTATTCGACAATGTCCTTCCTATTTAATCGCCTTGTGAATTCTTCCCGGATACATAATGCCATTAGTAAATCCTATTCTCTAGTTGGCCAACCATGCTCTTCTTTCGAACTGGTGGTATTTACTCTCGAAGTTTGTGGTATATGTTTCTAAGATGCCCATATGGGTCGAACCTATGCCTTCTTTAGTCTGTGTGAACCCGAAGTTTATGCGGGTTATATCTATTAGTGTTTTGTCGGATAAATTTTCAACTCTATAACTTCTTCGAAGATGGGAAGTGAATGAAAGATTATGCATTGGAGAAGTGGGAGTCGACCTTGAACTTTGTGTTCATGCCCATGGACACGATGTAAATCTTATCATGGAAGCTTCTCGTAAAATAGTTACCCCCATGTTATAAGTTCTTGTATCCGTGGTTTGATCATTTACAAATGTTGTTCTGACCATATTGTTCCCTTGATTCAATTTCTCAGACAAGTTAAACCACTTGTCCTCTGCAGATCATTGCACCTGTCCAACCTTTACTTTGATCTATCGTCGAGTATTACACTCTGGTATCTCAAGAATATCATGGAACTGCATAACTTCTTATGGGTTCTTCATCAACTGTTATTTCTCACCGATTCAAATTTTCCTAGATTTTGGGTTGTCGTCAACCGAGAACAACGATATGTGAACCAATCCCGCATTCCGATTCGATCACCCTAAGTAATTTTCATTGCTTATGAGTTTAATAATCCTTCAAGAAATTCCTAGCCTGATTGGCTATATCATTATCATCCTGATTTTAACTGTGCTACCTGGTCCTTAATCCAGGAGCACGACTTCCGATGATGATCTAAGCTTACGTCGATTTCCTTGTCTTATTGTTCCACCTCAAACAACAAGCTTGATCCCGAGTTGATGTTGTATCCATGGATCCAACAATCTTTTGCTGCAACTGTCCCTTTGCTTGATGCAGTCGTTGTTCCGTTGCTACTTCGTGGAGGCCCTCAACAAAATTTGTCATGATCATCATCAACCTTTTGGGTTCTTCTAGGATATCTATCGAATTCTTGATGAGAAATACCATCCTCCCCCCTCGATGATTGTGTTATCATCCACAACATCCTTGACTTCCTGCCAACACAGACCTGATTTTGTTTGGTTATACCTTACGTTCCGAGATAATATTGGAAATGTTCCTTTGAATCTCTTATGATCTACAGACCCAATCCTTAATTGAAACACCATATCAGTGCTATCTCGAAGCATGACTATGGTATTCCGAATATCAACACGAACATTTGAAGCGAAATGCTAAATGCTTCTTGATCTATTATCCAAACACCGTTGTATGGGTAATATCCTAATTATTCGCTCGCCCCTTATTTAAATGCTTTTGCACATAATGTCCTGTCATGTATATCATGCTCCGCTTTTCTTTGGGAAGGATATACTCCCAATTCCTGTGTGAAACACATTTTCCTTTCCATTGGTCTGTTAAGTTTGATAGACACATTTTCCTTTCCGTTGGTTTGATTAACCTCTCTTATAAATTTTATGATCTAAGCAGTAATAAATACCTGCTTAAGTAAGCACCTCGGTGCCCAACTCTGTCAGTAAGACCCTGTTACTATTGTTGATGAGATTCCAGTAACCACCGATGGACGAGAACTTTGCCTTTTGGTCCGCCTCGTTTCAACGAGCAGGAAAATGGTTCTCTTCGTCCCTCGCCCTTGGTACCAACGTTGTTGCCAACATACCTGACAGGCTATCCTCTGACATGCCTTGCTATCATGACCGTGCAAGATGTCAACACCCTTCCTGCTTTGTAACCCACATGGTGGGCCCATAACCCACAGTTCCACAGGATCAAAACCTGACTCTCCTGTACATCCCTGCTTTCAAAAATTGTTCCTCGCACTTGGCTTCGTATGTAAATCACGAGCCACATTCCTATTGATCTATTCTAGTATCAGACGCAATACCTATTCCCATTGCTCTGAACCCCTTTCACCCTCTGTTTCAGGCAACGAACGATTGCCTACCCGGATGTAGCTTCTTATTGCACCTCCTTACCTTGCTCTCGACGTCTTTCTTGAATTTCGACTTGAGAGGTGCCTCTATGCCACGTTCATTGAGATAGCCCCCAGGTACCTATCTTGTGTTGAGCTCCGTCCTTCCCGAGTCTCCCCCTTACTCCACCCCCTTAAATCTCGGGACGAGATTTTTTTACTGGAGGAGATTTGTAACACCCCTAGTGTCATGCTACATTAAGCCACTGTGATTAAAGCAGATTGTTTTGCTAAACAGTGCTTGATCAACTTCAATTCAAATATCATTTGAAATTCCACTTTGAAATGAAATTCTATTTGCATGTGAAATATGGAGTTGCACCAAAGTTGCTGCAAAATAGTTCATCATTTAGCCAGAATTCCATAACATTTAATTGTTAAGGAAAACAACATCACCTAAGAGCTAAGATGGACTATAGCAATTAAGAAAGTGCCATTCCAGCACTTTAAAATGGTATTCCAATTATGAAAATTCCAAATGGATTCAAATAATTCCCAAGCTTATGGTGGCAGTGCACCACTAACCCTAGTATTTGTTTTCACCAGTGGCACATTTTTGCAAAAGATAATTAATGCAAAAGAAAATGCAAAGGGCTACTGTTAAGTGAAAACAGAAAAGAATTAAAGGAAAAGAAAAGGGCCACTATTAGCTGGGCCTTAGTGCACAGTGTGCACGCCCAGCCCAACAGAGCCGTCGATGCCTCCCTCCTCCCCGCGTCACCTCGCGCGCGGGCGCTTGAAGCTGTTCACCGTCGCCACCACACCCGCTAGCCGCCCCGCGTCACTACAGGCCGTCGGGGTGGAAAGATCTCCACCGTGGCCTCCCCTCTCGTTATCCTCATCCATTCGCCCCCGCGCGCCTCTCCCTCCCTCGTTCCCTACCTCACCCGAAACGCTCGCCGCCGTCACCGCTCGATTCCGTGGCCACCGTGCCTCCCGCGCCTCGATCTGGGGCTCACCGTCTTCCTCGTCATCGTCTACGTCACCTATGCCATTGGGATCGAGCCGAGCGCCTCTACTCCGACCGGAACGAGCTCGTCTTCAACCTTCGGATCGCCGGCGTTCGTCGCTGATTCCGGCTACCTCGTGCCCTCCCCGAGCTCACTACCACTCCCTACGGCTCCGCTGTGAGCTCCTGCTTCTCCTCCCCCTCTCCGTTAGCTCGCCCACGTTCGTAGTCGCCGATGCCACCCACGACCGAACTCTCCGCCACTCGCGCTTGTCGCCGGCGTAGCCACGGTGACCTTTGGGTACCGTGCGTGCTACCTTCACGCTCCTCGAGTCGCGTAGAGGCCGTCTGGCCTTTTATTTGCTCGCTAGCGCGCCTGCATAACCAATCGTCATCGCTCCCGAGCGCCGCCGTCTGCCGATGAGCTCGCCGTCGTTGCTACGGTGCTCCTCTGCCACGCCACCGCTGCAGATCGCCTCTCCGTCGCACGCTCTTTCCAACGCACCCACGCACGACCCTCCCCGTGCCCCGTGTAGCGATCCTGACGAGGTCCCGAATGCCACCATTGCCTCCACTCGGCGCCGGCGCCGTTTCCGGCAGCTCCAGCTCCGGCCGGCCTCACCACGCGACGCGGCGGGCTCTCCCCGTTTGAACGCGCCCGCCCTCGCCCGTATCCCGGCCGTCTCCGGGATGTGCCGCCGCGGGAGAGGTCGCCGGAGCCTTCTCCGGTGCCCTGCCGACATGGCCAGTCAGGGCCACTCCCCTGGTCACTGCCCCGTGGGCCCCTGGATCCAGTTGACCACATTGACCGTGGTCAACTATGCTGACTGGGCACTCAGAGCCACTCACGCCCCCCCCCGCATAATTAACCTAATTAAAACATTTTCCTAAATAAACATAATTAGCTAAACTAACGAGTCACTGGCAGGTGGGGTCCAGTCACTAATTGCTCTGTTTAAATTAAGATGAACTGCTGTTATCCCACCAATGACAGGTGGGACCCACTGTTCAGTTTGACCAGTCAGCGGGTCTGTTGACCTGCTGATGTCATGCTGACACTCTACTGACGTTGTAATTCTGTTTCTGTTAAAATTAAATAATTTCAGAAATGTTTAAACCTTTAGAAATTCGTAGTAAATAAACCGTAACTCGGATGAAAATACTTGTACATGAAAGTTGCTCAGAGCGACGAGACTAATCCGAATACGCAGCCCGTTCAACCGCCACACATCCCTAGCTTAGTGAACATGCAAATTTCCCTCCGGTTCATGCGTCCGAAAATGCGAAACACCGGGGATACTTTCCCGGATGTTACCCCCTTTGCCGGTATCACCTAGTACCGCGTTATGTCACCTCTAGGACTGCGTATTGCCATGTTATGCTTTGTGATGCTTTGATTGCTCCATTATTTATTATGTTTCCCCTATGTTACTTCTATCTGGTAGACCCCGAGACTGCCGGCGACCCCCCAGTTCGACTACGGTGTTGATGACCCTTCGTCCTTGCCAAAGCAACCAGGAAAGCCCCCCTTTGATCATCCCGATATCGCCCATTCCATTCTCTCATGCTTGCATTAGATTTTGCTACTGTTATTGTTTGCTCCTATTCTAATGCATAGCCTGCTTTTGTATCTGCTGTTGTACCTTACCTGATTATCCTAATCTGCTTAGTATAGGTTGGTTAGTAATCCATCAGTGACCCCCACCTTGTCCTTGTTGCCCCTGCTTCATCATCGAAGACCCGATCAACGGGATCGAAGACCAAGCCCCGGCATCGCACATCACTTTCCCCTTAGTTGCTCGACACTACTGGGTTACTATCGAGTGTCGAGGGTGAGACCTCATTAGCACTTCTGATGTTAACCCTGTAGTGTAGCTATTCTGTCGTGGTCATTGAGGGTGATTCTGCCTTAACCACTTCCGATACGACTCTGTCGTGCAACTTCTCAAGTGTGACCCTCGAGGGAGGATCCTCTTACGTTCACCTGGATGATTACATCGAGTGGAATCCGTCAAGCGTGATTCCTCAGGTTTTCCCCTTGGTGTTAGACACACGGTTACTATGGTTACTATGAATTTACACTGAACCAAGTTACTAAAGACGGGTCGGCCCTGAGGGGTACGCACGCGAGCATATTTGCGAGTGATGAGGAGTCGGGTTGACCTGGAGGGTGCCCGCGAGATAATTACGAGGCGTGGCCGGGCATTCTTAGACCTTGCCGCAAGTCCTCGAGACGGGGCGACGGGGTCACATCTTTCATGAGTCTCTGCTTGTTACCGCACGTTCCTTATCAACTCTGATTTGGATACTTGATCCGAGGGGCCTCTGGCCTGATAGAGCTAACCATCAAGTGGGCATAGTATGGGCGTTCTGCGTAGTATGCATCAACCGAAGCTTAATGGACGTCAGCGACTAGGCAGCGCGCGCCGGGTTGGACTACGTAAGCACCTGCCTTTTTAAGGAGGTAGCTAGGTCTGCACACCGGACACCCACACAACGTGCAGGAGTTCCCGGGGCAATGGCCCATGACCCATGGGGGCATAGTTTTAGTACGGCGTGCTGACCTCTCTATTAAGCCTAGGTCGGGTTGCGGCGTATCATTTGGCCGAGGCCGGGCATGACCCAGGAAAGTGTGTCCGGCCGGAGTTAATCGAGCGTGGTGGGTAAGTTGGTGCACCCCTGCAGGGAAGAAAACATCTATCGATAGCCTATCCTACGGTAACAGACACTTGGAGTTGTATCCCGATCGATACAACTAGAACTGGATACTTGAGGTGATAACTGGATAGTATGGCTCTGGGATTGCTTTCTCGCAGGGAGTCGAGAAAGGATCTCTGGCCGAGGTTGATAACTCCACTACTACTTTACTTTATGCTATTATGTACTCTTCTGAATGCTGCGAGATGCTTGGAGCTGCTTGAAGATGCTTGTCTTTGATAGGCTAGGCTTTCCCCTTCTCTTCTGGCATTCTACGGTTAGTCCACAGATACTACCCCTTTCATTGATACCGATGCATAAGTAGTGTCGATCCTTGCTTGCGAGTACTTTGGATGAGTACTCACGGTTGCTTTGCTACCCCTTCTCCCCCCTTCTTTCTTCTTTCTGGTTGTTGCAACCAGATGGTGGAGTCTAGGAGCCAGATGCAACAACCGACGACTACTACAACCCCGAGGGTGCCTACTACTACGTGTTGGCCGCCGACGACCAGGAGTAGTTAGGAGGCTCCCAGGCAGGAGGCCTTGCCTTTTCGATCGTTGTTGCGTTAGTGCTAGCCTTCTTAAGGCAAACTTGTCTAACTCATGTCTATACTCAGATATTGTTGCTTCCGCTGACTCGTTCGTATTCGAGCTTATGTATTCGAGCCCTCGAGGCACATGGCTTGTAATATAAAGCTTGTATTATTTTAATTTGTGTCTACAGTTGTGTTCTGATATTTTCCCGTGAGTCCCGGATCTTGATCGTACACATTTGCGTGTACGTTTAGTCTACGGTTGAATCGGGGCGTCACATCTATCCAGGTAGGTAATCCACACCATACCCCCATCCTCCTCCTCCTTCCGTATCCCACATGCCCCGACCGCTGGCGCGACACCTTCCACTCAAATCACCGACCCCTCCACCCAATAAGTGCCACCCTAAGCGATGGTGCACGCAGTATAGCCAAGAGCTCAAGGAGCATTTGGCAGCAGAGAAACAAATCGCGGCCGCACGCATGGATGAGGTCGTGATGGCTAACATTCGTGCCAACCCCCAGATCTTGGAGGAGCATTTCGCCGTCGAGGCCACCGTCGATGCCTCGCACCCCGACGCCGCGACGTGGTTAGCTGCTTTAAACGACAGTTCGTGGCGTTTTCTCGAGGCCAGCCTCGGTGCCTTTGACGAAGACTACGAGGTATTTTCTCGCGTGCACGTGCTTACCTCAACTCGATAGCCAGCATGTTGGTGCCCGGAGCGGCTCAGGCAACTCACCACTATGAGGAGGGCACCCACGATGCGGAGGCCTCGCCCTCTACCATGTCCAAGGAGCAAATCGTCATCGATATCTCCCAAAATGAGGAGTAGCTTGTCTTATTAGCTCACTATAAGGACCCATTTTCAGTTTCCTAGCTACTGCCTTTCCTTAACAAATCTAGTGAATTGCGCTATCTACTTTTACCATGCAATCTGTTGCTCTAGTGTATATGTTCTATATGTCGTGCAATGTGGTGCTCACTTATTAATTGTTTGGTTAATTAGTTGTTCTGTTCAGTTAAATGTTTGGTTCAATTCTGCAAATGTGATGTTCAATTCTTCAGGGTGAAATTTTGTATTATCTTCCATGTGAGAAATAAATTGAATTTTTCTTTACAAAATACATGAGAAACAAATACAATTGCTATATTTCCAGGTTGTCAAGTATGCTTGGTTTCGTTAACTGTCTGGTCTTCTACTATGTTATACATTGTGTAATGCGGTGCTCAGTTAACATTTGGTTCACTTGTTGTGGTGTTTAGTTAACTGTTTGGTTTAATTCTCCAATGCGATGTTCAATTGTTGTGGGTGCATCCTATTATTGTATACCATGTGAGAAATAAATCGAATTTGGTTGTACTAAATACATGAGAAACAAATACAATTGCTATATTTCCAAGTTGTTAAGCATGCTTGGTTTGGTTAACTGTCTGATCTTCCATTAGGATTATGTTATATTGTGCAATGTGGTGCTCAGTTAATGTTTGGTTCATTTGTTGTAGTGTTTAGTAAATAGTTTGGTTTAATTCTGCAATGAGATGTTCAAATGTTGTGGGTGCATTCTGTTATTTTATGCCATGTGAGGAATAAATTGAATTTGGCTATACTAAATAAATGAGAAACAAATACAATTGCTATATTTCCAAGTTGTTAAGCATGCTTGGTTTGGTTAACTATCTGATCTTCTATTAGGAGTATGTTATATTGTGCAATCTTGTGCTCAGTTAATGTTTGGTTCATTTGTTGTGGTGTTTAGTTAACTGCTTGGTTCAATTCTGCAATGCGATGTCCAATTGTCATGGGTAGAATTTTGTATTGTTGTGCATGTGAGGAATAAATCAAATTTGGCTGCACTTAATACATGAGAAACATATACAAGTGTTATATTTCCTAGTTCTTGATCATGCTTGGTTTGGATAAATGGGTTTTCCATGTGGCTTCAATTAATGTGATGAATCTACAATGTGCTTATTTTTCATCAACATATTTTACTAATAGCATGCGAGCCGGCACTTAACATGTTGACTAACTACCTTATATGTGTTGCAGAGAAACAATGGGAAGCACTAAGGTTTACAATCGAGGTTTGCACATGCATGGTCCTTTTTCTAATAGCACATTATTGTGTAATTGTAGGAACCATTGTAATATTTAGGTTTTTAACAATTTGGTCTTGCACATGTTGGTCCTGCTGTCAAAGGTTTTGACCCACTGTTCGACCCTTTTTGCATATGGGGAAATGAGTTGTCCATGAATATCAGTCAAGTCGAGAAACTCAGAAAGATTGTTAAGATAAAGAAATTAGCGACAAAAAACAACAAGATCTTTGTCTGCACAATGAAGAAGACATCAGTTCACTACAGGATGGTACTAACTATTATACCTTGCCTTTTTTATTCCTTTGCCCCATTTCCAATATAGAGAAGATATTTATGCACATCCTTGTTTTCAGGCCTTTCCAAAGCAGTTCACTGATGATTACCTCTCAAACCACCTGTATGGTCAGGAGGCAAGGAAGGTATTCATACAACACCCACGGTTCAATATTGAAGTGTTCCTGAAGAGGACGAAGGATGGACGGTCAATCATCCACAGGCACTGGCCTAAAGTTGCAAAGACCTTCAACATCGATGAAGGCTCAATATTCGCCTTCTGCTTCAGCAGTTTTCCAGCTGAGATTCCTCTGTCTAGGTACCGTCTATGATGCTAATTTCAAAAGGTTATAGATGTTGCATGTGAAACTTGGTGTTGGTGCAGTTGTGTAATGGGGTAGCTGAGTGCTGAAGCTATATGACGTTGTACTCTGATGTATTTCAATTAGGAAAATGAAATATATTGTGTGCTTAATATGAAATTTCAATTAGATTAATAAATGGATTATTAATAATATGATGATTAGCCTGCTAATTGGCTTTTTCACTACTAGGAAAAGGGCTATAGATAATATGGACACTAATGGCGCACCACGCATGTGGTGCACCACTAGTATATACTAATGGCGCACCATGTGTTGGTACGCCATTAGTGTCCAAATACTAATGGCGCACCACATCCACGGTGCGCCACTACTAACAAACTTTTTTTTTATTTTTTTTCAAAACTAGTAATGGCGCACCAGGGGATAGTGCGCCATTACTAGTTTAACTATCAATGGAGCACCACACCCTCGGTGCGCCACTACTAACAATTTTTTTATTTTTATTCAAAACTAGTAATGGCGCACCAGGGGACAGTGCGCCATTACTAGTTTTAACTAGTAATCGCGCACCACACCCTCGGTGCGCCACTACTAACAAT